>NC_064282.1:67443519-67589848 GCF_019186545.1 Solanum stenotomum | reverse complement strand
CGGAAAATGTTTTCCTTCATACCAAACATACCCTAAGTACATAAAAAAGAATAAACATGAACTGTGAAATACCACAAATCTCATCAAAAATGAGTACCTCAAGAAGAATAGATAAAACTCTACAAAAATCAATGGAAAAAGAAATAAAACCACATCATTACTGCATAACGGGAATAATGGAACAACGAAAATATTTAATATTAATAGATACATGATGAGAAGAAAAACTATATTATAAGAGAATTAGTGACGGAAGATGAAATAATAACTATTGAGCAATAATGCACCGAACTACCAAAAGCATTAATCTATACCGAAAAAACTACAGAAAAGGAAATAATCATTGGAAGAGTACCAATAGTGATAAAATTTAAAATATCATTTTAGGAATAAAATGACTAGAACAAGTAAAATCATATAATCTAGAAGGCAAACAGTTAACAATAAATTATGAAAATAAAAGAATAATAATAAAAAGAACCTTAGTATGAAAATATACATACTTGCAAAGATAATAATAGAACGATATTACAACAGATATTATACACCAATGATAGACACAGGAGCATAAGCTAATATATGTAAATAAAATTGTTTACCGGAAGATAAGTGGGAAAAATTAAAAACACCAATAGTAGTAACGGGATTTAATGCATGATCACATATAAGGCAAAAAATATAAAAATACAAATATAGGATAAGATATTAACTATAGAAGAAATATATAACTTTGAATTGACTACAAAAGATATGATATTAGGGATGCCATTTTTAGAAAATTATACCCACATAAAATAACAAAAACACACTGGTGGTTCACGACACTATGTAAACAAAAAATAGGAGCAAAAATAGTAAATAATAAAAAAGGAAAAACAACAAAATGGATAAAAGGAAGTGAAAAAATTACACAAAAATTAGAAAATATAAAAGAAGAAGACCCTAAAATAGAATTAATTATATTCTCTATAGATAAAGTAAAAATAATCCAAGATAAGTTAGAATTATTATATAGTGAGAATCCTTTACAAGGATGGGAGAAACATAAAACAAAAGTAAAAATTGAACTAGTTGATAATAATAGTATAATAACTCAAAACCCATTAAAGTATAATTTTAATGATTTAACCGAATTTAAGATACATATAAATGAATTACTAGAAAAATGATATATACAAAAAAGCAATAGTAAGCACACAAGCTCGACATTTATCGTAAATAAACATAGTGAACAAAAAAGAGGAAAAAGCAGAATGGTTATTGATTATAGAAATTTAAATGCAAAAACTAAAACTTATAATTATTCGATAACAAATAAAATACTAAAGATAAGACAAATACAAAGATATAATTATTTTAGAAAATTTTATTGTAAATTAGGATTTTATCACTTAAAACTAGAAGAAGAATCTAAAAAACTAACAACATTCACTGTACCACAAGGATTCTATGAATGGAATGTATTACCATTCGGATATAAAAATGCACCAGGTAGATATCAACACTTTATGGATAACTAATTTAAACAATTAGAAAATTGTGTACTATATATTGATGATATATTACTATATTCTAAAACCCAAGATAAACACATAAGATTATTAGAAAAATTCATACTTATTATAGAATAGTCAGGCATAAGTCTAAGTAAAAAGAAAGCTGATATAATGAAAAATCAAATAGAATTCCTAGGGATACAAATAGATAAAAATGGAATAAAAATGCAAACGTATATAGTACAAAAATAATTAACTCAAATGAACAACTAGATACGAAAAAGAAATTACAATCATTTCTAGGACTAGTAAACCAAGTAAGAGAATACATACGAAAATTAGCAAAAAATTTAAAACCATTACGATAAAAATTAAAAAAGATGTAGAATACCAGTTTGATAAGAAAGACCAAACACAAATACAAAAAATAAAATCTTTATGTAAGAACCTACCTAAACTATATTTTCTGGATGAAAATAAAAAAATTACTTATATAGTAGAATCAGATGCCAGTGGAAAAAGTGATGTAGGAGTATTAAAATATAGGTATGGAGAAGGAAAAATAGAACATCATTGTAGATATTATTCAGGAACATTTACTAATGCAGAAATAAGATGGGAAATAAATAGGAAAGAATTATATTCGGTATATAAATGTTTATTATCATTTGAACTATATATTATATATAACGAATTTATTATAAGAACATATAATACACAAGTAAAATGGTGGCTAACAAGAAAAATACAAGATTCGGTAACAACAAAAGAAATAAGGAGATTGGTATTAAATATATTAAATTTTACATTTACAATTGAAGTAATAAAAACTGATAAAAATGTTATTGCAGATTACCTATCACGACAAAGCTACTCAGACTGAGACTGAGGAAGAAGGTATAATCGAAAAGATACTCAAAGCTATTATTACACTTTGTACAAAAGTGGATAGTATGGACAATGAGATACAAAATCTAAAGACTAATGAAGATAATCTGTAGTCTAAAGCTAGTCAGCAGCATGACTATAAAAATGTGGAGCTACGTCGATCGGAAGACGGAAAAACCCAAGAGCTAAAAGGAGACGATGGGAAACTCCTTAAAACCCATAATGTTTGTTTAAATACAGCTGCAGGTACAAGCAAACAAGTTAGCGATACACAACATAAAATGCGAACTTAAACCAGCTATTCGCAAAGCCATTTACCTAAATAACACCTAGACATATGTCCATAGAACCACAAATATCTACATACGCAGATAGTTTAGAAAACCAAAATGAGAAAAAGACATATAAATACATCACACGAACCCATGTCGAAAATATACACAAAATTCAAACTTATTTAAACCTTAACCCAGATCAACTACAAAAGAACCAAACCAGAATTATTTGACATAAAAGTTACAAGGATATAAAAAGTTAATTGCACAGCCAAAAACTAACGCTAATTTAGTAAGAACATGTTACAACTACGGACTGTTTAATACCGTATACACATACTATGGAGAAGAAGTTAGTGGAATACCAGAACTACACAAGACATTCGTCACATACAAAAGAGTTACCAAAAGAAATTTATTTTATATAAAATTCTATACAGCACCAGCAGAGATATTATACGAGGAAATAAAACCTCCAATACAGGTTATCAAGATAGGACTAACTAAAGATATGATTATACCCGAGGACATCGGACAACAAGAAGAGATATGCAAAATAGAGATACCAAGTTTTTATGCCAACAAAAGAATAATTGGTATATCAACCATCATACATGAGCTAGCAAATTATTATTTATACGAAAACGCTATATGGAGCTACTATGCAATAGATCAGCTAATGATTTATTCCAATTCAAGGCAGCTAAGGAAAGTAGATATGGATGAAGTACAGAGATGGATTTTGTCATTACTTAAGCCAGAAGAACGACCTACGACGAGAGCACTAAAAGCAGGATTTATTTCGATAGAGTTATTAACCAGATATTAATAATTAATTGGACATAAATATCCTGATCACATATGTTCGAAATGTAACGGAGAAGATAATATAATTTTAGATATCGATTTAGAGTAAAAGATGATGATGAAGATAAGGTGCAAATAGCAGACGAAGGGGCAAAAAAGATAAAGTAAATAACGTAGTCAAAAAGATGTGTAGATAAGATGTAAATTAGTCAAGTATGCATTATTATGCATGTGCATATTAAAGTAAGTAGATAGGAATAGTGGACAAGTGTAAAGTAAGGTATGGTGTGTCATAAAGTAGGTGTACAAGTGTAAGGTATCATGATGAGCAAGTGTAAGGGATGGTAGGGGTGTGATTTATTAGGTGACAAGTGTTAAAGTGAATAGTAGTACATTATTGTAGTGTAGTATGAAAATCCTTTCTATATAAAGGACAGATATGTAACTTAAAAAGGCAGGAAACGCCTAAAAGTAATAAAAACTTTCATAAAAACCCACTCTCTCAAGATACTAAATACGAAAAAGTTAAAGGATAAATCTGAAATCCAATCAGATATTTCAGATAGCATGGCTAAGCAAGAGGCAAAGGTATGTTGTTCAAAAAATATGCGGAACTAATTTCATATATTCCTGAATATCATATATATGATTGAATAAATTTAAGTTAGTTATTATGTATTAGAATTATTTGAATCATGTTTTGTAGTTTATTATCACACTGGAAACTGGGAGAAAACAAGCGAAACATATACGAAACTTTTAGCAAACATAGATAATATGAAAAATTTAGAAGTAAATACAAAGACGTAGATATGGACGAAAAACCTAGCACATCAGGAGTAAAAACCCCAAAAAATTTTAATTCGAAATATTATAATAAAAACTACGAACAATATGGTAGAGAAAAAATTATATGGGATAAAAGATTAAATAAAAAATGGACACCTAAACCAGTAATTGAACGACATGATTTTTTAGATTTAGACTGTGTAGCAGAAATAAATAAAACAATCCAATTATGGATGGGATACATATCAAAACAATTAATAGATAACAAAATAGTAATAACAGAGGCACCAAGATACATAAAAAGAACACTTATAGGAAGAGTAAAATTATGGCTACAAAATTTAACAAGTTAAAACTTAACAACTTTGAGAAGTAATAAAAAATTCGGAATAGCTACTACATCTATGGAAAACCTATATAAATACGAAATAGATATAAGAAATGAATTTAGTAGTATGACAGCAGAGGTAGAAGAATAAAATAAAGAAAAAATCATAAATCAAAATTTAATGACAAAATTAGCAATATGTAATATGTGTTACATAGATGAATATACATGTGCATTTAGAGAATACTATTATAAAGGAACATATAGCATAGAAGAAAGTAAAGAAATAAGAAAATTATATTTTACAAAATTACCAGAACCTTTTAATTCAAAAATAATAAAAAGTTGGAATGAAACAGAATTAATAGACACCTTAGGAGCTAGAATGAAATTATTGCAACAATGGTTTATGGAACTATGTACAAAACAACAAAACCAAAACACCATATAGACCAAAAAGAAAACTAACGGAATATAGTTGTTATAATTGTGGAAAATTAGGACATATAGCTAGAGATTGTAAATTACCTAAAGATCCAAAGAAAAAACAAATATCATAAATAGTAATAGACGATGAAAAATATACACAAATAGAGTACATAGATTATGGATTAGAAAGCAATGACAGTATATATGAATTATCGGAAAATGAAATGGAAAATAATCCAGTAATAGAATCAGATAATGAATACGATATCAATGACTGAAAAAAATATACAAATAATAACTAAAGAAAAATATCAAGATGAAGAATCGGCAGAACAAAAAATAATATTTGATAATAATATATTTGAACAAATAAAAGGAAAAGAATTAGACTGAAGCGTAGCAAAAATATTCGAAATACCAACAATAAGAACCTGGTTTAAACGACAAAAAGAAGAATATTATGTAGTAAGTCAAATAGAACATATCATAGATTGCAAATACACCAAAGGAAAGACTAAAATATCAAATTATAAACAAACGAATAATAAATAAAGAAATACAAGATATTAAGACTAAAAATCCAATTAAATATGTACATTTAGGAGGAACAGAAATATTAGTAAAAACATGTTTTAGAGAAGGAGTAGATACACCCACAGAAATATACATAGCGGATGATAGAATTACAAAAACCATAGAAAAAAGTATAACAAGTTCAGTAAGAGGTAAACTCATATACCAAAAATTTAAATTTATAATAAGTGTTAATTACTCAGTAACAATAAATGACAGAAATATAGATAAATCGTTAGTATTATATTGAAAAATGTCAGGAATAGAACTAGCCCCGACAAGTAAAATATTTACAGCTAGATGTAAAAACTTATATGTTTTAACGACAAAACATAAAATAACAACAAAAAATAAAATAAAATAAACTAAAATAGAAGATCCTTTTGAAAGAATAGTCACAATCATAGACAAGAATGACTATAGTTATAATGAAATTGACACAGAAGAAGATTTAGAAATAGTAAAAGAAAGATTAAGTACATCAAAAAGAATAGACATGAACTGTGAAATACCACAAATCCCATAAAAAATGAGTACCTCAAATAGAATAGATAAAACTCTACAAAAATCAATGGAAGAAGAAATAAAACTACATCATTACTACATAACGGGAATAATGGAACAACGAAAATATTTAATATTAATAGATACAGGACGAGAAGAAAACTATATTATAAGAGAATTAGTGACGGAAGATGAAATAATAACTATTGAGCAATCATGCCCTGAACTACCTAAAGCATTAATGTATACCGAATAAACTACAGAAAAGGAAATAATCATTGGAAGAGTACCAATAGTGATAAAATTTAAAATATACCAAGGAGATGAAAATATCATTTTAGGAATAAAATGACTAGAACAAGTAAAACCATAAAATCTAGAAGGAAAACAGTTAACAATAAATTATGAAAATAAAAGAGTAATAATAAAAAGAACCTTAGTATGAAAATATATACATATTTGCAAAGATAATAATAGAAGGATATTACAACAGATATTATACATCAATGATAGATACGGGAGCAGAAGCTAATATATGTAAATACAATTGTTAGCAGCAGATAAGTGGGAAAAATTAAAAATACCAATAGTAGTAATGGGATTTAATAATGAAGGAAGCATGATCACATATAAGGCAAAAAATATAAAAATATAAATATGAGATAAGATATTAACTATAGAAGAAATATATAACTTTGAATTGACTACAAAAGATATGCTATTTGGGATGCCATTTTTAGAAAAATTATGCCCACATATAATAACAAAAACACACTGGTGGTTCACGACACCGTGTAAACAAAAAATAGGAGCAAAAAGAGTAAATAATAAAAAAGGAAAAACAACAGAATGGATAAAAGGAAGTGAAAAAATTACACAAAAATTAGAAAATATAGAAGAAGAAGACCCTAAAATAGAATTAATTATATTCTCTATAGATAAAGTAGATAACTTAGAATTATTATATAACTAGGATCCTTTACAAGGATGGGAGAAACATAAAACAAAAGTAAAAATTGAGCTAATTGATAATAATAGTATAATTACTCAAAACCCATTAAAGTATAATTTTAATGATTTAACCGAATTTAAGATACATATAAATGAATTACTAGAAAAAGGATATATACAAGAAAGCAATAGTAAGCACACAAGCGCGACATTTATCGTAAATAAACATAGTGAACAAAAACGAGGAAAAAGCAGAATGATTATTGATTATAGAAATTTAAATGCAAAAACTAAAACATATAATTATCCGATACCAAATAAAATATTAAAGATAAGACAAATACAATGATATAATTATTTTTGCAAATTTGATTGTAAATCAGGATTTTATCACTTAAAACTAGAAGAAGAATCTAAAAAACTAACAGCATTCACTGTACCACAAGGATTCTATGAATGGAATGTATTACCATTCGGATATAAAAATGCACCAGGTAGATATCAACACTTTATGGATAACTTATTTAAACAATTAGAAAATTGTGTACTATATATTGATGAAATATTACTATATTCTAAAACCCAAGATGAACACATAAGATTATTAGAAAAATTCATACATATTATAGAATATTCAGGCATAAGTCTAAGTAAAAAGAAAGTAGACATAATGAAAAATCAAATAGAATTCCTAGGGATACAAATAGATAAAAATGGAATAAAAATGTAAACGCATATAGTACAAAAAATAATTAACTCAAATAAACAGCTAGATACGAAAAAGAAATTACAATCATTTCTAGGACTAGTAAACCAAGTAAGAGAATACATACCAAAATTAGCAGAAAATTTAAAACCATTACAACAAAAATTAAAGAAAGATGTAGAATACCAGTTTGATAAGAAAGACCAAACACAAATACAAAAAATAAAATCATTATCTAAGAACCTACCTAAACTATATTTTCTGGATGAAAATAAAAAAATTACTTATATAGTAGAATCAGACGCCAGTGAAAAAAGTGATGGAGGAGTATTAAAATATCGATATGGAGAAGGAAAAATAGAACATCATTGTAGATATTATTCAGGAACATTTACTAATGCAGAAATAAGATGGGAAATAAAGAGGATAGAATTATATTCGGTATATAAATATTTATTATCATTTGAACCATATATTGTATAGAACGAATTTATTACAAGAACAGATAATACACAAGTAAAATAGTGGCTAACAAGAAAAATACAAGATTCGGTAACAACAAAAGAAATAAGGAGATTGGTATTAAATATATTAAATTTTACATTTACAATTGAAGTAATAAAAACTGATAAAAATGTTATTGCAGATTACCTATCACGACAAAGCTACTCAGACTGAGACTGAGGAAGAAGGTATAATCGAAAAGATACTCAAAGCTATTACTACACTTTGTACAAAAGTGGATAGTATGGACAACGAGATACAAAAGTTAAAGATTAATGAAGATAATTTGAAGTTTAAAGCTAGTCAGCAGCATGACTCTAAAAATACGGAGCTACGTCCATCGGATGACGGAAAAAACCCAGAGCTAAAAGGAGACGTTGGAAAACTCCTTAAAACCCATAATGTTTGTTTAAATACAGCTGCAGGTACAAGCAAACAAGTTAGCAATAAATAACATAAAAACGCGAACTTAAACCAGCTATTCACAAAACCATATACCCAAAGGACACCTAGACATATGTCCATAGAACCACAAACATCTACATACGCAGATAGTTTGCAAAACCAAAATGAGAAAAAGACATATAACTACATCACACGAACCTATATCCAAAATATACACAAAATCCAAACTTATTTAAACCTTAACCCAGATCAACTACAAAAGAACCAAACCAGGATTATTTGACATAAAATTTACAAGGATATAACAAGTTAATTGCACAGCCAAAAACTAACGCTAATTTAGTAAGAACATGTTACAACTACGGACTGTTAAATACCGTATACACATACTATGGAGAAGAAGTTAGTGGAATACCAGAACTATACAAGGCATTCGTCACATACAAAAGAGTTACAAAAGAAAATTTATTTTATATAAAATTCTGTACAGTACCAGCGGAGATATTATACGAGAAAATAAAACCTCTAATACAGGTTATCAAGATAGGACTAACTAAAGATATGATTATACCTGAGTACATCGGACAACAAGAAGAGATATGCAAAATAGAGATACCAAGTTTTTATCCCAACAAAAGAATAATTGGTATATCAACTATCATACAGGAGCTAGCAAATAATTATTTAAACGAAAACGCTATATGGAGCTATTATGCAAGAGATCAACAAATGATTTATTCCAATTCAAGGAAGCTAGGGAAATCATATATGGATGAAGTCCAGAGATGGATTTTGTCATTACTTAATCCAGAAGAACGACCTACGACAAGAGCACTAAAAGTAGGATTTATTTCGACAGAGTTATTAACCAGATATTGCAAATTAATTGGACATAAATATCCTGATCACATATGTTCGAAATGTAACGGTGAAGATAACATAAATCCAGATGTCGATTTAGAGTAAAAGAAGATGATGAAGATAAGGTGCAAATAGCAGACGAAGGGGCAAAAAAGATAAATTAAATAACGTAATAAAAAATATGTGTAGATAAGATGTAAATTAGTCAAGTATGCATTATTATGCACGTGCATATTAAAGTAAGTAGATAGGAATAGTGGACAAGTGTAAAGTAAGGTATGGTGTGTCATAAAGTTGGTGTACAAGTGTAAGGTATCATGATGGGCAAGTGTAAGGGATGGTAGGGGGTGTGATTTATTAGGTGACAAGTGTTAAAGTGAATAGTAGTACATTATTGTAGTGTAGTATGAAAATCCTTTCTATATAAAGGACAGATATGTAACTTAAAAAGGCAGGCAATGCCTAAACGTAATAAAAACTTTCATAAAAACCCACTCTGTCAAGATACTAAATACAAAAGAGTTAATGGATAAATATGAAATCCAATCAGATATTTCAGATAGCATGGCTAAGCAAGAGGCAAAGGTATAATGTTCAAAAAATATGCGGAACTAATTTCATATATTCCTGAATATCATATATATGATTGAATAAATTTATGTTAGTTATTATGTATTAGAATTATTTGAATAATGATTTCTAGTTTATTAGCACACTGGAAATAGGGAGAAAACTTCTATACTATGTCATCCTAATGTTGAAACCGATAGGCGAGGAAAGCCGTTTAGGGGAGGAAACAAAGTTGAGGCGCTGATAAGAAGGAAGTATCCGCTAAAGTACGATGCTAGTAGTGACAAGAAAACATGATAAAGATAATCTAGTTCATAATGATCTAATATGAATTTAATCAATTATGAATATGATATGAAGGAATAATTTGAAATAAAAAACCTGCATAATAAAGAACATGACTACATACATGCATGATGAAATCATAAAAAACTACGAAACTTTAATCTTATATGTACTTAAAAATATAGATATAATTGAATTAAGAAGAATAATATGGGAAAAAATATTTAATGATTACGAATCAGAAGATATATTAAATCAAGAATGGTATGAAATAGACCTACATGGTTTAGACCTTGAAAGAATAGAATGGTATGATTTAGAAATAAATTAATATTAAAATGAACTACGAATATTTACAATATTGGATAGAATTTATATAATATATAAAACTATTAGAACAATTAATAGAGGAAAATTTATATATGTACCAAAGAATCCAAGATATGTTATATCTAAAATATATCATAATTAATATTAATGAAATATTTAGATTAAAACGACTATCAGAAGAATATTACAATAAATATTATTATATTTTACCATGAATTCTAAACCTTATATTAAAGAAATATCAAGACTAAGTCACTTAGTAAAAAAATATTATAATAAATTCTTTAAAATAAATTACTCACCTACCACACTACCACTTCCATGAATTCCTTAACTATCTGTTCCGCACCGAAAAATGGCAACCAAGGGTTGGGGCCGTGTTCCAAGGGAGCGGTTTTGAGAATTAATAGCTAATTAGAATTTCATTCAAATTAGTCGTAGTTAAAGATATTTGCGATTAAATACATTGTAAATCAAGGGAGTGACACAAAAGTGTCAAATATCAAAGTGGTTTTGTGACAAGTAATAAAACAACAAAATAAACAATGAAATATCAAGATTTGGGAAAAGTTCTTGGGGCGTGACCGCAATACATATTGATACCAAAATGTTGGGTACATGCTTTCAATAGGAAATTTGCAAGATAATTGTGACTAGGCTAAGCTTTAAATGGAAATAATTTCCCTTCCGAGCAACTTACCCCGTTTCAAATGCGTTCCTCTTTGACACCCATTTGCCGCATGAAGATCAGCCTACGCCTTACCCCACTTACTCTCTCGAGCTGAGTGTTAGGATATGGGACTAGGGCTTACCCTCTTGGGCTGAATCTTATGCCAACCCACTCCTTAGGCCATCATTCTAGTGGTTTTAGTTTCGCGACCTCCCTCTCTGGAAAGCCAAAAATTCATGGGTGGTTTTGTATTTGCAACTACAAACCCTTTAGATTAAACCACAACCACTAGCTGAAATCACCATTAAAATACATCTAACCTATCAGCAAGCAAGACCCAACAATAGTATCAACACTTATTTGCTAAATCACACCCCAAGAATGGGGTTTTTAGCCACACATCAAGAAATAAGAAATTATATCTAGCATGATACTAAAATCAAATGGGTATAAGAAATTAAACCTTGATATAAGCAAAGGAAGAAGAATAGAGAAGACCCACTTCCAACTTGTGGAAGATGAAACCTTCATTTCTTCAAGTCTCCCAAAGAACCCTCTTCAAATTTGAGAGAAAAATATAGAAAAGTACTATAGAATAATAATAATTTGACTCTAAATTGTTCCACACTAAGACTACAACTCTAACTAGTATTTATAGTTTTCAAAAATTGTGCTGCGGAGGATTGTTCGGCGTTGTTAGTCGTGATCGCCGATGAATTCGGCGATCCGCCCTTTGGTCAGTTCATCGCCTTCAGTGTCTTGCCTTCAGCATTCTCGCATTCTGGATCATTGGGCAGTACCGTACTGCTTCGTGGAACTAATCGGCCACTCACAGACTGCTCCTTTCATAGCCTTTTGATCAATTTCCTTCAACGCTTCGCATACTGGAATAAAGGGCGGTGCATGTCATTTTGGCAACTCGTCAAGTTGACCTCGACGATCCGCAGACTTTCATTTCTCGTTCTTTTCAGCCCTATTTGCTTCGTTTTGCACCTAAGTGTCCATGCTTCCACTACAACTTCAAATACTTGAAACTTAAGCATTTTAATCAGATATTGAGATAAAACAAGCATTCAAGCACACTATTTCTATTAAAATACATTTCTGAATGAGTTCAATTTGTGGGCTCATCAACACCCCAACTTACACTTTTGCTTGTCCTCAAGCAAACTCAAGTCCAGCCGTTAAAAAAGGGTGTCTCAAACAGTGCTACACAAGACTAAATCATGAATATACACAACAAAACTCAATCTACTTGTGCAAGGATCAATTGTGTATTCAAAGATTCAAGCTGTGACATACCATTTTCAAAAATTCTCATGTTCGCAATACTTGCTACTTGTGCAAGTTCAAGCTCAACAAAAAGTATCTAAATGCCTTCACGTAATGTATGATTCCATGTTCACACAGAGATGTTAGTCAATTCAAGATCATGAATTAGATACAACGCTCACACTCAAAAAGAGGAACACAATGCATGTTTTCACCCATAGGTTTTGCCCTTATTTTTCAATCGACTTTCGATCCGGCTTGCTCAAGATCAAAAAGGTCTTTCTAAGGCTTGTAATGGGGCTGAGTGCAAATGTATGGTCATTTAGGCTCAGTGGCTTTTTCCTTATGAGATGTGTTATTCTCAAGGCATTCCCTTCTTTTCCTTTATCAATTCTTTTTCTAGTGCTTCTAAGACATCCTTTTTTTCAGTCTCCGTGAATTGCTTGGAACCCCAATTTCCCTTGTACTTTATTCCACAAATTTCTTTTTCATTCATTTTTTTTATGGAGGGTTCCATTGTTTTGCAACATGAGTTAAGGGAGACTTCTTATAGCACTTCTTGACTTCTCCTTTTCCTTTTCACCACACCCCCAACTTAGGCTTTTGTCCTAAGTTGGCTATTCACTAAATCACAAATCAGAGGATTATAGGTAGTGGGTCAAGTAAGATCTAGGGTTCATCAAGGTTCTTCCAAAGAAAGGTAAGGCTTAAAAGGGTGTTCAAAAGAGTTTCACACGCTCACGGGTAGGCCACAAAAAGAGGTATATGTTAAATTGGCGCACACTCTTTAAAATTGCCTAAGATCATCTCAAGAGTACACCTTTTTAAATCAATCAGACTAACGGGGAAAATTCTAGGTTTATTCATACATGGTTCAAAGTAAGCTAAACACACAAGGCATCGATACTTCAGTCAAACAAGACTACACACGTTCACTAGTCTGCAACGGACATCACAGGAGAATCAACTCAATAAATGGCTAGTCACAATGAGATGCAAAGAGTTCAGATATTGTTTATGCAACTTCATTTGGCCTCATCGTAGCCGTACATTCATTTTCGTTTAATTGAGAGCACTATTCAAGTCATCGGTATTGATCAGAATCGAGACTCATATTTTTGCAAAAGAACAGACACATTCAACTCACGAGGGGTGTCAAAAAAATGTGCAAAAAAATTAAATTTTTTTGGAAAGGTCAAAAATTATTTTGCAGTTTAAAACAAAAGGAGCCATAAGCTCAAACATCCACAGAAAGTAGTGTAAAAACAATTTAAAACATACAAACCTAATATACGCAACACAAATCTTCAAATCAAGCAAGCAAGGTGGGCCTCACCCCACCACAATAAGATGTGCTTGTCCTCAAGTGCGAGTGATCAGTATCCAACAGTTAAAAATAAGTATGACAAATAAGGAGGTAAAGAAGTGATCTTGGTTAGGCGGTCGCTCCATCTGTCAGGGCGGCATGGTTCTTCTTCAGCTTTGGGTGTAGACCTTTTAAAATTTAGAATTTCAAAGCAGGTGAGGTGAGTACGTTAAACGAGTCATTGAGTGATTCAACGAACTCTGAACAACATCGCCAAACAATCCAACACGCCTATTTTCGACCCACTTTTGTGGCTTCACCGCCACCCTGTTTCACTTTACCCAAGAGCTTGTCCTATTCTTACGTACCAGGCGATATCAGTCTCAACCGCCAATTCAATTGGCGTGTCGCCGGATAATCACAAATTTCACTGAGTGTTACAGATCTTTCCAACAAATCTGGGTGTTCAAAAGGTGATTTCCTTCAAGATTGCCAACAGCGTTGGTGATACGCCAATGATTACTCAAGCTTGTCGAGTTCTACCGATTGCAATTTTTGGGATGCTTGGTGTCGAGCGACGGATCAGGTCGAGTTCCCCAACCCCTTCGGTGACTCACTAATTTGATCCGTTGCTTGTCACTCCTCACTTTTCGAACACTTCTCGCACTTCCACCTATACCAGTCAACACATCATTATTTTACTAATATGCAAATATAAAATATTAAGGGGTTTTGGGTTGCCTCCCAAACTATGCCTTAGTTAACGTCGTGACATGATGCAAGTCAACCGTTATTCTTCATTTTCAGAGTCGCCCATGTTGTAGTTAGGCGAATCCTTAGCAAATGGTGGGTATTTCCCTGACATCAAATGGACAATTTGAGTATCTTGAAGTTGAATTGTCATGGAGTGAGAGGCTGATGCTTCATTTAGCATTTCAATGTTCTCTTTTATATCATTCAACATCTTCTCATGTGCCTCAATCTTTTGTTGAACGAGTGACGGGGATTCATCATCCTGCACACCTTTCTGCTTCTTCCCATGTTCACACTCTCGAAAGGGGAAATACTTTTCTTTTTCCATGGCTTGTACTTATAATTCCGTGACTCAGTTGGATAGAGCATTCAACTGGGTGACTAGTTCGTTCCATTCCTGTTTCTTTTTGTCTTCTTTGTTGGCTTCTACCATGCCGTCAAGGATTTTTGCTACTGCTTCATAGGGCTAGTGTATCATACTACCCCTGAAAAGTTGGTCAGCTATACTTCTATTGTCGGGTCCAAGATCCCTATAGAAACACTCTAGTAGCGACTTGTCTGTCATCCCATGAGATAGGCATGGTTGCAGCACCGCTTGAAACCTCAGCCACATGTCCTGAATTGTCTCATCCCCTACCTGTTTAAATGTTAAGAGGTTGTCCCTGAGGTTCAATAGTTTCAGTAGGGGATGATCTTTGTGGTATCCATAATGATCATCCATCTTTAGTTCCCTGCTGTGCTGTTCAAACAAGCAAAACAAAACTACAACTAAGATTAGTAAAGCGAAAACTAAGAAAAACAAAAATTCTGATTAACTACATCTTCTCAAACAACACCAGTCCACGACAGCGGCGCCATTTTGATGCTTATGGTGACCAACGACACTATCGTACGGTATGAGTGTCTACGATCGTCGATAATATAGTAACCCAACCAAGGGTTGGGGTCGTGTCCTAACGGAGCGATTTTGAGAATTAATAGCTACTTAGAATTTCATTCAAATTAGTCGTAGTTAAAGATATTTGCGATTAAATACATTGTAAATCAATAGGGCGACACAAAAGTGTCAAATATCAAAGGGGTTTTGTGACAAGTAATAAAACAACAAAATAAACAATGAAATAATAAGATTTGGGAAAAGTTCTTGGGGCGTGACGACAATACATATTTATACCAATATGTTGGGTACATGCTTTCCATAGGAAATTTGCAAGATAATAGTGATTAGGCTAAGCTTTAAATGGAAATAAGTTACCTCTCGGGCAACTTATACCGTTTCAAATGCGTTCCTCTCGGACACCCATTGGCCGCATGAAGACTAGCTTACGCTTTACCCCACTCACTCTCTCGAGCTGAGTGTTAGGATATGGGACTAGGGCTCACCCTCTCGGGCTGAACCTCATGTCGACTCACTTCTTAGGCCATTAGTCTAGTGGTCTTGGTTTCGCGACCTCCCTCTCGGGAAAGTCAAAAACACATGGGTGGTTTTGTATTTGCAACTATAAACCCTTTAGATTAAACCACAACCACTAGTTGAAATCACCATTAAAATACATCTAACCTATCAGCAAGCAAGACCCAACAATAATACCAACACATATTTGCTAAATCACACCCCAAGAATGGCGGTTTTTAGCCACACATCAAGAAATAATAAATTATACCTAGCATGATACTAAAATAAAATGGGTATAAGTAATTAAACCTTGATATAAGCAAAGGAAGAAGAATAAAGAAGACCCAGTTCCAACTTGGGGAAGATGAAACCCTCCTTTCTTCAAGTTTCCCAAAAACCCCTCTCCAAACTTGAGAGAAAAATATAGAAAAGTACTATAGAATAATAATAATTTTACTCTAAAATGTTCCACAGTAAGACTACAACTCTAACTAGTATTTATAGTTTTCACAGATTGTACTGCGGAGGATTGTTCGGCGACGTTAGTCGTGATCGCCGATGAATTCGGCAATCCGCCCTTTGGTCAGCTCATCGCCTTCAGTGTCTTGCCTTCAACATTCTCGTATTCTGGATCATTGGGTGGTACCGTATTGCTTCGCGGAAATAATCTACGACTCGCCGACTGCTCCTTTCATCGCCTTTTGATCCACTTCGTTCAAGGCTTCTCGTACTGGAACAAAAGGCGGTGCATGTCATTTCGGTGACTCACCAATTTGACCTCGGCGATTCGCAGGCTTTCAAAGGGGGGTTTTGTCACAAGTATAGTAAGAAACAATAAAAGTAAAGGGGAAATCAAGTATGAGGAGAAGTTCTTGGGGTGTGAGCGCAATACATATTGATGTAAATTGTTGGGTACATGCTTTCCATAGGAAATTTGCAAGATAATAGTGACTAGGCTAAGCTTTAGATGGAAATAAGTTCCCTCTCGGGCAATTTACCCTGTTTCAAATGGGTTCCTCTCGGACACCCATTTGCCGCATGAAGTCCAGCTTACGCCTTACCCCACTTAGTCTCTCGAGTTGCGTGTTAGGATATGGGACTAGGGCTCACCCTCTCGGGCTGAACCTTATGTCGACCAACTTCTTAGGCCATCAGTCTAGCGGTCTTGGTTTCGCGACTGCTCTCTCTAGCAAGCCAAAAACACATGGGTGGTTTTGTATGTGCAACTACAAACCCATTAAATTAAACCACAACCACTAGGTGAAATAACCATTAAAATACATCTAACCTATCAACAAGCAAGACCCAACAATAATATCAACAAATATTTGCTAAATCACACCCCAAGAATGGGGGTTTTTAGCCACACATCAAGAAATAAGAAATTACACCTAAAATGATAATGAAATAAATTGGGTATAAGAAATTAAACCTTGATTTAAGGAAAGGAAGAAGAATAGAGAAGACCCACTTCCAATTTGGGGAAGATGATCTCCTTTCTTCAAGACTCCCCAAAAACTCTCTCCAAACTTGAGAAAAAATAAGAACAAGCTAATATTTTAAGTCTTAATATTACAATAATGTTCAGATCCTCAATCTCCTCTTTTAAAACTAGTAAAGAAGTTAGTATTTATAGACTTCAAAAAATAGTGTTGGCGGATCACTTGGCGAGGTTAGACGCGAACGCCTAATGACTTGACGATTCACCCTTCTTCTAGTTCATCGCCATCATACCCTTTTTTGTGACTCGACTCAAGCTCATCATAATCCTTTTTGTGACTCGACTCAAGCTCATCATACATAATTCATTCTGCTTTGCCTTCAGCATCTGTGCGTTCTGGATCGTTGATTGGTATACTTCTGCTTCGCGTAATTGATCGGCGACACGCTGATTGCTCCTGTCATCGCCTTTTGATCCACTTCTTTCAGGGCTTTGCGTACTGGAAACAAAAGGTGGAGTGCGTCCCTTCGGCGAATCGCCAAGTGTGATTGGCGATGCTCAAGCTTCAGCTTTTTCGTCCTTTTCAGCCTTTTTGTTTTGTTTTGCGCCTAAGTGTCCACGCTTCCACTAAAACTTCAAATACTTGAAACTTATTTCATTATATATTGAGATAAAAAGATCATTTGATGACTCTATTTCTATTAAAATAAAGCCCTAAATGAGTCCAATTTGTGGACTCATTAATTTACAGTGACATTCTTCTGATCATAGTTTGACTGTTGTCCTGAAGTGTCGCGGTGCATCCCAGAACGACATATATAGCAGGAAAGTCACATTGCTCTTTCTTTACCCTGACAACTACATAGTCAACTGGTTTAAACTTCGCAACCGGCTTCTTTCCTTGTGGTAATAATGCCTGTACTCACTGTAGAACTCTCTGACCCAGCTTGGAATATACGGGCCATAGGGCTTTGTGAAAATTTGGAAGTTATGAGATTTCAGACATCTCATAATCTCGGGATATCTATCAATCACTCCATCCATGGAGAGACTCTTTTCCTTAAGAATTGTCCTTAATCCCTCGGTCTTTAATCTGTTCATTGACTTTGGAGGAGGGCCCTGTACTGGGGGTGCAAGCACTATTGCTTGCATTGGGACCGAAGAAGCAGGATTGGGAGGTTGAGGATTCCTGTTCCGAGATGGATCATTCAACGTCTTAGATCGCAGTTCAGTCCTCTGCACTATTGTTAGATCCTCATCACTAGAG
Organism: Solanum stenotomum; assembly: GCF_019186545.1. Taxonomy (NCBI): domain Eukaryota; kingdom Viridiplantae; phylum Streptophyta; class Magnoliopsida; order Solanales; family Solanaceae; genus Solanum; species Solanum stenotomum. Next base: position 67,571,042 of record NC_064282.1, on the reverse strand, counting down.
GTTGTACTTTGGTTTTCCTGTTGTTCATCCTCACTTTCCAAAGCAGTGAGGTAAGTGTCATATATGCCCTCACTGTCGGAGCTGACTTCTAAAGAAACATGTGCCTTTCCTTTTCCTTTTCTCTTCCCACTGGTTGTGGAAGGTTTTGTGGTCTTTCCTTTTGATACAACTGCGGCCTCATTGATTTTAATCCCTTTTACCTTACTGCGGGGTGGCATGTTTCTACCTGTGACTTTGGGTCTAGCCATGTCTGCAATACATCAGGAACAACTCAGAAATAATCAAATAAAAAATGCAAACAATTAGTAGCAGAAAGATTTGTCGAACTAGTCGGCGAATCGCCGAACTAGTGGGCGAATCGCCGAATCTCTTTGGCGAATTGGATCGAGCTCGCCGAAGAGATTGGCTTAACATTTTTACAGGTCGGCAATGGGAGAACTCTTTCAGCGAATCACCGACTACTTTCGACGCACAAGTGTTTGTCCGCCAAAAGTTACAGTACGACACTAGTTCAGGAATGCAGACAAAGGGAGATTGAAACTACCTTAGGCGAACCACCGAGCAGTTCGGTGAACTCGACCCAGTTCGCTAAACAACCTAACGTGCCTACCTTCAACCCACTTTTTCAAATTCGACCCCGCAACCCCCGAAAAAAATTAACAATTGCACTAGTGAAATTAAACTAAGACCTATGACACTCATCAAGCCATGATACTCAGATTTCTCCCGATTCTACCAAACTAAACAACATGCAAGCATAACCATACAAAATTTAAATCACTTCAATGCATAGCCATATGGGATTTCAAAAATCAAGGTAATATGTGCAAGATTTACATATCGAACTCGACATCTAGACAATCTAAATCCATTAGAGAGGCCCAGTACACATCAATTCAATAGGCTCAATTGCATAAGAGAACAAATTTTTCAAAGCAATCTCGGGGTTTGTGAAAACCAACCTTTTATGCTGATTGAAGTACTTTGAAATGCTAGGAGGCAATGGAATCCCAAGGTTGAGCACTAATCGATGACTAAAATACCAGGAATGCAAATATAATGTAAATTACTTACTAGGTGCAACTTTTGCGATAGTAGAAATTGAGTGGAAATGAACATTTGTCAAACTTTGAAACCATTGGCCCTTAAAGCCGTCCAGTTGTTGCCCATTTAGCGACATTAGTCGAGACCGCCGAATTACTCGGCGTCACACCGAGTAATCACTCTCTTCGCCAAATTTTACAGTCTCTAATGTAAATTGTTCTTTAGTCTGACAACGGTCTAGCTCAGAGTCGCCGAACCTTTCGGCGATTCGCGGAATAGACCTATAGATTGCCAATCTACACTTGTCGTTCATTCTCCACATTTCAACCTACAAAATCAATACACCATTATTTCTACAACAAAACTAAAACATGTAATGGTTTTGGGTTGCCTCCCAAACAACGCCTTAGTTAACATCGTGGTACTATGCAAGTCAACACTCAAACCGACTTTGTGGGGTTGAACCTAGTGCAACTAGGTGATCCAACTTGTTCATTTGGATGGAGCTGAGGTAATACATGACCCACGAGATGTTCAATTAGCTAGATAGATTTAGAGTGAGAATAACTCATCTGATTTAGCACTTCTACATTTTCTCTAATCTCCTCTAACACTCTATCTTGCACATTTAGCTTTTGCAGAATGGTTAATAACATATCTTTGATACGTTTATTTTCAATGTCCATAGATCTCCCTTGCTAGGTAGGTGGTATGCATTTGCTCTTTTCTTTAAACATCACCTCCAGTTCCTCAACCTTTTGGGTCAAGCTATCCATCTTAACCATCAAAGTGATCAATTGCTGGTCCTTCTCAGTATGCTTGTTGATTTTAGCCACAAGGTCAAGGAATTTGGCTGCGGTCTCATAGGGGTATCTCTCAAGTCCACCCGAAAAGAGTCGATTGATTAATTTTCTATTTCCGAGGTTTAGACTCCTATAGAAGCATTCAAGTAGAACTAGATCGGGGATCTCATGAGTCGGGCATTGTATCAATAGTCTTTTAAACCTCAGCCACAACTCATGAAAAAGTTCTCCTTCTAGATGCTTGAAGGTCAGGATGTTATCCCTGAACCTCATCACTTCTACCGGGATGTGCTCCATTGGTTCACCATCTCCATTATGTATACTCATTATCTTGTCTCAACACACACACAAAAAACAAAACTAAAAATTAAGTAACTAAACTACAACTAAGAAGAACAAAAATTCTACTAATCTAAAAATTCTCAAATAACACCACTCCCCGGCAGCGGCGCCATTTTGATGCTTATCGTGGCCAACGACACTAACCTACGGTACGAGTGTCTACGTTTGTCGATAATATAGTAACCCAACCAAGGGTTGGGATCGTGTCCCAATGCAGTGGTTTTGAGAATTAATATCAAAATAAAATTAAGTTCTAATTAGTCATAGCTAAAGACATTTGTGAAAAAAAACATCAGAAATTTAAAAAGTGAAACCAAAGTGTCAAATATCAAAGGAGTTTTGTCACAAGTATAGTAAAAACAAAAATACTAAAGGGGAAATCAAGTATGAGGAGAAGTTCTTGGGGTGTGACCGCAATACATATTGATATGAATCGTTGGGTAGATGCTTTCGATAGGAAATTTGCAAGATAATAGTGAATAGGCTAAGCTTTAGATGGAAATAAGTTCCCTTTAGGGCAACTTACCTCATTTCAAATTGGGTTACTCTCGAACACCCATTTGCCGCATGAAGGCCAGCCTACGCCTTACCCCACTCACTCTCTCGAGTTAAGTGTTAGGATATGGGACTAGGGCTCACCCTATCGGGCCGAACCTCATGTCGACCCACTCATTAGGCCATCAGTCTAGCAGTCTTGGTTTCGTGACCTCTCTCTCGAGAATGCCAAAAACACATGGGTAGTTTTGTATTTGCAACTAAAACCCCATTAAATTAAACCATAACCACTAGGTGAAATCACCATTAAAATACATCTGACCTATCAGCAAGCAAGACCCAACAATAATATCAACACATATTTGCTAAATCACACCCCAAGAATGGGGTTTTTAGCTAGACATGAACAAGAGATAGAAATTTATACCAAAATGAGTTTGCATTCAAATTGGTTTGAAGATTTAAGTCTTGATACAAGCCAAGAATCTAGAGTCCAAAACACCCAAACCCAAATTTTTGGAGATGAAACCCTTTGAAACTTTGAGTTCTTCCAAAGCCTTTCAAACTAGGAACTCAAGAGAGACAAAAGCTAAACTATTAAAAATATGTTCTAAAGTGAAAATCTAACGTCTAATTACAACTTTCAATGAGTATTTATAGTTTCCAAAAAGCGTGCTGCGGAGGATCCATTCAGCATAGTTAGTCGAGATCACCGATGCACTCGGTGATTCGCCCTTTGGTCAGCTCATCGCCTTCAGCTTCTTGCCTTCAACATCTTCGTGTTCTAGATCATAGGGTGATACAGTACGACTTCCCAAAACTAATCGATGACACGCCTACTACTCCTTTTCACCGCCGATTTGATCCTTTTCTTAAGAGCTCAGCACACTGGAACAAAAAGCGAAGTAAGTCCCTTCGGCGACTCACCAAGTGGACTCGGCGATCCTTAGACCTTCATTTCTTCATTCTTTTCAGCCTTCTCGTTCCTTTTTGCTAAGTAGTGTCCATACTTACTTCCAAACTCCAAATACCTGAATCGTAAGTGTTTTCATCAAATATTTAGTTAAAATAAGCACTTGAGGACACAATTTATATTAAAATATTGCCCTAGATGAGTCCAATTTGTGGACTTATCACTAGTCACAATGAGACGCTACGTGTTCACATATGACTTATGCAACTAAATTTGCCTCATTGAATTTGCACACACATATCGTTCAATCAAGAGCACTATTCAAGTCATCGATATTGATCACAACCGACACTCAAAATATCAAGAGAACAACCACATTTACAAGCATCAATAGGTGCCAAAACAAACATTAACATTCAAACCAAAGACTAAAAATTAACAGTGATGGATGAAAAACCAATATATATGACAAGATCCAACATTCACAAACACAAAGGCACAACCCTAATAATCAAATCCATAAAACTGCCCAAAAGAGGTAGGTATGGAAATATGTCACCCCGACAAACTAAACTAGCAATTGTCCTCAAATGCGAAAGAAATAAACATGTCTCATGTCTAAATAGAAAACTGAAAAGAGTAAAAAAACCCATGTTAGGCTAAGCAGATAGTGAACTTTGCATATCAGTAACTCCATCAGTTGGGTATTAGTGCCCTGTGCAAGACCATTCTTGGCTCCACTAGAGCCCACCATCGACGTATCCCTAAAAGATGCCTCAATAAATGTCTATATCATATCCCCCTAGAGTTCCTCTATATATTCATACATAACTTCATCATGAAAATCCAACTCCACCTCATCAGTCTTAGCCTCAGACTCACCATCCACATAATCCCTAGAAACATCTACGGGCGTAGTAGATGGAGATATATAATAACTTTCCAAGAACACTGTAGTCAGAACCTAAGGGAGGGTCACTACGCCAAATATCATCGATAGATGCGTGGATTTCAGCTCATCCATATCTCGGTGCAACCTAAAAATATCGGCCTTCAAGGCTATAACATCATCAGAGGCACATTTTGCCTACTCACAAGACTCCACACTCACAGTAAGGGTATCTAGTGTGAGTCCATGGGCATCGATCCTGTCCTTATTTTATCTCAACTCATCCTTAAGCGGGGATAGGGCAGCAACAATCGCTCTCTAAATCATCCTTAGGATCGTGGCCTCTACTCGGGAGGAGCAAACATCTGTAGAATGGCATATGTGACCAATCTTGTATAACATAGCCTTGGTGAATGGGGTTGGGAAAAAGAAGCACCAGAATCTGCAGTTGGAGGGGGAGAAGTAGTAGAACCAGAAGGGACAAAAGTGGAAGTATCACGGGTACATGCAGGTTCACTAGCCTAAGTAGGCATGATTGCCTTTGTCGACCTCATCTCCACATCAAGTACCAAGGAAATATCTATCGGTGCAACTCTCTTCCACTCAGCTTCATCCCTCATGTACTCGGCCTCTTTTCTCCGAATGTCAGTAGAGGAAGTAGGAGACATTTCCACATCCATCTTCGCAATCAACAGAACTCGAGCACGCCTGTACAACTCCGTAATAAGAACTAGAAATGGGAGAGAAGTCTGACTCTGGTTGGCCCTCATGTCTATCTCCTGCTGAATGATCAGGTCAATATTTAGACTATCCCGGGTCATGAAACTACCTAACAGGGCAGCCCGTGGATGGTGGAGTGTTGATTCATTATGTGATGGTATCAATGTGCCGTTGATGAACCCAAACCAGTATTTGGAAGCCACGTTAATAGCCTTTTTTTCGATCAGGAAACCTACATCTAGCCATGGTGGAGCACTATCTGAAATAAGCAGGGCCAGACAACCCTTCATGTCGTTCAGGATTTTCGTCTTTATCCAATCCACCATGTAGTGGATCACATTCATCGTACAACCAAACACCTCATTGATGTCGGTGCTGTTGCATTTAACCTTCTTCCACTACACTACCACATGATCTACCGGCTTGAACGAGCTGACCTTGTTCTTCCCTTTTGGCACAAGCTGACCATATGCAGAATAAATTTCCCGAACCCAAGCAGGAATATAGGAGCCTCGAGGCTTGCTGATGATTTTGAACCTATGGAACTTGATTGTTTTCCCCACCTATGGGTACCGGTCTACTACTCCGTTAGTAGATAACCATTTTTCCTCTAAAATGGTCCTCAAACGCTCGACCTTCAGTCTATTTAATGACCGGGTGGGGGTGCTCGAGAAGGTGGCACCGGAGGAGCCTTCTCAATAATCAGAGCTGGAGGTGGTAGAGAAATAAGTTGCACTGGGATCTTTGTTGGATCATGTAGGGACTTTGATCACAGCTCCGCTCTCCTAGTCTAGAGAGTTTGATCATCGTCCAGTTCAGTAACGGAGGTCGGTGATCTATCACCCTGGCTGCCGTCACCGTCGGATNACCGGAGGAACCTTCTCAATAATTAGAGCTGGAGGTGGTGGAGAAATAAGCTGCACTGGGATCCTTGTTGGATCATGTAGGGACTTTGATCACAGCTCCGCTCTCCTAGTCTAGAGAGTTTGATCATCGTCCAGTTCAGTAACGGAGGTCGGTGATCTATCACCCTGGCTGCCGTCACCGTCGGATTCTGAAGTGGTGAGGTGGGTGGCATAGACACCCATGTTGTTAGAGCTCTTCTCTATTGGTGGGGCCACAACTTTCTCTTTCTCTTTGCCCTTTCCCACTTTTGGAGGAAGTTTGTCAGTGTATTCCAAGAGGGTATAGCCTTCTCATTTATTATAATACCCCGAGCACACTTGTGCGACGGTTGATTTATTTCGCCTAGCTTGGGTTTAGCCATTTCTGCAAAGAAAAATCAATTACTTTAGACATAATTCAAAAAAAATCAAGTAGAGTTATTGTTCAAGAAAACTCCCAAAACCACTCGGCGAGTCGCCGAAGCCACTCGACAGCCTAGTTAGCCTCGCCGAATGTTCCAATCTAAAAAGTTTTAGATATCAACACAAGTCGGTGATGTCCAGGGCCATTCAGTGGATCGCCGACTCCATTCGGCGAACTATTAGTAGATCGTCGAACGTTAAAGAACACTTTTAAAAAATTGAGGTGTAGAAAGGAGAACTGAAGGGGAATTCGGCAAGTCACCGAGTGAACTCGGCGAGCTCATGCGTATTGCTGAATGTTACATAATGAATTCCAAAATTTTGAAGGATAAAACCGAGTTCACTAGATCATTAGACAAAAAGCCGAACCACTCGGTGAGCCCGACCCACCTCGCCAAATAGTCCTACGAGCCAGAATTTGACCCCGACCTTCAATTTCTAACCCACAACCCATGAAAATAAAATTAAGCACATATTCTTCATAATTAAGCCCAGACCCATACTACGCATGACCTCGGGATACTTAGACTTCCCCCCGTTTTGGCAAATATTTGTCAATCGATGTCTTTTCCCTAAACAATGATGTCACCCGCTCTATCATTGGGAAAAATTTGACGAATGACACAAACACGGTTACTCATACTTCACCCACACTATACCGAGCAATAAAATCACTACAACCCAACAATTTTATAATGAAAACACAAGGGGTTTCACAATTAAAGTCCAAAAATACAAAAGGATACACGATACACGTATACATCACCAACAAGAATTCAAACTATCGATATCACGCAAGCACAACGATAAAATAATAATCAAATATTTAAATTAACCAAAATTTAAAGACGGGGCTTGGATAACCAACCTTGACATTGAGTAGACAAGTGCTAGGCTAAAGAAATTGAAGCAAAATGCAACAAAGTCCACCCCCGAGCAGTTAATCCCACTCAAAATGCAATAAGAACAAGTGCGAAAATACAAAATGTTTTTGTGAAAGTGTAAAAGTTGGAAAATATGAACTGAGGGAGGTTTTTGAATTTAAAACGGTTCAGCCCCTTTTTGACCCTTCAGTTTGCGAGCTAGTCGTCGATGGTCAATTTCATTGCCGACCCATTCCACGATGCACCAAATGGTTTTTTGGCCCGCAAAGTTTACAAAACTCTAGCTAGCTAGATGGTTCAAACGGCGATCCACATTGGGCTCGCCAAGCTGTTCGGCGAGTCGCCGACTTGTACCTGGGCTCGCCTAATATCTCTTCTTCCAAAAATTTTGAATTTTCAACCTTCACATTCAACACTCATTATTGAAATACAATATTAAAAGCATAAAATTTTGTGTTTCCTCCCATGAAGCACCTAATTTAACGCCGTGGCACCACGAAGATACTCATTCAAGCTTCATTCTTTGGGTTAACCAAGGTATCACTTGGTAGACCCCTCTTTTGCCTCGGGTTTAGATGAGCTGAGATTTATCCCATTTGTGTTTCCAGCTATTTAATGGACACTGAATCAGAAGTAACCTTCTGGTTCAAAGATGAGATGTCGTCTTTCATTTCTTTTAGCACCTTGCCTAACCCTTCCACTTTGTTGAGAATACGTGTTATTATATCCTCCTTACAGAAATTTTCAGGATCATCCCTTTGCTCTTTTGGCTTTTGACGATCATGCGGGGGTACATAGCAATACCTATTGCCATCCCGCTCCTTCCAGTTAGTCCCACGGTCACGCCATTCCCTATCACGATCTCTTCAATCTTAATTACTCTCTCTATTCCAACCTTTGTTCCTTCTCGGCCATGGATTTGTCAGAAAATGCACTTCTTCATTATATAGAGCCTCAAAGTGTGCATCTTCTGGGTTTACCCTACTAACACCAACCGCACAAACAACTTTAGAACCAATACTCATGACATGTTTAAACGACAAATCCATTTGGGTCATCATCTTGGCCATGTTTTGATATTGCTCTTGGTCCTTTTCAATTTGTTCCTTTTCCATATGAAAGGTCAAAGGAGAAACGTTATCTTCTCTTGTGTACCAAGCATAATTGATTTTCGTCATCCCATCAAGCAAAGTGGATGCAATTTTGAATAATTGTTGCATGATTCCTCATTGTACTAGTTGGTCAGCCACACCTAACTAAATCTAGACTCTGATAGAAATGTTGTAACAATACGTTGTTCGGAAGTCCATGAGTCAGACATTGGAAAAGTAATTTTTGGAATCGTAACCAAGTCTCGTGGATTGGCTCACCATCCAAGCATTTGAAATCTTGAATATTATCTCTCAATGCCATCATCCTCGAAGGTGGGAAAAATCTTATGTAGAAAGCCTTCACAAGTTCTTCCCAAGTGGTAATTGAGTCTCTTGGTAGGTCAGCTAACCACTTAGTTTCCTCCCCCATCAGAGAAAAAAGGAACAATCGAAGTTAGACTAATTCTTAGGAGATGTTCTTGAAAGAAAAAGGATGACAAACGTCTACAAAATTCCAGATGTGGTCATGGGGATCCTCATGAGCCAACCCTATGAATAAACCTTTCATTTGCAGCAGCTACAACATGGGGCTAGTCACGTAAAAATTGCATTTCCCACGACATGAGGCAACCAAATAGTAGCCACAGTACCCAACTTAGTTGCATTGACATCGTTTAAGTTTCCGATGTCATCATTGTGTCCAAGCTGACTAGCATTGCTTCTGTTGACACTCATTTAATGACATGGTCAAAGGCAACCAACAACAAACAAAAGTAAATTAGTTTTACTACAACACAATACGATCACAACAAAACATAAATAAGATAATTCTAAACACCACTCTCCGGCAGAAACACAATTTTTTATAACGCTCAACTACACTTTATCCAATTCTAAGTGTAGGCGATCACAATCTAGTATAAACCCAACAAAGATGTGCAATCGATCCCACATGGAGTAATACAAAATGGAATTGAATTATGAATTAAATGATGTGCTCTAGTCATTTGTAGAAGTAAACATTATCGAAACTATTAAAGTAAATTGAAGGGGTTGACAATAAATGTCAGATGGGGGTTTAGAGTGACTATTAACAACTACAAAAATAGAGTAGTAATCAAGTAGAGAGGGATTCTCGGGGATGTGATCGATTAAAAGCTAATTTCGCTATATGGGTGATGATAATTTACTAGCAGTTGTTGAATCTTAGTGGGTATGCTAGGCTTTAATTGTGATAGCCATCTCTCAATCAACTAACATGAATCGGGCGAGTTCTCTCAAACCTCAACAAGAACAACAATATAAACAACCAATACCTCAATTAATCTACTTCTTGAGCTAGATTTGTAGGATCGAATTTTGGTTCACTCTCTCGAGCTAAATCAGCAATAATCGAATCACTACAATCATCAATCGATAGCCTTAATTCCAAAACCTCTTTCTCAAGCAAGCCCAAAACACTAAGTTAGAATCGCATTTGCAACTACTACACAACTATCAATCAAACCCACTTCAGATCAACATTTAAATCAGTAAACACTAATACCCATAAGCTAATTCGAACAATTAATTACATGATCACACCCCCAAAATGGGGTTTTTAGTAACACATTAATAAAAGCAAGAAAATATTACCAATTAGATTCTCCATCTGTTGGGTAACAAAATTCAAGTCTCTACAATGCTTGGAATTAACTTAAATCAAAACTCAATTTGAAATTCTACTCAAAAACTACAAAACCAAGTGTTTGGGTCAAAACGCTAGAAGTAAAGAGTGTCTCAACTTTTGGAACTGGAAGAATTTGCTAGAACTTTTCGAACTCCTGAAAAATCGTTTAAAAATCACATTTAAACTTTTCCTGATTTTTAAGCTTATGACCAGTCGGCGAAGTATACCGAGTATCGCCGATTAGGTCAGCGATGCGCCAAGTATCCCCATCCATCCCCGTCTTGACTTGTCTCGTTACCATATGAGTTTTGTAACTTTAGGCAATCAAAATCATTATCACAGATCCATTCGACGGTTTGCTCGAAGTGTCATTTCCATTTCCATGTTGGCTTTTCCCCAGGGTTGGAACATTGTAACATTTGGCAAGCTGAAGGACCACTCGGCGGTTCACCGAGTTGTCTTGGCGATCACCAAGATTGCCTTTCTTCAACTTTTTCACTCACTTTTGCCCGATAATGTCTTTGCCTTGCTCTTTTGCCTTCATTTCTACAAATAAACACTTTAACATCAGTTTAGACCATAAATTAGGCATTGAGGACAAACAATATTGAAAATAAAGACCTAAATGAGTCGAAATCCCAAACTCATCAACACCCCCAACTTAAACGTTTGATTATCCTCAAGTAAAACACAAGATCAATCAGCCCAACAAGGATGTCTACAAATAGTGCTACTCAAGACTCAACATGAATGCACATAAGAGGTTCATACTACTCATGCAATGTCTAATTGTGAAATCTAAGTTTCAAAGTGTGACTAACCATTATCAAATAGAATTCAAGTTCACAATGATAACTTCAAATGTAAATTCAAGCTCAACAATAGTATTCAAATCCCCTCACATCAAGAATGATTCCATGCTCACACAACGCTCATCAAACTTTCAAAATTTAGGAATCAAAAACCACTCTTACTCTCTCAAAGATAAATACATGCATGATTTTCCCCATAGACTTGTTCGTATTATCTAATCAACATGATATTAAAATCAATCAAGATCACAAAGGTCTTTCAAGGGTCGTAACGGGGCAAAAGGTAAAGGTATGATCATTGTGGCATAGTGACTTCTACCTTCATGAAGCATGGCCTACATATCACTTTTTTTCCTTCTCTTCCACATTTTTTTCGCAATCCACCCTATGTTCTTTTAAGCATGACTCATTGGATACCCCATTTATTTTGCTTATTGCACACACTTTATTTCAACAATTTATTTCTTTTTCAATCTTTTGCACTTTTTTATATGAGGGGTTCTATCGTTTTTAACAAGATCCTTCAAGGGTAAATTTCTCAATCTTTATTACTTTCCTCCTTTTTCACCACACTCCGAACTTAGGCTTTTGGCTTAAGTTGGATACTCAAATGATCCACTATTTCATGAAGGTTAAAGGTGATGGGACAAAGAGATTAAAGTTGTTCATGTTTCATCCAAAGAAAATGATAGCCTCAAATGGTGCCTAACTAGGTTCACACCCTCACAAACTGGTCACAAAGAAGTATAATGACAATATTTGATTCACTCTTCACAAATTGTGCCTAAGATCATCTCTATCATTTAGTCAAATTAGTCAATTGGACTAATGGGGTAAGTTCTAGGTACTACCAAGCACATTTTAAGACAACCTTACCACACACGACATTCAACACAATCATCAAACAAGACTCTACAATGTTAGATAGCAAGCAACGATCATCACAACATTTATTTTAACAACTATCCTTGTCACAATGAGATGCTACGAGTTCACATATGACTTATTCAACTCAATTTCCCTCATCAAATTTATACGTACATATCATTCAATGAAGAGCACTATTCAAATCATCGATATTGATCACAACCGACACTCAAAATTACAAGAGAACAACCCATTTACAAGCAAGAGGTGGAAAAACCAACATTATCATTCAAACGAAAGACTCAAAATTAACACCAATGGATCAAAAACTAATAAATACCACAAGATCCAACATTCACAAACACAAAATGACAATAACAATAATCAAATCCATAAAATAGCCCAAAAGAGGTAGGTATGGAAATACCTCACCCCGTCAAACTAAACTAGCAATTGTCCTCAAATGCGAAAGCAATAAACGTGTCTAAACAAGAAACTGAAAAGAGTCAAAAGCCACTACCAATCTAAGCATATGGTGAACTCTCTGTATCAATAACTCTATCAGGGCATCAGTGCCCGTTGCAATATAATCCTTGGCTCCACTTGAGCCCATCATCGATGTATCGCTTAAAGAAGCCTCAACAACTATCTCTATCATAGCCCCCTCAAGATCCTATAAATCTCCGTATACAACTGCATCACGAACACCCAACTGCACCTCATCAATCTTAGTCTCGGACTTAGCATCCGCATCATCCCTAGAAATATCTCCGGGTGTAGTACCGGGAGGAATATCAGAACTGGTCGGGAATTCTGTACGTGAAGCCTTAGGGAGGGTTACTGTTCCAAATAGCATGGATAAATTGGTGGATTTCAACTCATCAACATCTCAGCGCTACCCAACAATATTAGCTTTCAAGGTCGTCACAGCCTTAGAGGCACTATGTCTCAGCTTATAAGCCTTCACTCTAACAGTGAAGGTGTCTAGTACCAGTCTATGGGCATAGATCCTCTCTTGATGCTCTCTAAAATCAGCCAAAATTGGGGCTAAGGCAGTAGTAATCACTCTCTCAATCATCTCGGGGACTGCAACCTCTACCCGGGAGACACGAACATGAGTTGAGTCAGTCAGGTGGCCAATCTTGTATAACATAACATGTGTGATGGGGGTCGGGAATAAGCAGCACCACCTGCAACAGTAGGAAAAGAAGTAGTAGTAGAATCAGAAAGGGTATAAGTAGAAGTATCAGGGGTACCAGCAGGTTCACTACCCTAAGTAGGCATGATTGCCTCTGTTGGCAACATCTCCACATCAACTACCAGGGAAATATCCACCAGTGCAGCTCTCCTCAACTCAGCCTCCTCTCTCATATACTCGGCCTCTATCATGCAGATGTGAGTAGAGGAAGTAGGAGTCACTTCCACATCCGTCTTCGCAATAAATGAAACCTGACCATTCATGCACAACTCCGTAATAAGAAATGGAAATGGGAGAGAAGTCTGACTCTGCTTGTTGCTCATATCCATCTTTGTCTCAATGATCAAGTCGAGATTTAGACTATCACGGGCCATGATACTCCCCAACGGGGAAGCCTTCGGATTCCCATGTATGGACTCATTCTGTAATGGCATTAATGTGTTGTTGATGAACCCACACTAGTATCTGCCACCCACATTCATATCCTTCTTTTTGATCGGGACACCTGCATCTAGCCATGGTGGAGTAATATGTGAAATTAGAAGGCACAACCAACCCTTCAAGTCGTCCAGGGTCTTTCTCTATCTCTGATCGACCATGTAGTGTATTAAATTCATTGTACAACTAAGCACCCCATTATGTCGATGCTACTGCATTTAACCTTCTTCCCCTTCACTACCACATGATCTACAGGCTTGAACAAGTTGTTCTTCTTCTTCCCTTTAGGCACCAGCTACCCATATGAAGAATAAAACTCCCTAATAGAAGTAGGAATAGAGGAGCCTCGGGGCTTAGTGAAAAGTTCGAACTTGTGGAACATGATCGTGTTCCATACCTCTGGGTACTTTTCTACTACTCTTTTAGTAGAGAACTGCTTCTCTTTTAAAATGATCCTCAAACCCTCGGCCTTAAGTCTATTAAATGACCAGGGTGGGGGTGCCTGAATTGGTGGCACCAGAGGAACCTGCTTAACAATCGGAGCAGGAGGTGGTGGAGAAATTGGTTGCACTCGGATCCTTATCGGATCATGTAGGGACTTGGAGCACAACTCCGATCTTCTAGTCGTGAGAGTCTGATCATCCTCCAGTTCAGTCACGGAGGTCGGTGATCTGTCACCATGGCTACTCTTATCGTCGAACTTTAAGGTGGTGAGTTTGGTAGCATAGACACTCATGTCGTCAGAGCTCTTCTCCGCTGGTGCGGCCACATCTGGTTCATTTCCATTACCCTTTCCCCCTTTTGGAAGAAGTTTCGTTTGTGTATTCCGAGAGGGTGCAGCCTTCTCATTTGTCAAAATTCCCCTAGCATGCTTGTGGGGCGAGTGATTTCTTCCAGCTACCTTTGCTCTAGCTATTCATGCAAAGCAAAATCAAATACATTAGACTTGATTTGAAAATTTTCAAAGTTAAGTAATTGTGCAGTAAATCTCGTCGAACCACTAGGTGAATCACCGAAGCCATTCGACGACCCAAGTTAGGCTCTCCAAATGTTCCAAACTAAAATGTTTCTGAAATTAACATAGGTCGACGATATCCAGGGCCATTCTGCAGAAAGCCAACTCCATTTGGTGAACTAGTAGTAGATCGTTGAATGTTACATAACACTTTCTAAAAATTAGGGAGCCGAAGGGAGAACTAAAGGGGAATTCGACGAGTCACCAAGTGAAGTTGGAAAGCTCAGGTGTATCATCGAATGTTATAGAATGAATTCCACAATTTTGAAGGATAAAAAGGCGATCACTCGTTCATTAGGAGTACCGCCCACCAAACCACTTGGCGAGCTCGACCCAGCTCGCCGAATAGTTCAACGTGCCAAAATTTGACCCACAAATAGGGTTACTCAGACTTCACCCACACTAGACGCAACAATAAAAATAATACAACCCAACAATTTTATCATACAAACATATGGGGTTTCACAATTTCAGTCCAAATATACGAAAGGACACACGATATGGACATACATCACCAACAAGCATTAAAACAATTGATATCACACAAACACAACGACAAGATAACAATAACACATTTGAAACAACCAAAATTTCAAGACAGGGCTCAGATAACCAACGTTGATGTTGAGTAGACGGGTGCTACACTAAAGAAATCTAAGCCAAATGCACCAAATTCCACTCTCGAGTAGTTAAACCCACACAAAAATAAAATAAGAACAAGTACATAAATACAAAGTGTGGTTGTTAAAGTGAAAAAGTTGGAAAATATAAAATGAGGGAGGTTTTTGAATTTAAAATGGTTATGCCCCTTTATGACCCTCAGCTCGCGCGCTGGCCGGCGATGGTTACTTACGTTGCCGACCCATTTGGTGATGCGTCGAATGGTTCTTTGGCCAACTGAGACTTACAAAGCCTCTAGCTAGCTAGATGTATCAAACGACAATCCAAATCGGACTCGTCAACCTGTTTGGCGAGTCACCGAGTGGTACCCAGGCTCACCTAATTACTCCTCTTCTTAAAATTTAGAATTTTCAACCTGCACATTCAACTCCCGTTATTCAAACACAATATTAAAACATAAAATATTCGATTGCCTTGTAACACCCCTAAATATTAACCAAGAGTCGCATGTCAATTTACCGTTGCTTAATTTCTAGAATATGTTTTACTCTCATTTGGGGAACTTGAAATGTTGTGATAATTGCTAACTTGCCTAACTTAAATTGTGATCATAAATTAAGGTATTGTTCTGGGGTAATTTTGTAATATTCTAATTAAAATTATGTATAACTTTAAGAGGAGATGAGGGATATAGATATAGGTGTATATGTATGCATTTTGGGCAGCACACAAAATTTTTGGGAAGCACCTTTGAAGGCAGCTGCCCAAGTGATAAACATCACTTGTTTGACTATATATTTTCACGTCCTTGAGTTAATTCGTTTCTTCCAAGTCTAAAAACCTTAGAACCTTCTTTAATCAATTGTTCTTCAAAATCACAGTAGAAAAACTTGGCCCTTTTGGATGAAATTCGAGACACACATACTTCTGTTTGGTAAGTGGTGAAATTTGTTTCTAAGCTGGGTAGTGTTTTGTATTTTATGCATATCTCTTGCTCTAGGAATTCGTTTACAGTGAATAAATATGATTTGGAAATATAATTTGTAGACCTACAACTCTTATGTTTATGTAAAACTTTGATTTAGCTGTTATGGTGTCGAAATATGGGACACAACATAGGACAAGTTCTGTCCAGATTTTGGAATTTCAAATTCTGTATGAACCCCCGTTAGTGTTTTGAATATACCTTATTGCACAAAATATATTTTTCGATGATTCTTGTTTGTGTGCAACCTTAAGATATGTATCTACATCTTTCATGAAGGTTATAAAGTCTAGTTTGGCCGTTTTCCTTTTCAAATCTAAATTGCGACATGAGGTACTAGGCTGGCCAGAATCACTGTTTTGTGGAGCATAGTTGTAATTGTACAGGCTAAGCTTACTTGTCATGATAATCTTGTTTTACATCAACATTATTGAGCTGCTAGGAATTTAAAGAAGCTATTTAATTGTATTTTTAAGGTTGTATATATTCGTGAGCAAGTTGGGGTCCTTGAAACGTTGGTTGGTCTACGGTTTGAACTCGCAAGGTTGTGTTGAACTGTTTCTATGCTAAAGCATTGAGGTTTGTGTATAAATTTGTACTTGTACTCTGTTTACCTGCTGGTATATCTGAAAGTTATCTTGGTACCTTGATTACCTCTAGTCACGTTGCATTGTTGTGTTGGTATCCTTTAAGACGTTGAAGACACTCGTGTAACTCACTCACTTGTACGGACTGTTTGATCACCTGACACTCTTGTTGGGACCTTATCCTTCTTGTGGTTGTTCCTTTGTCACTATTGACATGCCTCTTGATTTAGATCATTTGCCATCTTGACTCTGGATTTTTAGTCCGTCTTAAGAATGGAAGTTGTCCATTTTAAGTATGAACTAAAAAGCCATTTTTAATATGGTTCTTGGTTCTCTTGATTATTGGCCTTTGAATGCAGGGTTTCGGTCCTTCTTGATACTTTCTTGTGCCTGGTGTGACAACATGATGTATATAATGGGTGAGCCTTGTTATTGAGTCTCTTGGAAAATGGTGCTATGAGCGTTCTTGACATTTGGACCTCTAAATATCAAACTTGATACTCTTGATATATTGTTTACTTGATTTATTTATTATGTTTGATTATGCTGCCATGACTTGAGAAAGGTAGTTTTGTGAATCTGATGGCTCCGAACCTATCGTTTTTACACCACTAAGCTATATGCTTAGCGATAGATGTTTCTATCATAGGGAAAGATCGAGAGGAGGCGTGAAGCGGGCCGTTGGAGATGGAGATTTTGAGAAATTTAAGGAATATCACATTTGCATATAGGCTTCTATATTTTGTATAAACCTTGGGACTTGTACATGATCTATGTGTTGTATATTTACATGAAATTTTGAGGACTAATTTGATCATGTCACCATGGGTTGAAATATAAGTATGGCTATATGTTTTGTTCTTTTGGGGTGTGCAAGACCAAGTCTTATAATATATTAAATTTACCACTAATTTTGAATGATTGTATGAAGCATGAACTACCTAGCCGTGTACCCGGAAGTTGGTAATATTTTTTATGTCATTTTTTTTAGAGTGAGAACAATATATGCATAAAAATATCGTTAGTTATTGGCTTATATTATTTTCGGAAAGGTCGTTACAGTGTTGGTATCAAAGCCTAGGTTTGTGGTTCTAAGACTTTTGCTGTGAATTACTTGTATACTTGTTCGCATTTGAAAAAGATTCTATATGGAATTTTTGTTCACTTACATGGTTTATAATATTTATAGAGTACACATGCATAATGTACATGTCCCTAATGCAATGTAATCTTCCCTTTTGAAGGAATTAAGTTATGGCCTCTTCTTTTGACCGACCTATGGAAGCTTCTCGTGAATGTTCGGGTACCTCTGTTCCCCAACCTCATGCACTAGAAGAGATTGGAGAACTTTTCTCAAATCAATATGTTCCCCACGCTAGTGGGTCTAAAGTAGGAATCCATCAGGGTGTAAGAGCTGGTCCACATCCTCACATGAGCCATGGTACTCAAGCCATGAATTTTCCTTTTCAACAACTGGCTGAATTCTTCCACCACATGGCTGAAGCGATGCATGATCCCAATGTGATTAACTTTGAGAAAATGAGGAAAATGGGTGGAGTGGAGTTTGAAGGCACCGTTGATTCCACAGATGCTAAGCAATGGCTTGAGCTCATGGAGAGGGTATTTGAGCAGTTAGAGTGTTTAGATGTTGCCAAATTTAAGTATGCTATTTCACTATTACAAAAGGATGCTTACGATTGATAGGTAAGTGTTCCAAATTCCAAGGTATAACCTCCTATTCTTACTTGGGATGATTTTCTTAGGTAATTTTGTATGAAGTATGTCCCACCTGCTTATTGTGATGCAAAGAGAAATGAGTTTTTGAACTTAAGGCAAAGAGGCATGTCTATTGCTGAGTACCAACAGAAGTTTCTAAGGCTCTGTTGTTATGCTGGGGGTATTATTAAAGAGGAAAAAGACAAGTGCAAGAAATTTGAAGACGGTTTAAATGATTCCATTAGGAAGAATGTGGCGATCCTGCACTTTTGTAAGTTAGTGTCTGCTGCTTTTACTTGGGAGCGACTTGATAAAGAAGAAACTAGTAGAAATGAAACAGATTTTGAAAGCCTAGACTAGATTTTGGGGGTCCATAAAAAAGGGGAAGGTTTGATAATTTTAAGGCTGGTAGTGATAACAGGCCAACTCAACAAAAGCAAAACAGATCAGATTTTTCAACAACTAGCACTCCAAATTATGGCCAAAGCAAGAATCGCGTCCCCACTTGTCCGCAATGTGGAAAGAATCATTATGGTACTTGCAGAAGAGCTTCTGGTGCATGTTTTAATTATGGGAGCTTTGATCATAAAGTGAAGGATTGTCCTAATCCTAATAATGCCCCTTCCTTGAAAACTGAAGGCTTAGTTCATAAGCCTTCTATTAATCCTCCTCAAACTAATAGAAGTGCAAGACCTAAAAACACCCAAGTAGCAGGTACAAGTGGAGCTAGTCAAGCTAGTGGACAAAGGACTGTTGCACGTGCTTATGCTATGAGGCAGAGGGATGAGCAAGATGGACAAGACGTGGTTGTCGGTAAATTTCACCTATTTGGTTTATGTGTGTTTACACTGTTTGATCCTGGTTCTACACATTCTTATATTTGTTCATCACTTGTTCTTCCTGAAAATATGAAATCTATGAGACTTAATTATGATGTGCTGGTTGAAAGTCCTTTGGGTTATCAGGTTGTGTATAATCGAATTTAGCGTGATTGTCCCCTCGTGATTCAAAGTCGAATCTTCCTTGCTGATTTGATTGAAATGCCCTTCAAGGATTTTGATGTTATTATCGGGATGGATTGGTTTCATAAATATCATGTAGTGGTAGATTGTAGGTCAAAGCACGTGACCTTTAAAGATCCTACATTTTCACACATCATTGTACACGGTGAAAGATCACTGATATCTAGTATTATTTCTGCGACCTTGGCAAGAAAGCTGATGCGTCAAGGTTGTAGGGCATACCTTGCTCACATAGTTGATACACAGTTGAAGAGTCCTTGTATCAAGGACATACCTGCTGTATGTGATTTTCCAGAAGTCTTCCCAAAAAACTTCCTGGATTGCCCCTGGAAAGAGAGGTTGAATTTCCAATCGAGCTTATTCCTGGATCTACCCCTATTTCTATCACTCCTTATAGAATGGCTCCAACAGAATTAAGAGAATTGAAATCTCAATTGCAAGAACTTCTTGAGAAAGGTTTTATTCGACCTAGTGTTTCTCCTTGGGGTGCCCCTGTTTTGTTCGTAAAGAAGAAAGATGGCATTATGAGGCTTTGTATTGACTATAGACAATTGAACAAGATAACAATCAAGAATAGATATCCACTACCGAGGATCGATGATTTGTTTGACCAAATGAAGGGTGCTAAAATATTCTCAAAGATTGATTTAAGGTCTGGATATCACCAAATGTGTTGTAGAGCGGATGATATTCCTAAAACTACTTTTAGAACTCGGTATGGTCACTATGAATTTTTGGTGATGCCAGTCGGATTGACAAATGCTCCTGCGGTATTCATGGATCTAATGAATCAAGTATTCAAGCCTTATCTTGATCAGTTTGTGGTTGTTTTTATAGATGATATTTTAATTTTTTCCAGAAGTAGTGAAGACCATGATAAACACCTCTGGATTATTTTGCAAATTTTGAAGGAGAAGGAACTTTATGCTAAACTTTACAAGTGTGAATTTTGGCTTGATGAAGTGACGTTTCTGGGACATGTTGTAACAGTCGAAGGCGTGAAGACGGATCCTAGTAAGGTACAAGCAGTTGTGGAATGGAGACCTCCCAAAAGTCCAACCGAGGTAAGAAGTTTCTTGGGCTTAGCAGGATACTACAGAAGATTTGTGAAAGGCTTTTCCATTATTGCCTCTCCTTTGACTAAGCTCTTGTAGAAGGAAGTAAAGTTTAATTGGAATGAAAAATGCCAAGAGAGCTTTGAAACTCTCAAATCCTTGTTGACTCAAGCACCTATACTTACTCTACCAATTGAAGGGAAAGAATATGTAGTATACAACAATGCTTCTCACAATGGTCTCGGATGCATTTTGATGCAAGAAGGGATGGTTATTTCTTATGCCTCTCGGAAATTAAAACCGCATGAATTGAATTATCCTACTCATGATCTTGAACTGGTTGCTATAGTCTTTGCTTTAAAAATATGGTGGCATTATTTGTATGGAGAGAAATGTCATATATTTACTGATCACAAGAGCTTAAAGTACTTGGGAACTCAGAAGGAGCTAAACCTTCGACAATGTAGATGGCTTGAACTCATCAAGGATTATGACTGCACGATTTATTATCATCCAGGTAAATCCAATGTGGTTGCAGATGCTTTAAATCAGAAATCCTTTGCAAGCATTTCTTTGAGTCCTTTACCCTTGCTCCTTGAGTTAAGAACCATGAATGTTTGTTTCACACTTGATTCAAATGATTCAGTTATTGCTAATTTGCAAGTAAAGCCAATATTACTTTAATAGGTGAAAGAAGCACAAAAGATAGATGAGAAACTGGTAAAATTGACCAGAGAAGTTCAAAATGGGGAAAAGCTTGATTTTACATTAACAGAGGACGGTGTCTTATTTTATCAGAACAGGCTATGCATCCCTAATGATGACAAATTGAGGAGAAAAATAATGAAGGAAGCACATACTTCACCATATGCAATGCATCCTGTTGGTACAAAGATGTACCAAACCATCAAAGAACATTATTGGTGGAATGGTATGAAGAGAGACATTGCGGAGTTCATTTCCAAATGTTTGGTTTGTCAGCAAGTAAAGGCAGAACATTAGGTCCCAGTTGGTTTACTACAGCCCTTGTCGATGCCGAAATGGAAATGGGAGAGAATAACTATGGACTTTGTTTATGGACTTCCTCGCACCCAAATAAATCATGATGCAATATGGGTGATTGTGGACAGGCTAACCAAGAGTGCTCACTTCTTAGAAGTTAGGATGGATTACTCGCTTGAGCGGTTAGCCGAATTGTACATTAATGAGATTGTAAGACTGCAGGGATTCCTGTGTCTATTGTATTTGACCGAGACCCAAGGTTTACATCTAGATTTTGGGGTAGCTTGCAGGAAGCTTTGGGTACTAAGTTGAAATTTAGCACTTCGTTCCATCCTCAAACAGACGGCCAGTCGAAAAGAGTGATACAAATTTTGGAGGATATGCTTCGAGCTTGCATTATGGAGTTTGACGGTAGTTGGGACAAACACTTGGCTTTGATAGAATTTGCTTATAATAATAACTACCAATCGAGTATTGGAATGCCTCCCTATGAAGCCCTTTACGGAAGGAAATGTCGGACCCCTCTTTGTTGGAGTGAAGTTGGTGAAAGAAAGCTTGTTGGTCCTGAAATTGTGCAACAAACAGAGAAAGTAAAAATTATCAAGGATCATCTAAGGATTTCTTCGGATAGACAAAATTTGTACGCTAATCTTAAAAGGCGGGACATTGAATATCAAGTTGGAGATAAGTATTCTTAAAGGTGTGTCCATGGAAAAAGATTATGAGATTTGGCTAGAAGGGAAAGCTTAGTCCCCGATTTATTGAACCTTATGAGATACTTGAAAGGGTTGGACCAGTTGCATATAAATTAGCTTTGCCACTGGAGTTGGAAAAGATCCAGAATGTCTTTCATGTTTCTATGCTCAAAAGATATCGTTCTGATCCATGTCATGTTCTTCCAGTTGAATCTATTGAGGTTAATCCTGACTTGACGTATAATGAAGAACCTATCTGAATTCAAGCTCGAGAATTAAAGCAACTTAGAAACAAGAGAATCCCCTTAGTAAAGGTACTTTGGAGGAACCATTCTGGAAAAGAAGCTACCTGGGAGAGAGAAGAAGACATGAGGACCCAGTATCCGCACTTGTTCCGGGACTAGTGTAAGGTAAATTTCGAGATGAAATTTATTTAAGGGGGAGAGACTTGCAACACCCCTAAATACTAACGAAGAGTTTCATGTCGATTTACCGTTGCTTAATTTCTAGAATATGTTTTACTCTCATTTTGGGAACTTGAAATGTTGTGATAATTGCTAACTTGCCTAACTTAAATTGTGATCTTAAATTAAGGTATTGTTTTGGGGTAATTTTGTAATATTCTAATTAAAATTATGTATAACTTTAAGAGGAGATGAGGGATATACATATAGGTGTATATGTATGCATTTTGGGCAGCACACAAAAATTTTGGGCAGCACCTTTGAAGGGCAGCTGCCCAAGTGATAAACATCACTTGTTTGACTATATATTTTCGCCTCCTTGAGTTAATTCATTTCTTCCAAGTCTAAAAACCTTAGAACCTTCTTTAATCAATTGTTCTTCAAAATAACAAGAGAAAAACTTGGCCCTTTTGGCTGAAATTCGAGACACACACACTTCTTTTTGATAAGTGGCGAAATCTGTTTCTGAGGTGGGTAGTGTTTTGTAATTTATGCATATCTCTTGATCTAGGGATTATTTTAAAGTGAATAAATATGATTTGGAAATATATTTTGTAGACCTACAACTCTTATGTTTATGTAAACCTTTGATTTAGCTGTTATGGTGTCGAAATATGGAACACAACATAGGACAAGTTCTGTCCAGATTTTGGAATTTCAAATCCTGTATGAACCCCTGTTAGTGTTTTGAATATATCTTGTTGTACAAAATATATTTTGTGGTGATTCTTGTTTTTGTGCAACCTTAAGAGATATATCTACATCTTTCATGAAGGTTATAAAGTCTAGTTTGGCCGTTTTCCTTTTCAAATCTAAATTGTGACATGAGATACTAGGCTGGCCAGAATCACTGTTTTGTGGAGCATAGTTGTAATTGTACAGGCTAAGCTTTCTTGTGATGATAATCTTGTTTTCCATCAACAATATTGAGCTGCTAGGAATTTAAAGAAGCTATTTAATTGTATTTTTAAGGTTGTATATATTCGTGAACAAGTTGGGGACCTTGAAATGTTGGTTGGTCTACGGTTTGAACTCGCAAGGTTGTGTTGGACTGTTTCTATGCTAAAGCATTGAGGTTTGTGTATACACATGTACTTGTACTCTGTTTACCTGCTGGTATATCTGAAAGTTATCTTGGTACGTTGATTACCACTTGTCACGTTGCATTGTTGTATTGGTATCCTTTAAGACGTTAAAGACACTCGTGTAACTCACTCACTTGTACGGACTGTTTGATCACCTGACACTCTTGTTGGGACCTTGTCCTTCTTGTGGCTGTGCCTTTGTTTATATTGGCATGCCTCTTGATTCAGATCATTTGCCATCTTGACTCTGGATTTTTAGTCCGTCTTAAAAATGGAAGTTGTCCATTTTAAGTACGAACTAGAAAGCCATTTAATATGGTTCTTGGTTCTCTTGATTATTGGGCTTTGACCTTCTTGATACAGGGCTTTGGTCCTTCTTGATGCAGGGCTTCGGTCCTTCTTGATACTTACTTGTGCTTGGTGTAACGACATGATGTATATAGTGGACGAGCCTTGTATTGAATCTCTCAGGAAATGGTGCTATGAGCCTTCTTGACATTTGGACCTCTAAATATCGAACTTGATACTCTTGATCTATTGTTTACTCTATTTATTTATTATGTTTGATTATGCTGCCATGACTTGAGAAAGGTAGTTTTGTGAATCTGATGGCTCCGAACCTATCGTTTTTACACCATTAAACTATATACTTAGCGATAGTTGTTTCTATCGTAGGGAAAGATCGAGAGGAGGCGTGAAGCGGGCTGTTGGAGATGGAGATTTTGAGAACTTTTAAGGAAGATCACATTTGCATATAGGCATCTATATTTTGCATAAACCTTGGGACTTGTACATGATCTATGTGTTGTATATTTACATGAAATTTTGAGGACTAATTTGATCATGTCACCATGGGTTGTACTATAAGTATGGCTATATGTTTTTTTCTTTTGGGGTGTGCAACCCCAAGTCTTATAATATATTAAATTTACCACTAATTTTGAATGATTGTGTGAAACATGAACGACCTAGTCGTGTACCCGGAAGTTGGTAATATTTTTTTATGTCATTTTTTCTAGTGTGAGAACAATATATGCATAAAAATATCGTGAGTTATTGGCTTATATTATTTTCGAAAGGGTCGTTACATGCCTCCCAAGAAACACCTTATTTAACGTTGTGGCACGATGAAGATACTNTTGTGGACAGGCTAACCAAGAGTGCTCACTTCTTAGCAGTTAGGATGGATTACTCGCTTGAGCGGTTAGCCGAAATGTACATTAATGAGATTGTAAGACTGCAGGGATTACTGTGTCTATTTTATCTGACTGAGACCCAAGGTTTACATCTAGATTTTGGGGTAGCTTGCAGGAAGCTTTAGGTACTAAGTTGAAATTTAGCACTTCGTTCCATCCTCAAACAGACGGCCAATTGAAAAGAGTGATACAAATTTTGGAGGATATGCTTCGAGCTTGCATTATGAAGTTTGAGGGTAGTTGTACAAACACTTGGCTTTGATAGAATTTGCTTATAATAATAGCTACCAATCGAGTATTGGAATGCCTCCCTATGAAGCTCTATACGGAAGGAAATGTCGGACCCCTCTTTGTTGGAGTGAAGTTGGTGAAAGAAAGCTTGTTGGTCCTGAAATTGTGCAACAAACAGAGGACAAAGTAAAAATTATCAAGGATCATCTAAAGATTTCTTCGGATAGACAAAAGTCGTACGCTAATCTCAAAAGGCGGGACATTGAATATCAAGTTGGAGTTAAAGTATTCTTAAAGGTGTATCCATGGAAAAAGATTATGAGATTTGGCCAGAAGGGAAAGCTTAGTCCCCAATTTATTGGACCTTATGAGATACTTGAAAGGGTTGGACCAGTTGCATATAAATTAGCTTTCCCACCGGAGTTGGAGAAGATCCACAATGTCTTTCATGTTTCTATGCTCAGAAGATATCGTTCTGATCCATGTCATGTTCTTCCAGTTGAATCTATTGAGGTTAATCCTGACTTGACGTATAATGAAAAACCTATCCGAATTGAAGCTCAAGAAGTAAAGCAACTTAGAAACAAGAGAATCCCCTTAGTAAAGGTACTTTGGAGGAACCATTCTGGAAAAGAAGCTACCTGGGAGAGAGGAGAAGACATGAGGACCCAATATCCGCACTTGTTCCGGGACTAGTGTAAGGTAAATTTCGAGATGAAATTTATTTAAGGGGGAGAGACTTGTAACAACCCTAAATACTAACCAAGATTCGCATGTCGATTTACCGTTGCTTAATTTCTAGAATATGTTTTACTCTAATTTTGGAAACTTGAAATGTTGTGATAACTGCTAACTTGCCTAACTTAAATTGTGATCTTAGATTAAAGTATTGTTTTGGGGTAATTTTGTAATATTCTAATTAGAATTATGTATAACTTTAAGAGGAGATGAGGGATATACATATAGGTGTATATGTATGCATTTTGGGCAGCACACAAAAATTTTGGGCAGCACCTTGAAGGGCAGCTGCCCAAGTGATAAACATCACTTGTTTGACTATATATTTTCACCTCCTTGAGTTAATTCGTTTCTTCCAAGTCTAAAAACCTTAGAACCTTCTTTAATCAATTGTTCTTCAAAATCACAAGAGAAAAACTTGACCCTTTTGGCTGAAATTCGAGACACACACACTTTTTTTTGGTAAGTGGCGAAATCTGTTTCTGAGCTGGGTAGTGTTTGGTATTTTATGCATATCTCTTGATCTATGAATTATTTTACAGTGAATAAATATGATTTGGAAATATAATTCGTAGAACTACAACTCTTATGTTTATGTAAAACTTTGATTTAGCTGTTATGGTGTCGAAATATGGGACACAACATAGGACAAGTTCTGTCCAGATTTTGGAATTTCAAATCCTGTATGAACCCTTGTTAGTGTTTTGAATATATCTTGTTGTACAAAATATATTTTGCAGTGATTCTTGTTTTTTTGCAACCTTAAGAGATGTATCTACATCTTTAATGAAGGTTATAAAATCTAGTTTGGCCGTTTTCCTTTTCAAATCTAAATTGCGACATGAGGTACTAGGCTGGCCAGAATCACTGCTTTGGGGAGCATAGTTATAATTGTACAGGCTAAGCATACTTGTGATGATAATCTTGTTTTCCATCAACAATACTGAGCTTCTAGGAATTTAAAGAAGCTATTTAATTGTATTTTTAAGGTTGTATATATTCGTGAACAAGTTGGGAACCTTGAAACGTTGGTTGGTCTACGGTTTGAACTCGCAAGGTTGTGTTGGACTGTTTCTATGCTAAAGCATTGAGGTTTGTGTATAAACTTGTACTTGTACTCTGTTTACCTACTGGTATATCTGAAAGTTATCTTGGTACCTTGATTACCTCTTGTCACGTTGCATTGTTGTGTTGGTATCCTTTAAGACGTTAAAGACACTCGTGTAACTCACTCACTTGTACGGACTGTTTGATCACCTGGCACTGTTGTTGGGACCTTGT
Organism: Solanum stenotomum; assembly: GCF_019186545.1. NCBI lineage: Eukaryota > Viridiplantae > Streptophyta > Magnoliopsida > Solanales > Solanaceae > Solanum > Solanum stenotomum. The sequence goes on along the minus strand of NC_064282.1, from coordinate 67,543,877 downwards.
CCTTCTTGTGGCTGTGCCTTTGTCACTATTGGCATGCCTCTTGATTCAGATCATTTGCCATCTTGACTCTGGATTTTTAGTCTGTCTTAAAAATGGAAGTTGTCCATTTTAAGTACGAACTAGAAAGCCATTTAATATGGTTCTTCGTACTCTTGATTATTGGCCTTTGACCCTTCTTGATATAGGGCTTCGGTCCTTCTTGATGCAGGGCTTCGGTCCTTCTTGATACTTACTTGTGCTTGGTGTGACGACATGATGTATATAGTGGGTGAGCCTTGTATTGAATCTCTTGGGAAATGGTGCTATGAGCCTTCTTGACATTTGGACCTCTAAATATCGAACTTGATACTCTTGATATATTTTTTACTTGATTTATTTATTATGGTTGATTATGCTGCCATGACTTGAGAAAGGTAGTTTTGTGAAACTGATGGCTCTAAACCTATCGTTTTTACACCACTAAGTTATATACTTAGTGATAGTTGTTTCTATCGTAGGGAAATATCGAGAGGAGGCGTGAAGCGGGCCGTTGGAGATGGAGATTTTGAGAACTTTTAAGGAAGATCACATTTGCATATAGGCTTCTATATTTTGTATAAACCTTGCGACTTGTACATGATCTATGTGTTGTATATTTACATGAAATTTTGAGGACTAATTTGATCATGTCACCATGGGTTGTAGTATAAGTATGGCTATATGTTTTGTTCTTTTGGGGTGTGCAGCCCAACTCTTATAGTTACCAGCAAACGTTTCTCCAAAGGCGACCCTCTCGAGTTTTTGGTTGTTTCCGTCATTGAAGTAGCCTTTCGTCACCCTACCAAACGATATATTAAATTTATCACTAATTTTGAATGATTGTGTGAAGCATGAATGAACTAGTCGTGTACCCGGAAGTTGGTAATATTTTTTTATGTCATTTTTTCTAGTGTGAGAACAATATATGCATAAAAATATCGCGAGTTATTGGCTTATATTATTTTCTGAAGGGTCGTTACATGCCTCCCAAGAAACACCTTATTTAACGTTGTGGCACGATGAAGATACTCATTCAAGCTTCTTTCTTTGGGTTAACAAAGGTATCACTTGGTAGACCCCCTTTTTCCCTCGGGTTAAGATGAGATGAGATTCGGCCCATTTCTGTTTTCAGCTGTTTGATGGACGCAAAATAGGAAGTAACCGTCTAGTTCAAAGATGAGACGTTGTCTTTCATCCCTTCTAGAATCTTGTCCGACCCTTCCAATTTATTGAGAATACGTGCTACAATATCCTAAATGCGGAAATTTACAGGATTAGCCCTTTCCTCTTTAGGATTTTGACGCTCATGCAATGGTACATAGCGATCTGTATCGCCATCTTCCTCATTCCAATTAGTCCTATGGTCACACCATTCCCTATCACGGTCTCTCCAACCTTCATTACACTTTTTATTCCAACCATGGGTCCCTCCCGGCCTTGGATAGTTCTGATGAAAACCTCCTTTTTGATTAGCCAGAAAATGTGCTTATTCATTATATAGAGCCTCAAAGTGTGCATCATCAGGGTTCACCCCACTAACACCAACCGCATACACAACTTTAGAACCACTACTCATGACATGTTTTGACAACAAATCCATTTGGGTCATCATCTTGGCCATGTTTTGATCTCGCTGTTGAACCTTTTCAATTCGTTCCTTTGTCATCCTAAAGGTTAAAGGAGACACATGATCTTCTCTCGTGTACCAAGCACGATTGATTTTGGTCATCCCGTTAAGCAAAGTGGATGCAATTTCGAATGGTTGTTGCATGATCCTACTTGGACAAGTTGGTCAGCCACAACTTTGTTAACTAAATCTAGACTCTGATAGACATGTTGTAACAAGACGTTATTCAGGAGTCCATGAGTCAGACATTGGAGCAGCGATTTCTAGAATCGGAACAAAGTCTCGTGGATTGGCTCACCATCCAAGCATTTGAAATCTTGAATATTATCTCTCAATGCCATCATTCTCGAAAGAGGGAAAAATCTTATGTAGAACGCCTCACTAAGATAGTCCCAAGTTGTAATTGATTACCTTGGTAGGTCGGCTAACCACTTACTTGCCTCCCCTATTAAAGAAAAAGGGAACAATTGATGTCCGACTGACTCTTGGGAGATGTTCTCGAAAGAAAAGAAACCACAGATGTCCACAAAATTTGGATGTGGACATGGGTATCCTCATGAGACAACCCTACGAATGAACCTTTCACTTGAGCCACTGTAACATCGTGCTAGTCACGTAAATAACTGTATTTCTCACGACAAGAGGCAACCCGATAGCATCCCCACTACTCAACATAGCTTCATTGACATTATTCAAGTTGCCGATGTCATCATTGTGTTCAAGCTGACTAGTGTTGCTTCCATTGACACTTAATTTGTCACATGTTCAAAGGAAACAAACAACAAACAAAAATAAATTGGTTCAACTACAACACAATAAGATCACAACCAAACTTCAGTAATAGAATTCTAAACACCACTCCCCAGCAACGGAGCCATTTTTGATAACACACAACTAGACTTCATCCAATTCTAAGTGTAGGCGATCACAATCTAGTAATCACGACCCAGGGATACCCTCTAGATGTAACAAGGTGTACAAGACCCCGAGAGGCCTCACACATTCCCCTTAGCATATCATAACATATGATAATAAAAAAGTGCGAAAAATGAAAACATTTTCCAATACAATAAAAGTCTCATAAAACGAAGCGGAAGTCTTACACTTGTCTCAAACCATCTAATATATGAAAGACTTTGGGACACAACACATATAAAAGTTATAATGTAAAAGAAAGACATAAAAGGAAAGGTGATAAAATCCTCGATGGTATGAGGACTCACCAAGTCTTCACTCTTTGCTCTATTAAGAACCTAGCCACGGGGATGGAAGTCAATATCGCCGAACCGTACATAATGTAGGCAAGAGTATGTTTTAGTACAATAATGTACTAAATATGATGGCTAGCATAAATTACCAACATAAGCATAATAAGAGCATTAGTCAACATAAGAAATATGCCATAATCATAAGAGACATCAACATAAGTCATAAGCATAAGAGACATCATCACAAGACATAGGCTATAAGCATACGAGATAACAACTTAGTCATAGGCATAATCAATGCATCTAGATCAACATAATATAAGAGAAACACCTCATAAGTAACCTCAAAGCATGCTTGTGCAATGCATGTATAAGACCCCATAAATCTCATCCATACTAAGCAAAACCAATTTAGGCCCTCATTCATGCTCATTATGTTTTAATCTCATCCTTTAGCTTATTTTTCATAGACAAGGGAACATTCACCTTAAGTCAAACATATCAAGAAAAGAAACTATAGAACCAATCCAAGCCAAGCATACATCATACAAGTAAACCTCATATCAAAGTATACTTACAATTCTTCCTTGAATTAACCTTAGTTCATTATTCAAGTTAATGTTCTTGTTGTGGGAATAAGCCTTAACTGACATGAGACCATGTGAGCTATAACATGATCCCCCAGTGATACCCACACCAAAAAAGGTTGTTCTACTTGCCTAAGGTAGAACCATGGTTGGTTAGCTTAGATGGATCCATTAGCTAAATAACCTACGGGGCATGTAGTTTATGAGATACTGAGATTGTTACTAGATACCTAGCCTCTACTAATGTGAGGGCATCCATCTCAAGATATTTCTCCTAGAAACCCGGCCTCAACTAACGTGAGGGCTTCTATCTCATATCCATATCCATTCGGTGCTAAGCATTAATCCCACGGAGTACTTGTTAAGTCATAACTTGATTCATGTCTTATGGAAGGATGTCTTTGACAATCAATGCAAAAGAGTTCATTAGGATAGCTATTTAGATTCATTTAGGTGAGAAAGCCTTTCAACCTTAGAATCATCATTATGTGAGAAAACCTTTCACATCATGTTCATTATAAGTTTATGAGAATAACCTTTCAATCAGCCCACAACAACAACAATATAATCATTAACATTTCACCTTCAAAGTGTTCTTAAAGCATTTACATAAGTTTCATAAGATCAAGCATAAACTCAAACTTTGCCCTTCAAAAGGTTCAAAGCCATTATAAATCACCAACTCTAGAATTTAAGCGTTAGATAGGGATTTAATCACAAGATGCATACCTTCATAATATAGGTCAGGTGGGTAAATCCTTCCACTACAATCCTACCTACCATTCATCAAACACATAAGCTTCACTCTCAAAACCTTAACATTTATAGTCCATCATATTAGCTTTACTCTCAAAGACCTAGCAATTTACATTCATAATTACAAGCCTTAGTCTCAAACTATTACTTCTCACAATCATCACATATGCCTAGATCTCAAGACATTCTAATCACATGCTTCATTCTTAAGCAATTTTAATTATATATCATCCCATAGGTCAAATCTCAAGCATTAATAAATAATAATTCATCATGCATACTTGATCTTAATTAATTCATGTCTATGTGATTAACTCTTAAGAAATTCATATCTATATACTTCAATCTCTAGCAATCTATCATGTATCTCATCAATCCTAAAAGATTACATCTAAGCCCTCAATTTCTCCTTTCATGGCACAAAACCCTACTATATCAAATTCACTCTAGAAACATAGGTTAAGCATAAATACATGTATAATCATACTAAAACATGTAATTCCATCATAAACAATCATAATCAACTCTATTGGATCATAAACCATAACATTAGATGAAACCCTAGTTTGACTTAGGGAATTCTTCTTCTAAATTGGGGAAAACATGGGAGCTTCATGAATGAAAGGAATCCATGAATGAATAAGCCATCATACCTTGATTACAAAGCCTACCAAGCTTGAAACAATGGATACTTGACTTGACCTAGCTTTACCCTCTTCTTCTTCTTCTTCTTCACTTTCTAGATAGAGAATATTTGAGAGAGAATTGGGTTTCGTTTGGGGGTTTAGAAATAATGATTTAGAATGACTTAATTTAATGGTCTGAAGCCTTATATAGGCGGTCTAGGTTAGGGTAAAACCACACCACATAATCCTAATTAAAACCAGAAAGCCCCAAAGTACCCTTAAACTTAACCACCAAAATCACCTCACTGCCACATCCACGAGACCTCGACCACGGGTCGTAGGTTGACCTATGGCCTATCCTAGTTTGGCTTGGTTTGGGGTTCAGAGACACTGGATTTTTGGCTTGAACCACGAGATATATCCACGAGGCGGGGACCCATCCACGAGGCGTGGGTCCAATCGTGGTTACTGCCTTAGGCAGTTTTCTCATGGTGGTCATCCACGAGCCCACCCACCGGGTGTGGTTGGCCCCTCGTGGGTGACACTTGAAACTTTAAAAATTGCTAAGCATCACTCATTCGCATACGAGGTGTTACGATTCTCCCCCTTGGGAACATTTGTCCTCGTATAGCATTCTAGGCACTTCTTAAAGGAGAAAACTCAAGACTAGCAACCCATCATGCATGCAACACATATATATGCACACAACCAAAAAGGAACCATCAACTCTAGGCTAAACATGCTTAATGCATCACAAAGAAGGTAGGAACTACATCTAGCAACCCAAAAATGCATGCAATACTAACATTTCTCCTGTTCAAGTAGGAATTACCTTCTCAATTCTAAAACATACTTAACACAATTTCATGGAGCCTATATGAAATCTATATTCAAAGCATACTTCAATGAGGAGTTCTCTTAACTCCACAATAAGACATGTTTGTTAATTCATCTCAAGAATTCTATAGGCAACTCATACTAAATGCACAACAACATGAGGAACATCAATCATAAAACTCATTTTCTCTCTAAATAATAAGCTTTTTCATGAACATGCATCACATAAGAAAATCATGAAAACATCTAAAACACACATGACTTCATATAAAGAACAAACCATGAGGAATTCTTCATCTCAATGCTAAAATAGGAATATAAGGGAAAGGGATAAGGATATCGGGACATCTTATTGGCCCTCGGCCTCCCAAGTAGCACCCTCAACTAACACCCTTACTAAAAGATCACTCCTCAACATTTTCATGGAAACCACCTCCTTATTCTTTTATTTCTTAACTTGCCGGTCTAAGATCCCAATCGGTACTTCTAAATCAGAGAGGTTCTCATAACTCCCAACTCTTCTAAGGAATCTATGAATGTCGGATCTCCAACACCCTTCTATATCCAAAAGACATGGAAAACCAGATGCACATATGACAACTCTTTATGCAAATTTAGCTCATAAGCACCCTTACCCACACATCTCAAGATCTAATATGGGCCTACTAAACAGGGACCAAACTTCTCAAACTCACTACACCTTTCAAGGTGAGAATTTCAAGCAAACCCAAATCATGAACTTCAAGAATACTCAACAACCTTGCTATCTAGGTACACCATCTCTCCCTTGGGAGTAAGGCTATACGGACTTTCTAAACACCACTTCCTTCAATTCCAAGGTCAGATCAAGTTATGACTAAGCTTTCACATTTATCACACAAGATGATTCTAAACCATAAGGAATTACACTACTACCCTTTAGAGGAGTCTACTCATTCAACACCTCTAGGCATTACTTAAACACCCTATTAATCAAATCTTTTCAACATACCCCAAAACATATCATGACTAAGTTAGGTTCTACCATGAAATGAACATAACCATAATACATACCATTCATACCAAAGACAACATCAAAGTCTATCATATCAATTCTATCAAGTCACAAACGACAAGCAACACTGGAATCTAAATAAGCATAAAACACATACCGTAAGAAACATTCGGAGGACACTCTTTCTCACCTCTAGCTTGGAGAGCATAGAACATATTCTTCTTTGGAGCATTCCAATCCAAACCACTAGGAGCAACTTGCTTACCCTCTCTTCCTGTAGCAGTCATCTTTGGACAATTTCTCATCTTGTGGCCACTTTCACCACAAATAAAGCAACCCTCACTACCGACCAAACACCCACCCTCATGTCTCTTTCCACATCTAGCACAAGTAGGCCATAGGGACTCACTACTAATTCCATGTGGACTAGGGTTAGACACCCTATCTTCACTATACTTAGGAGCATTGAAGGAATCTTGCACGGAAAACCTTGGTCGATTACTAGAACAAACATGTTCATCGGACCTCACATGAAGGGAATCACCATCATCATTTCTAGACATCTTTTTCTCCCTAGCTCTCCCTTTTAGTTTCTCTTCCTCAATTTGCTGTGCAAGGACCATAAGACGGGCAATATCCAGGTCACCAATGAGCATAGCGGTACGACATTCTTTCACTACTAAATCAAACACTCCCGACACAAACTTACTCATCCTCAACTTAGATTCTGCCACCAAAGATGGAGCATACTTAAAGAATTGGTTGAACCCTGAGGCATATTCTTTAACACTCATATTACCTTACCCAAGTTTAATGAACATAAGCACTAAAGCGTTTCTCATCTCTAGAGGGAAGAACCTATCTAAAAAAACACTCTTGAACCTTTCTTACTCTATGGGACCCATTCATATCGGTCTAGCCTCTTCCCATTGATTAAACCAAACTTGAGCAACCCCTTTGAGTTGGTAAGCGTCTAATTCCTCCTTCTCTACCGGAGTCAATCCCACAAAGTCCAACACCTTAGAGACCTCATCTATAAACTCTTGAGGATCTTCCTCCAACTTTGACCCATAAAATTCTGGACTTTCTATCCCAACCTAAGTCAACATTTTAAAACCAAACCTAAACTTGTCATTTGATACTTTATATTCCAAAGTATCATTCGAAGCTTGGGGAGAACTTCTTGATCCACATTGTCTTCCTCATTCCTTCTAACATTAGCCCTTGTAGTAGTCGTATCCTGAAAACCATCGGGCATGGATTAGGAGAAAGACCTAATAGAGTTAAACTATACGACACAACTTAGAGAATGAAGAAGTGAAGTTTCCTAAACATCTAATAGCCTCTCATTCATAAATGTGGCACGCTTCACACTTATGAACAAGACTAGTAGACGTGGTTTGAAAAATCCTAGAATAATTCTAAACCTTGTGCTCTGATTACCAAGTTTGTCACGACTTGGGGGTACCCCCTAGATGTAACATGATGTACAAGATCCCGAGAGGCCTCATATAAACCCCTTAGCATATCATAAGATAATAGAAAAGTGCAGAAATTTAAAACTTTTTCCAATCCAATCAAAGTCTCATAAAACGAGTAGAAGTCTTACACTTGTCTCAAACCATCTAATACATGAAGGACTCAGGGACACAGCCCATACAAAAGTTCTAGCATNGGCATGGATTAGGAGAAAGACCTAATAGAGTTAAACTATACGACACAACTTAGAGAATGAAGAAGTGAAGTTTCCTAAACATCTAATAGCCTCTCATTCATAAATGTGGCGCGCTTCACACTTATGAACAAAACTCTACTAGACGTGGTTTGAGAAATCCTAGAATCATTCTAAACCTTGTGCTCTGATTAACAAGTTTGTCACGACTCGGGGGTACCCCCTAGATGTAACAAGATGTACAAGATCCCGAGAGGCCTCATAAAAACCCCTTAGCATATCATAAGATAATAGAAAAGTGCAGAAATTTAAAACTTTTTCCAATCCAATCAAAGTCTCATAAAACGAGTAGAAGTCTTACACTTGTCTCAAACCATCTAATACATGAAGGACTCAGGGACACAGCCCATACAAAAGTTCTAGCATAAAAGAAACACAAAAAAAGAATGGTGATCAAATCCTCGATGCTATGAGCACTCACAAAGTCTTCACTCCTTGCTCTACTACTAACCTAGCCACGGGGATGGAAGTCAATATTGCCGAACCCTACATTTGATAAGAATATAGGTAGGAGTATGCATTAGTACAATAATGTACTAAATATGATGGCTAGCATAAATCAATAACATAGGCATAATAGGAGCATTAGCCTACATAAGACATATATCATAATCATAAGAGACATTAACATAAGTCATAAGCATAAGAGACATCATCGTAAGACATAGCCTATAAGCATACGAGATAACAAATTAGTCATAGGCATAATCAATGCATCTAGATGAATATAATATAAGATAAACACCTCATAAGTAACCTCAAAGCATGATTGTGCAATAAATTAATAAGACTCCATAAATTTTTGCCATACTAAGCAAACCAATTGACGCGCTAATTCATATTCATAATCTTTTGATCTCATCCATTAGCTTATTTCTCATGGATATGATCGATTAAAAGTTAACTTCACTATATGGGTGATTCTAATTTACTAATAGTTGTTGAATCTTAGTGGGTAGGCTAGGATTTAAATGTGATAGCCATCTCTTGATCAACTAACATGATTCAAGCGAGTTCTCTCGAACCTCGACAAGTATAACAATATAAAAAGGCCCAATACCTCAATTAATCTACTCTCTTGAGCTTGATTGGTAGAATCGAATTTAGATTCACTCTTTCTAGTTGAATCAATGCTAACCCAATCACTACAATCATTCATCGATAGCTGTACTTTTAGAATCTCTTTTTCTAGCAAGCCCAAAACACTACGTTAGAATTGCATTTGCAACTACAATTCACGGGTTAATACACAACTATCACTCAAACCCACTTCAAATCAACATTTAAATCAGTAAATAATAATACCCATAAGCTAATTTGAATGATTAATAACATGATCAAACCCCCAAGAATCAGTGTTTTAGCCACATCAGTTGGTTAACAAAATTCAAGTCTCTACAAAGCTTGGGATCAACTTAAAATCAAAACCCAAGTTGAATTCTACTCAAAAACTACAAAACCAATTGTTTGGGTAAAAACCCCACAAGTAAAAAGTCTCTTAACTTTTGGAACCGGATGAATTCCACTAGAACTTTTCGAACTCCTCAAAAATCTTTTAGAAATCGCATTTATACTTTTCCAAATTTTCATCCTTGTAACTAATCGGTGTAGTAAGTTGAACATCGCCGACAAGGTCCCATCCATCGTCGTCTTCACTTGCCTCTTTACCATTTGAGTTCTGTAACTTTAGGCGATCAGAATCATTGTTGCCGATACATTCGGTGGTTCGCCGAAGAGTCATTTCCATCACAAATTTGGCTTTTCCCAGGGCTGGCATGCTGTAAAATTTAGTGAGCTGAAGGACCAGTCAGCGGTTCACCGAGTGGTCTTAGCAATCACCAGGATTGCCCTTCTTTAACTTCTTCAACTTTTTCGCTCTTTTTTGCCAGATAATATCCTTGTATTGCTTCTTTGCCTTCATTTCTACAAATCAACACTTATTCATCATTTTAGAGTATAAATTAGACATTGAGGACAATAAAACTATGAAAATAAATCCCTAAACGAGTCAAAATCCCAAACACATCAGAGTGTCCCACTCATGGATTGCCGAAGAATGTGCTTGTACAATATTTCTATAGGAGTCTTGACACCATTAACAAAAGTGTTGCCGACCAACTTGTTTAGGGTGGAATCATGAGGAAGCCATTTGTCATAGCGTCTGCTTTACTTGATGAAATGAAAATTTTTTTGTCATGCATGGTATGCAACGGAAGGTGGAGTGTCTCATCTTAATGTTAGGCTAAATGAGGAGCATCTTGAAGGAAATCAAGAACAAGATATAAACATAGCCAAAATTATGACTCAAGTGGACGTGTTGACCAAATACGTCATAAAAGGTTAGCATAGAGCCATAAATATGGTCGGTATGTATGATAATGTGTGCCGGGATAACATAAAATATGAGGCCATGTATAGTGAAGATGTGCATTTCTTGTCAAATCAAGTGGAGGGTTATCGTCCTAGATATCCAAGGTTGCACAGGAATCAAGTTGGAACAAGTATCGTGATGTGGATTGGTGATATTGGGATCAACATTGGCATGAAAGAAGTACAAATTGGAGAGATAGATATGATAGCAATGTTTAATGAATGACTCTTTATTATGGTCACAATTTGAGTGTATCAAACTCAAATTCTGAGTACTTCCAGATAGAAGACATGTTTTCTCACATTCTGAACAACGTAGAAGGGTCGGATAGAGTGGTAAATGAGATGAAAGCAGATTTTTAATCACTGAATCAAATGGTGAGTTCTCACTTAGTTTCAATTAAGCGACTTGAAGATCAAATGGGGTAGTTGTCCGCTCGATCAAATTCGAGTGATGGTTTGGCTAATATGGAGGAAGACAATGACCAAAGCATCGCGGTGTTGACCCAAAGTGGTAGGGTCATGAGTAACAATGTAAAAAAATGAGAATGGGGCAAGTTGAAGTAAGGGAAATAATGATGATCTTGAAAGTGAAAAGATTTCCAAAGAGTCAACAAACAAATCACCAAATAAAAATGAAAATGAGCTAAAGCTTTTTGTGTCCAATAATGCTAGCAAATCAAATGTGGGTGCTACTCCCTCTTAGTAAATACAAAGCCGCTGCCTAATATTTTCCCACCATGTCCTCAAAGTTTGAAGAAGATGGATGAAGACGTAAAGTTCAAAAAATTTATCTTCGTCTCCAAAACTCTATCTATAAACATTCCGTTGGTGGAAGCATTGCTAGAAATGTCGGGATATGATAAATTCATGAAGGAGTTGGTTACTATGAAAAGAAGGGTGGAGTTTGAAACTGTTGAAGTTTCCCATAATTGCAATGATATTATGACAAGCAATGTTATTGTCAAGAAAGATGATCCGGGGGCATTCAATATTCCATATACTACAGGAATGTTCCAATTTTCCAAGGTGTTGTGTGACTTAGGAGAAAGAATAAATTTAATGGTGTATGCTATTTACAAGCAACTTCGTTTAGGTGAACCTAAATCAACAACCATTTTCCTCCTCATGGTTGACCGATTAATTAAACATCTTATGGGTATCTTCTATAATATTTTGGTGAAGGTGGATAGATTCATATTCCCAACCGATTTTGTAATCCTTGATTGTGAAATTGATGCCAAAGTTCCTATTACTTTGGGTAGGCCATTCTTGTCTACCGAAAGAGCACTTATCGATGTGGAAAGTGGTGAACTGAATTTCGAGTGAATTATAAGGAGGTTAAGTTCAATGTATGTAAATCGATGAAGCAACCAAGTGACATCCATGTGGTATTGGTGATTGATGTGATTGATGTGATTGATGAAGTGGTTGCTAATATGAGCAGTATTGCATGTATGGGTGCGTGTTTGGTTGCCGTACTTTTGAACTATGATAGTGAAGAAATTAAAGATTATGATGAAGTTGTGGCTACTCTATCGGGTTTCGATTCCTATTCAAAAAGTCATTTGGAGCTTGAAATCGATTTCATGAATAAAGAAAATCCTCCCGCAAAGCCATCTATTAAAGAACCATAGAAGTTAGAATGGAAGGCACTTCCATCATATCTTTGTTATGTATTCCTAGGAACCAACAACACTTTTCCTATAATTGTTGCCGAGAATCGTCTTGAATGGCAAATACAAGAACTCATTAGTGTGTTGCAAGAGTATATAAAAGCTATTGGGTCAATGATTGTGGATATTGTGGGGATTCCCACAGGTATTTGCACTCATAAAATTCAGTTGGATAGTGAATGCAAGTCGAGTGTCGAGCATCAAAAGAGACTAAACCTACCGATTCAAGAGGTTATGAAAAAGGAGATTATCAAATGGCTAGATGCAGGTGTTGTTTATCCTATTCCAAACAAAAAATGGGTGAGTCCCATACAATGCGTCCCAAAGAAGGGTGGCATAACTGTGGTTCCAAACGAACAATGAGATCTTGTGCCAATGAGGCCAGTTATCGATTGGAGTGTATGTATGAACTAAAAAAAGTTGGAAACATGGATTGTGAAGGATCATTCTCCCATCCCCTTCATGGATCAAATGCTTGAAAAACTTACAGGGCGAGGCTAGTATTGTTTCTTGGATGGGTACTCGGGCTACAATCAAATCTCAATTGCACCGGAAGATCAACAAAGACAACTTTCACATGTCCCTATGGGACATTTGCGTTCAAAAGAATGCCCTTTAGCTTATGTAATGCATCGACAACATTTCAATGTTGTATGCTCTCTATTTTTGCTGATATGGTTGAGGACTCGATGGAAATATTCATGGATGACTTCTCGATTGTGGGGGACACATTTGAAGCATGTCTTTATCACCTTGGGAAGGTCTTGAAAAGGTTTGTTGAAACAAACCTTGTGTTAAATTTGGAAAAAATGTCACTTCATCGTAAAAGAAGGTATTGTGTAGGGACACTAAATTTTGGGAAAGGGTATTCAAGTCAAACAAGTGAAGGTTGAGGTAATTACCAAGATACCACCCCTATCTCAGTAAAAGGTGTCCGGAGTTTCCTAGGCCATGTCGCTTTCTACTGGAGATTCATCAAAGACTTCTGAAAAGTAACTCATCCTCTACGTAAGGTATTGGAGAAAGAATGTGAGTCCAAGTTCGATGAAACTTGAATCAGATCATTTGAGTGTTTAAAAGAAAAGCTTGTTTCAGCCTAAATTATTGTTGCTCCGAATTGGAGTAACCCATTAGAACTCATGTGGGATGCAAGTGGGGTAGCTTTTGTCACGGTTCTCGATCAACGAAAGGGTAATTTGTTTCATCCAGTGTATTATGCAAGAAAAACATTGGACATTGCTCAAAATAATTACACTGTGACCGAGCAAGAACTACTTGCCGTAGTGTACCCCTTTGAAAAGTATAAGGCTTATTTGTTGGATACCAAAGTGATTGTTCACACTGATCATGCGGCGATATGAAACTTAATGGCTAAGAAAGATGTGAAGTCAAGGTTGATTCGTTGGGTATTGTTGTTGTAAGAGTTCACTTTTGAGGTCAAGGATCGTAAAGGCTGTGAAAATCAAATGGCGGATCACTTGTCAAGGCTCGAAACAAATATTGTTGTCTCCGGTGAGAGATATTGTAGATGATTTTCCTCACTAGACATTGATGGTGATGTCCAATAGTACTTCTCTGTGATATGCCGACTTTGCAAAATATGTGATATTCTTCACGACGAGCTCAACTTTTATCAACACAAAAGGTTCTTTTTTTATTATAAAATATACTATTGGGATAAACCTTATTTACTTTGGGAATGTGCGTACCACAAGATTAGGAGGTGTGTTCTAGAAGTTGAAGTAGAAGCAATTCTTAATGCCTAACATGTTTCACGGGCTGGTGGGCAACATAGCAGAGTTCGTACAGCTGCCAAAGTTCTTCAAAGTTGTTATTATTGGCCATCATTATATCGAGATTGAAACTCCTTTGTTAAGAGGTGTGTGAAATGTCAACAACAAAGACAAGTGTCACGAAGGGACGAGTTACCCCTCAATCGCATTCTAGCAATTGAATTGTTTGACGTTTAGGGAGTAGATTTTATGGGTCCATTTGTGAGTTCGTATGGAAATAAGTATATTTGAGTGGCAATGGACTACGTTTCCAAATGGTTTGAGGTTGTGGCTCACCTAATATCGAGGGGCGAAGTGTTGTGTAATTCCTAAAGAGGTACATTTTCAAAAGTTTTAGCACCCCACGTGCAATAATTAGTTATGGAGGCTCTCATTTTTGTAACTGTTATTTGCATCGTTGTTAAGAAAATATGGAGTTAAGCATAAGGCTTTCACTCCTTACCAGCCTCAATCAAGTGGGCAAGTTGAAGTGTCAAACTAGGAGATCAAGGGAATTTTGGTAAAAATCGTTAAAGTAAATCAGACTGATTGGTCTCAAAAATTATATAATGCTCTTTAGGCCTATAGAACTGCATTCAAAACTCTGATTGTTACGTCCTCATATCAATTAGTGTTTGGCAAATCATGTCATTTGTACCACTTTGTATCCTAGACAAACCAGAATGCAGATTTCAAAAGTTGCAGGTGCCAACGACGAGCAACACTCAGGGACCGTAGGGTGACCCACGAACCGTAGGTGGGGTCCGTGTATGGCCACCTGCAGCCCTTCCCAGAAATAGTCCAGAAAAATGTCTAAGGGTCGACCCACGGCCAGACCCACGGACCATAGGTTAGGCCACGGGCCGTGGTCTTGGTCCATGGATCGAGACCCCAAATTTCGATTCTTTGAAGCCATTCGACGGTTAACAGGACGGACCGTGGTTCATTCCACGGACCATCGGTCAGTCCGTCGGTTGGCCCCGACAACTTTTAAGTCAAGGATTGTTTGGTATTTTCCCTATGCGTAGACCCCTAAACTCTGTCGTTTAACCCCTAAACAACATTGTTTTAGTCAATTTTAGCCTAGTTACTTAATTAGAACTTACCCTAGTGATGAGTTGGAGATTTGGTATCATTTAGGGCATTATTTGTATATAATTAGTGTCCTCAAATGCTTAATTTGTGCCAATAACTAATGTAAAACCCTTGATTTTCACATGTATGGATTGAGGAACAAAGCTAGGACAGAAATAGGCAACGAAGGAAAACACAAGCTGAAAAAGAGAAGAGGAAAAACAAGCATGATGATCGCTGATATCACTCGTCGAATCATCAAGTTGCTCCTCTATATCCTAAATTTACAGAACTCTGAGCCTGAATTAGGAGTAACATCAGTGAGCAGCAGTTCCATTCGGCGTGACGCCAAGCACATCGGCGAAGGACGACCATGTCGCCAAAAGTACTGATTGAGATCAAGATAAATATTGATGGGCAAGTTAAAAGACAAAAGGGTGTATCGCGGAATGAAATGGTGATCTCGATATGGCTCGCCTAAATTTGTAGTGGTTGGACGAAGAAGATGTGAAGAATGAAGGTGAGACAAAGGGACGATCGGCGAATCGCTGAACGGTCGACGAAGCCCGACTTTCCTCGCCGATTGGCCCCAAAAAGCCACACCTCAAAGTTGTATAAATTGATTATTACAAGAGAGGGAAAGTATTCAGAAATTGTGAAGAACGAAGGAAAGAGAGAAAAACACCGTTGTTGTTAATTTTGTGTAATTTTTGCACTATTTTCAATTGGGTATTGTAATAGCAAAGAGATTCTTCATAGTAAGCTTTTGATTTTCAAATACCCAGCTATGAAGTTTGTAGCAGGTATCGAATTTTGTCTTTTTATGATGATTGTCTAAACCCCTAATCTTGGGGGTTTGACAATGTAACCAATTGCTTTGTTTAATTTTGTGGGTGCTAGTGATTCTTGACTTTTGGTTTTAATTTGAAGTGGGTTTGAGTTATTACCGTGGTTTAGCATCAATATTGTATGTTTATTGCGATATATTTCAGCGATCTACACTTGCTTGAGAAAGAAGTGTAGAACTAAGGTAGTAACTTGGCTTCCTTAGCTGGGTCTTGATGGTTTCAGATTGAGAAAGTGAAACCCAAGTTCCATCCTTTGTATCTATCTCGAGAGACTAGATTTGATGAGATTGTGGGCTGGTCTTCTTAAAGGATGCGTTATGGTTCGAGAGAACTCAATGAAAATAAGGTATTTGTTCGAGAGAAAGGTGCCTTATTTAAAGTTCGTCTTACCCACAATCAATTAACATGGTTGGTTAAGGATTTACACCTATTGAGTTGGATTTAGCAGTTGGCCCTCAAGTATTACCTCCTTATTCGATTATCTCCTGTTGATTGTTGAAGTGTTTGATAGTTCGACAATTGTTCATTTGGATTAGTGACGACGTTCTCTAGTATTTGTTCACAAATTTCCAAGCGTTTTGCGTGTTCAACTGAAAAGGTCACCATCATAATTTCATAATCGAATTCAAAAGGAAAGCTATTATCTATGGGATCGACCCCAATTCTTTTAGTTGGGTCTATACTAATTTACGATCGTTGACACTTAGAATTGGATGAAGTGTCCTTGAAATGTTAATAAAAATGGCAACGCTGTCGGGGAGTAGCGTTATTTAGAGTTTCTTTATCGAAGTTACACATGTGAGTTTGTCGGTTGTAATTGAATTGATTTATACTGCATTGTGATAGTGTTGATTGGGCTAAATAGAAGTAAGAATTAGTGAGGAAGAGGTGAACGGTAGCCTAGCAGGTTACCGAGATGGTATTATTGATATTAATAGTGCATACAATCCAACCCAATTAGTTGAAATGGTGCAATTTGCTTACCATCAGCTGATGAGAATGCAATATTTGAGGTCACAAGCACAACTCTTCATCTCCTCCAAATGAAGGGACTTTATGGTGGGGTGGCTAATGAAGATCCACACGATCGTGTGAGGAATTTTATAGATGTGTGCAGCCCATTTTCATTCAAGAATCAATCCGGCTCAGATTATTTTCGCTATCTCTGACAGGGGAGGCTAGCACGTGGTTGGCCGAATTACCAAAGAAATATATCACGTCATGGGATGAACTTATCACAAAATTTAATGCAAGATTCTTTCCTCCATCAAGGATGATGAAACTCAGGGATAACATTCAAGGTTTTAAGTGATTGGAGGGTGAACCCATCCATGGAACGTGGTTGAGGTTCAAGAAACACCTACTTCAATGCCCAACTCACGGGCTACCAAACGATTTGCTACTTTAATATTTTTACCGGAGTCTTGATTCAATTAATAAAGGAGTGGTTGATCAATTGGTTCGAGGGGGAATAATGTTGCAATCATTTGAGGTGGCTTCAATTCTTCTTGATGACATGACGAAAATAAATCAAACCTGGTACACCCAAAAAGATCAAGTTTCTCCTTTTTGTTTTAGAATGACTCAAGAACAACTTGATAAGGAAAGAGAAAAGGCAGATTACATCGAGAAAATGTTGGCCCAAATGGAGCTACTACAAGAGCATTTCTTGGAGAATGTGAGAAATCCCAAGGGAGCAAGTGGAGTGTTTAGAATGGAGGAGGGTTCTTCCTTAGGTTATTCAAACTCGGGGGAGAATCAAGGTTGGAGTTTGAAGAGTACGAGGAGGATTTCCACCCACGCATACTACAGCGAGCTGGGAATCAAGGTTGGAACTATCACAAAGAGGAAGAGCAAAGAAGATATTATCGAGAATAGGCAGAGCAAAGTGATTTTCGGAGAAGAGAGGATGATCATGAACAAGAACGCACTCAATCGAGTGAGAGTCCAAAGTCAAAAGGGAGTGCAAGTAGTCCCCAGGTGAATGACTTGCTATCACGCATCCTTGACAAAGTTGAAGGTTCAGATGATTTGTTACAAGGGATGAAAGTTAATTTTTCATCATTGAAAAATAGAGTGAACTCTCACGCGGATGCAATCAAGCTTCTTAAAAGTCAGTTGAGTTTACTTTCATCACAATTGGAACCAAATATGACGAGAGAAGATGTCAATAGAGGTCTAGTTGTGGTTACTCATAGTGGAAAGGTAGCGGTAGGCGATTTGAGAGGCACTGACGAAGCTCAAATGTATGAAGAAGACAAAGGTATGGAGGAAGATTAAATACCCATCCATCAAAGCATTACCAAAGGGTCACAAAAAGATATGGAAAAACAAAATCCAATCCCAAAAGTTGTGCTTCCTCTACCCAAAATATCTCCTTCATGAGAAGTTTAAAAGGTTCTTATCAGTTCAAGAAATTATAGATTAATCTCCCTCTAGTGGAGGCATTGTTGGAGATGCCAAATAATGCAATGTTTATGAAGGAGTTAGTCACAAAAAACCTTGGATTTTGAAACAATAGAAGTTTCTCATAGTTGCAATGTAATTATAACTAATGAGTTAATCAAAATAAAGAAGATCCCATAGCGTTCACCATCCATTGCACCATCGGCATGCTCTAATTTGCCAAAGCCCTATGGGATTTGGGAGAAAGAATCAACCTAAGGCCATATGCAATTTATAAACAACTTTGGTTGGGTGAACCAAAATCCACAACAATGAGACTCTTGATGGCAGATCGATTAATTAAACATCTTGTGGGGATACTATATGACATCTTGGAAAGGTTGACCGATTCATTTTCCTAGCTAATTTTGTCATTCTCGATTGTGAAATAGATGCTAAAATTCCCATCATTTTGGGAAGATCATTTTTGGCAACCGGGAGAGCGTTGGTGGATGTTGAAAGTGGAGAACTAAAGTTCTAAGTGAATGAAGATGAAGTATCCTTCAATGTTTGTAAGTCAATGAAACACCCAACCGATATTCACGTTGCCCCTACTGTTGATGTTATTGTTGAGGCAGTGGCTAGTGTGAGCCATTTGATGTGTATGAGTGAACCACTTGAGGCCGTGCTTGCTAACTATGATGAGTTCGAAGTTCAAGGCTACGAAGAGGTAGTAGCTTCTCTTTCAGGTATGGGGGAATATTCAAAGACTCCAGTGAAGCTGGAGATTCATCTAAAAATTTGAGAAAGTCCTTCAGCAAAGACATCAATAGAAGAACCACCGAATCTGGAGTTGAGAGTCTTTCCCTCTCATCTCCGATATGCTTTCTTGGGGCAAATAACACCTTACCGATGATCATTGCAGCTAATTTGCTTGAATGGAAAGTAAAATTGCTTCTTGAGGTATTGAGAAGGCATATCAAAGCTATAGGTTGGACTATTGCTTACATAGTGGGCATTCTTCACAGCATTTGCACTCACAAAATTCAGCTTGATAGTGATTGTAAACCAAGTGTTGAATATCAGCGGAGATTGAACCCATCGATGCAAAAAGTGGTAAAAAAGGAGATAATAAAGTAGTTGGATGCAGGTGTGATCTACCCTATTGTAGATAGCAAATGGGTAAGTCTGGTACTATGTGTACCAAAAAAGGAAGGCATCAAAGTAGTACCAAATGAAAAGGGAGAGCTTGTTTCTATGAGACCGGTAACCAGATGGCGAGTATGCATGAATTACCTGAAATTAAACTCATGGACCGAAAAAGATCACTTTCTCATGCCTTTCATGGATCAAATGCCTGATAGACTTTCAGAGAGAGGATGGTATTGCTTTTTGGATGGGTACTCCAGTTATAATCAAATCTCCATTGCTCCGGAAGACCAAGAGAAAACCACCTTCATCTACCCATATGAAATTTTTGCCTTCAAACGGATGTCGTTCTGGTTATGTAATTCTCCGGCAACATTTCAACGTTGTACGCTATCTATTTTCACTGATATGGTGGAGGATTCAATGGAAGTCATTATGGATGACTTCTCAGTTGTGGGTGACGCTTTTGAAGCATGCTTAGAACACTTGGGACAAGTTCTCCAAAGATGTGTGGAGAAAAATTTGGTCCTAAATTGGGAAAAATGCCACTTCATGGTCAGGGAAGGTATAGTTCTTGGTCACAAAGTGACACAAAAAGGGCCGAAGGTTAATAAAGCAAATATTGAAGTGATAGAGAAGTTACCACCACCAATTATGGTGAAGGGTTGATGAGTCCAGCATTTGGACTCATTTAGGGCATCTTCAAATGCTTATTTTGTGCCAATAACTAATGTAAAACCCTTGATTTCCAAGTATATGGATTAAGAAACAAATAATGGACACTAATTTGCAAAAAGGAACAAAGCAGCTCAAAAACCAAGAAATAAAGGCCTGGTGATTGCCGAGTCCATTTTGCGAGTCACCGAATGGCCATTTGACCGCCTAAAGTTCCAGTGTGCCAAGACCTAAAGGAAAGAACCAAGTCTGTGGGAGAAAGGATCAGTTGGCGGATCACCAAGTGGTTCTGATACAACGTTAGATCACCTAAAGTTACAGACCTTGAGGATGCTAGAGACCAAGGCGAGAAGGCGATGAACTTGACCAACAGGGAGATCAGTGTGTGGATCGGCGAGCCCGACTTACTTCGCTGAGTGGCTCTTCGCAACACATTTTTGGCGACTATAAATACATTTTTCAATATTTAGTTTTGGGACTTTTTATCACTTTGAAAGAATATTTTTCATAATTGAGACTTGAGAATAGAACTCTGAGTAGACTATTTTTTCCTAAGCTTTGAAGATTTGAAACTTTTCACTTTTGAGAAATTGAAAGTGGGTCTTTGATATTCTTCATCTTAGAACATTATAAAGACGAATTTAATCTTACCAGTTGATGGAAACACAATTTGGTAACGATTTCTATCTTTTATGATGTCTAGCTAAAACTCCAATTCTTAGGGTGTGATTATGGGCTGATTTAGCTTATGAGTATTGCTGATTGATAGTTTAAATGTTGTTTAGAAGTGATTTCAATCATTAATTGCGGTTTACTTTAAGAATTTTAGTTGCAAATGCAGTTCTACCTTCGTGTTTTTGGCTTGCTTCAGAGAGAGGTTTAAAAACCAAGATTCTTGATTGATGGTCAGTGGGTATTGGGTTGTCATGTGTTCAGCTCGAGAGAGTGAATCCTAAACCCTTTTCCACACATTCAGCTCGAGAGAATGAATGGACTAAGGTGTAGGCTGTTCTTATTGCATTCTTGTCGATGTTCGAGAGAAATCAACTTGATTCGGGGTAAATCGTTCGAGACAAAGTTTACCTCATATATAGTCTAGCCTATTCACTAATATTTTGATATATCCTATCAGTTGCAATAACCCGTTTGTCTACATTAGCCTATAATCAAATTACATCCTAAGAACCCGTCTCATATTTGTATTTCATATTGTTTGTTGTTGTTGTAGTTACTAATTTCAAACCAAAACTCCCTTGTTATTTGACACTTGTGTCACCCCCTGATTTGAATTATGTTTTTATTTCATAATGTTTATTCCTATTNGAATTAGATGAAGTGTCCTTGAAATGTTAATCAAAATGGCGCCGCTGCCGAAGATTGGGGTTGGTTGAGATTCATGTGGTAAAGTTGAATTATTCTTCTTCTTAGTTATTGTTGAATCTACTTATTTTAAGTTTTGTTTTTTGTGTTGCTGTTTTAAACAAAAGAAATTAGTGTGAACGGAAGCAATGGTAACCAAGTTGGCCACCAAGATGACATCGGCAACCTCAACGATGTCAATGAGCCTAATGTTAATGACCCTCATCTAATGGGTGGAATTGGTGCCATTCGCTTGCCTCCAACTGAAGGGAACGTTGTGTTCCACATTACTAGCACCATGTTGCAGCTTTTGCAATTGAAAGGGTTGTTTGGTGGGTTGGCTCATGAGGATCCCCATGAGCATATAAGGAATTTTGTTGATGTGTGCGGTCCATTCTCCTTCAAGAAGATCTCCCAAGAGTCGGTCCGGTTGAGGTTGTTCCCATTTTCTTTAATGGGAGAAGCATGTAAGTGGCTGGTTGAATTGCCACGAGACTCGATCACTTCGTGAGAAGAGCTTGTCACCGCATTTCAAGTGCGATTTTTCCCTCCCTCAAAGATGATGACTCTTCAGGATTGCTCCAATGCTTAAAGCGTTTGGAGGGTGAGCAAATTCATGAGACTTGCTACTATTCAATAAGTCGGTGCTACAATGCCCAACTCATGGTTTGCCCGACAACATTTTGCTGCAATATTTTTACCGAAGCCTTGATTCGCTAAACAAGGGTGTAGCTGACCAACTTTCTCTAGGAGGTTTGATGCATCAAACTTACGTTATAGTAGCCCAGCTTTTGGATGGTATGACCACAATTAATTGGGCATGGAACACCCGCTAAGATTAGGTCTCCCCTCTCACGTTTAAATTGACCAAGAAGCAGCTTGACAAAGACCAAGAGAGGGACCAAAACATGGCAAAGATCATGATGCAACTTGACATTTTGGTGCTCAAAGTGTCAACGTTGTGGGTGTCGATGTGTTAATCCCGATGAGGCCAAGCTTGAAGCATTGTACAACGAAGAGGTGAACTTTCTAGCAAACCAAGGAGGTGGTTATCGTTCAAACTACCCGAGGCAGGGTGGTAACCAAGGTTGGAATAGGGATGAAGGTCGAAAAGATCGTGATAGAGAGTGGAGGGATTGTAACCCTACTTGGAAGGAAAGGGATGGGGAGAAGGATAGATCTGTTCCTCCCCACGAGCGCCAAGAGCCCAAGGATTCTGAGGGTGGCCGGTCTGAGGATATGTTGTCTCAATTTCTCAACAAGGTTGAGGGGTCTGATAAAATTTTGAAAGAGATGAAGGAAGATGTATCAACCCTTAGCCAGACGGTTACCTCTTATTCTGTCTCTATCAAACAGTTGGAGACCCAGATGGGTCAAATTTTGTCTCATCTAAACTCGAGACAACAAGGGGAGTTGCCTAGTGACACTATGGTCAACCCCATAAATGAGGTTTGAGTGTTTTCTTGCATCATGCCACGACGTTAACTAAGGCGCTTCTTGGGAGGCAACCCAAGTTTTATTTACTTTATTGTTGGTTTAGAAATAATTGTGTGTTGATTGTGCAGGTTAAAGTGTCGAATGTGTTTGAAAAATGGTGATTAGCGAGCTAAAATTCTAGTAGGCAAAGTGCCAAAAAGGTCGGCGAGCCCGACCTGGACCGCTGTTAGACTCAAGAAATTCTAAGATCAGAGTCTGTAAAACTCGGCGAGCCCAGGAGCAAATCGGTGTGTCGCCAAACGGGTCGGCGATCACGACTTTGTATGCCTCTTGGACCCCCACATTACCTGGAAGTCCTATAAATATCGGCGGCATGTCGCCGAGTGGGTCAGCGAGAAAAATTAATGTCGTCGAAAGGGCGAGAACTGGCGGTTTAAAGGCCAAAGGTTTAAACTTTCAAATTCTTTCACATTCCCTCACTTTTTAACTTCTCAATACATCACCCACACTATAATTTTCTATATTTTTGCATTTTACCGCTTAATAGTCTTTGATTGTGTGCTCGGAATTGGATTTCTTTGCCACTTAGCTTTCAAAAAATTTTAATCGGCATTAAAAGTTGGTTTTCCATACCCCGAACTTATATTTAGCAATCTTTACTCATTTGCAATTGATCTTATCTTAGTGATGTGTGTTAGGCCTCTATTATTACCAAATGTGTGCTTATTTGCCTGTTTTGAATTCGTAGTCTTGCCTAAAATGATTAATCATTGATTTCTCAAAATTTGTGTGCTTAAAAATGATCTAAATTGTTGGGTTGTGCTAAAAGGATATTGGGTCTAGTTAGGTTAAATATTAGTAACCTTTAATTGTGTTAAATGACGTATTTTGCCCGATGATGGAGCATTTGACGTCATTCCTAAGGGGGTAAGTCGTCAAATGGCCAATTTTGGCCAAATCGGGAGAAATCTGAGTATCCCGGTGGCATGGGTCTTATGGGTCTAGGTTTAATTGAATGAGTGCATGTTTTGATTGTGTTTTCAGGGGCTGCGAGGTTGAATTTGGAAATTGGGGTTGAAAGTAGGCACGTTGGGAAGTTTGGTGAGCTGGGTCGAGCTCACCGAACCACTCGACGATTCACCGAATACCCTTAGATCGCCTTTAATTTCATGCTAAAATTGTGTTTGGGTTCTGTAACTTTCGGGGAGAAGCCTGAGTTCTCCAAGTGCACTTAGTGACTCGCCGATTGTCTTTCTTGATCGCCCTTTCTGCTCCCCTAACTCCTAAAATGCACTGTAACTTTTGGTGGGATAGTCCATGCTCGCCGAAAGGCCCCTCCCATCACCGACATACCATTTGTCTGAGGAAATATTGAGCCAATCCTTTTGGCGAGCCCGACATGGCTCGCCAAAGTGATTAGGCGACTCGCCGACCGATTCGGCGAGCCTGTCTGCAACTATTTTTCTACAAATTTCTTTAAACTATTTCATACTTTCTATGATGTGTTTGCAGATATGGCTAGACCAAAAGTGGTTGGTAGAGACATGTCGCTCTGCAAGAGGGTCAAAGGAATCACAATCAACGAGGATGTAGCTGCATCCAAGGCTAAGGCTACCAAACTTTCCACAATAGGTGGGAAGGGAAAAGGAAAAGGAAAAGCACATGCTTTTGCGTCACCGGAGGCTAGCTCCGACAGTGACGGCATATATGCCACTCACCTCACAACTTTTGAGAGTGAAGGTGAGCACCAAGATCCTTGGGATACCAATTCTGAGCCTGAAAATGATGAGCTACTATAGCCCAAAAGGCGGAGCTGCGATTCTAGAGGATGAATGATCCATCTAGGATTAGGACTCCCTAGGCCACCACTATTTCTTCTACTCCATCACAGGTTGTGGTCCTAGCACCACTAGTACAGGGTCCTCTTCTACGGTTAATGAACAGACTGAAGATTGAGGGGCTGAGGACCATTATAGAGGAAAAGAGGTTGTCTACTTATGGCGTCATCGACGAGTATCCAGAGATCATGAGTTGCCTGAGGTCCCACAAATTCCATCTTTTCACCAAGCCCCATGCCCCTTACATTCCAAATTGGGTTCGGGAGTTCTACAACGCTTATGGAGCTTTAGTGCCACAAGGGAAGAAGTCGGCTGCCAAATTCAAGGTGGTGGACTATGTAGTTGTGAGGGGCATAAAAGTAAAATGTGATACTGATGCTATCATTGCAGTCCCGGGGTGTGCCAAGGAGATTGAGAATGACTATCAGTACATGATCAAGACGAAGACATTGGAAACTATGAGAAAATTGCTGGCTCCTTTTATCTTTGACGATGTACCTAAGTGGATGGAGTTTGGAGCACCTACTCAGAAGAAGGACCTTAACATCGCAGCAAGATTCTGGTTTGGCTTCATCAGCAGTACCATCATGCCATCCCAGAATGAGTCCATTCTTCGCTACGCCAAAGGAGCCTTTCTTAGTTACATTATTGATAGGACAAGTCTGAACCTGGGGATGATTATTGCACAGGATATGGTCATGAGGGCCAAGTAGCGCCAAAATTCCTTCCCCTTTCTAGTGTTGATCACCGAGTTGTGCATGCAAGCTCGGGTGCTTAGAGATGAGAAGAAAGATGTGGAAGTGACTCCCATATCATATACTGACATCCGGAGGATTGAGGCAAACTATCTGAAGGATAGGGCAGAAAAGAAGAAGGCAGCTCCGGTGGACTCTTCCTCGGTTCTTGACACTCAAACACTACCTATAGAGGCAATATTTCCTACTCCTGCCCATGGGACTTTAGGTACATCTAGTGTTGTCCATTATGTTACTTCTAGTACATGTACTACTCTCTTGCCTCCCAGGTCTAGTATTGTTGTTGTTGTTGCCTCCCGACCCTATCTCACTCAGGCTAGATTACTCTAGATGGGGCAACTAGCCTACTCCGCTGATAGATGCGCCTCCAGAATTGATTCCACCAGTCCTGGCATGATCGAGAGGGTCCCAGCCGATGTTGTGACACCATTGAGTTCTACTATTTATCCCCATATGGGAAGGATAGCGGTGTGCGAGCGTGGCCATAGGGCCATTGAGGAGGTGATTGCCCTAAAGGTTGATATTGATGCGCTGAGCAGAGATGTGGACCAGCTAAAGTCCACTATTATGTCAATGATTTTTGGGAAAGTGGAGATCCCTGACATGTTAGTTGATCCAGATATACCTCCGACTACCACCGGAGATGAGGTTCAAACTGAGGAAGTAGCTGTTGCTGAATCTGATGATAAGATCGATAAGTACTTGCTTGTTGGTGATGATGAGGCTTCTTATGAGGGTCTCATGGAGATTGAGGAGGCCATGGTAGATGCAGTTATGCAAACTTCTTTGGCAGACACACCCTTGGCTAACTCCGATAGAGTTTATACTGTTGATGTGACTCCCGGCACTGAGATCCAAGTTCAGAGTGTTTCACTGGGAAGTGATTCCCCGACAGATGGAGCGACTGTTTAGACAGGACTTCTCTTTACCTCCCTCTCTGTCGTTTTTATTTATTTTGATGTTTCATTACATTTGAGGACAAATAACTTTTTGTTTGTAGTGGGGTGAGGCCATTCTATCCCTACCTCTGTGAATATTACTTTTGTCTATATATTGAGTTTTGTGCTATAAATTGTGTTTTGGCACTGTTTTGTGGATGGTTGAGCTTATGGCTCCTTGTTTTAAATGAAATTGGTTTTTGGACTCTTTTGAAAAATTTGTGCCACCTCTTGATTTTGTTTGAATGTGACAGTTCTTTTGCAAATTTGAGTATCGGTCTTGATCAATATCGATGACTTGAATAATGCTCATAATCGAACAAAAATGAATGTGCGGCTACGATGATGCCCAATAAAGTTGCATAGACAATATGTAAACTTTTTGCATTTCGTTGTGACTAGCCGATTATCGAATGAGTCTCTAGTGATGATCATTGCACACTAGCGAAAGTGTGGAGTCTTGTTTAATATTTGGTGTCAATGTTGTGTGTGATGAGCTTACCGTGAACCATATGTGATAACATCTAGAATTTTCCCTGTTGGTCAGGTTGACTAAGTGATGCAAAGCTCTTTAAATGATCTTAGGCAACAATTTTAAAAGAGAGAAACAATTTGACATTATACCTCTTTTGTGGCCAACCTTATGAGATGTGTGAACTTTGCTTGAACACCCTTTGAGCCTTAGCCCTTTTCTTGGAAGAAACTTGATACAAGTGTGACCCATCTTTATCCCTTCACCCATAATCCTCATGAGTTGTGGTTTATGTGAATAGCAAACTTAGGCCACTTTGAAAAGAGCCTAAGTTGGGGGTGTGGTGAAAAGAGAAGGTAAATCAAGAGATGCAAAGAAGTCCCACTTTGATCCATGTTTGTGAAAAAGATGGAACCCCTCCATACAAAAAAAAAACAGAAAAAGAAAAGAAGAATGAAAAAGTTGTGAAATAAAGTTGTGAAAATACAAAAAGAAATGGGGTGTTCGATAGTCCATGAAAAGTAAATAATGGGGTCACTTTTTAGCATGAGTGAAAATGTAGAAGAAAAGGAAAGGAAGTATTATTCATACCACATTTCATGTGGATTACAGCCATGGAGCCTAAATGACCATACCTTTGCACTCAGCCTCGTTACAAGCCTTGAAAAGACCTTTTTGATCTTGAGTGAGCTGAAACAATTGTTGGTTGGAAAATAAGGGAAAACCTATGGGTGAAGTCATGCATGTGTTCATTTTTGTGAGTGTGAGCGTTGATTTTGATTCTAGAGCTTTAAATTNACTCTTTTAGTTGGGTTTATACTAATTTACGATCATTGACACTTAGAATTGGATGAAGTGTCCTTGAAATGTTAATAAAAATGGCATCGCTGTCGGGGAGTAGCGTTATTTAGAGTTTCTTTATCGAAGTTACACATGTGAGTTTGTCGGCTGTAATTGAATTGATTTATACTGCATTGTGTTAGGGTTGATTGGGCTAAATAGAAGTAAGAATTAGTAAGGAAGAGGTGAACGGTAGCCTAACAGGTCACCGAGATGGTATTGTTGATATTAATAGTGCATACAATCCAATCAAATTGGGAGAAATGGTGCAATTTACTTACCATCAGCTGATGAGAATGCAATATTTGAGGTCACAAGCATAACTCTTCATCTCCTCCAAATGAAAGGACTGTATGGTGGGGTGGCTAATGAAGATCCACACGATCATGTGAGGAATTTTATAGATGTGTGCAGCTCATTTTCATTCAAGAATCAATCCGGCTTAGATTATTTCCACTATCTCTGACAGGGGAGGCTAGCATATGGTTGGCCGAATTACCAAAGAAATATATCACGTCATGGGATGAACTTATCACAGAATTTAATGCATGATTCTTTCCTCCATCAAGGATGATGAAACTCAGGGATAACATTCAAGGTTTTAAGTGATTGGAGGGTGAACTCATCCATGGAACGTGGTTGAGGTTCAAGAAACACCTACGTCAATGCCCAACTCACGGGCTACCAAACGATTTGCTACTTTAATATTTTTACTGGATTCTTGATTCAGTTAATAAAGGAGTGGCTGATCAATTGGTTCGAGGGGGAATAATGTTGCAATCATTTGAGGTGGCTTCAATTCTTCTTGATGACATGACGAAAATAAATCAAGCTTGGTACACCCAAAAAGATCAATTTTCTCCTTTTTGTTTTAGAATGACCCAAGAACAACTTGATAAGGAAAGAGAAAGGGATGATAACATCAAGAAAATGTTGGCCCAAATAGAGCTACTACAAGAGCATTTCTCGGAGACTGTGAGAAATCCCAAGGGAGCAAGTGGAGTGTTTAGAATGGAGGAGGGTTCTTCCTTAGATTATTCAAACTCGGGGGAGAATCAAGGTTGGAATTCAAAGAGTACGAGAAGGGTTTCCACCCACGCTTACTATAGCGAGCTGGGAATCAAGGTTAGAACAATCACAAAGAGGAAGAGCAAAGAAGATATTATCGAGAATGGGCTGAGCAAAGTGATTTTTGGAGAAGAGAGGATGATCATGAAGAAGACCGCACTCAATCGAGTGAGAGTCCAAAGTCAAAATGGAGTGCAAGTAGTCCCCAGGTGAATGACTTGCTATCAAGCATCCTTGACAAAGTTGAAGGTTCAGATGATTTGTTACAAGGGATGAAAGTCAATTTTTCATCATTGAACAATAGAGTGAACTCTCACGCGGATGCAATCAAGCTTCTTGAAAGTCAGTTGAGTTTACTTTCATCACAATTGGAACCAAATATGATGAGGGAAGATGTCAATAGAGGTCTAGTTGTGGTTACTCATAGTGGAAAGGTAGCGTAGGCGATTTGACAGGCACTGACGAAGCTCAAATGTATGAAGAAGACAAAGGTCTGGAGGATGATTAAATACCCATCCATCAAAGCATTACCAAAGGGTCACAAAAAGATGTGGAAAAACAAAATCCAATCCCAAAAGTTGTGCAGCCTCTACCCAAAATATCTCCTTCATGAGAAGTTCAAAAAGTTCTTATCAGTTCAAGAAATTATAGATTAATCTCCCTCTAGTGGAGGCATTGTTAAAGATGCCAGATCATGCAATGTTTATGAAGGAGTTAGTCACAAAAAAACCTTGGTTTTTGAAACAATCGAAGTTTCTTATAGTTGCAGTGCAATTATAACTAAGGAGTTAATCAAAATAAAGAAGATCCTGTAGTGTTCACCATCCCTTGCACCATCGGCATGCTCCAATTTTCCAAAGCCCTATGGGATTTAGGAGTAAGAATCAACCTAAGGCCATATGTAATTTATAAACAACTTTGGTTGGGTGAACCAAAATCCACAATAATGAGACTCTTGATGGCAGACCGATCAATTAAACATCTTGTGGGGTTACTATATGACATCTTGGTAAAGGTTGACCGATTCATTTTCTTGGTTGATTTTGTCATTCTCGATTGTGAAATAGATGCTGAAATTCCCATCATTTTGGGAAGACCATTTTTGGCAACCGGGAGAGCGTTGGTGGATGTTGAAAGCGGAGAACTGAAGTTCTGAGTGAATGAAGATGAAGTATCCTTCAATGTTTGTAAGTCAATGAAACACCCAAGTTGATGTTATTGTTGAGGCGGTGGCTTGTGTGAGCCATTTGATCTGTATGAGTGAACCACTTGAGGCCGTTCTTGCTAACTATGATGAGTTCGAAGTTCAAGGCTATGAAGAGGTAGTAGCTTCTCTTTCAGGTATGGGGGAATATTCAAAGACTCTAGTGAAGTTGGACATTCATCTAAAAAATTGAGAAAGTCCTTCCGCAAAGACATCAACAGAAGAACCACCGAATCTGGAGTTGAGAGCCCTTCCCTCTCATCTCCGATATGCTTTCTTGGGGTCAAATAACACCTTACTGATGATCATTGCAGCTAATTTGCTTGAATGGAAAGTAAAATTGCTTCTTGAGGTATTGAGAAGGCATATCAAAGCTATAGGTTGGACTATTGCTTACATAGTGGGCATTCCTCACAGGATTGCACTCACAAAATTCAGCTTGATAGTGATTGTAAACCAAGTGTTGAACATCAGCGGAGATTGAACCCATCGATGCAAAAAGTGGTAAAAAAGGAAATAATAAAGTAGTTGGATGCAGGTGTGATCTACCATATTGTAGATAGCAAATGGGTAAGTCTGGTACTATGTGTACCAAAAAAGAAAGGCATCAAAGTAGTACCAAATGAAAAGGGAGAGCTTGTGTCTATGAGACCGGTAATCGGATGGCGAGTATGCATGAATTATGTGAAATTAAACTCATGGACCGAAAAAGATCACTTTCTTATGCCTTTCATGGATCAAATGCATTATCGACTTTCAGAGAGAGGATGGTATTACTTTTTGGATGGGTACTCTAGTTATAATGAAATCTCCATTGCTCCGGAAGACCAAGAGAAAACCATATTCACCTACCCATATGGAATTTTTGCCTTCAAACGGATGTTGTTCTGGTTATGTAATGCTCCGGCAACATTTCAACGTTGTACACTATCTATTTTCACTGATATGGTGGAGGATTCAATGGAAGTCATTATGGATGACTTCTCAGTTGTGGGTGACGCTTTTGAAGCATGCTTAGAACACTTGGGACAAGTTCTCCAAAGATGTGTGGAGAAACATTTGGTCCTAAATTGGGAAAAATGCCACTTCATGGTCAGGGAAGGTATAGTTCTTGGTCACAAAGTGACACAAAAAGGGCCGGAGGTTGATAAAGCAAATATTGAAGTGATAGAGAAGTTACCACCACCAATTTTGGTGAAGGGTTGATGAGTCCAACATTTGGACTCATTTAGGGCTTATTTATAATGATTTAGTGTCTTCAAATGCTTATTTTGTGCCAATAACTAATGTAAAACCCTTGATTTCCAAGTATATGGATTAAGAAACAAATCATGGACACTAATCTGCAAAAAGGAACAAAGCAGCTGAAAAACCAAGAAATAAAGGCCTGGTGATCGTCGAGTCCATTTTGCGAGTCACCGAATGGCCATTTGACCGCCTAAAGTTCCAGTGTGCCAAGACCTAAAGGAAAGAACCAAGTCTGTGGGAGAAAGGATCAGTTGGCGGATCACCGAGGGGTTCCGATACAATGTTAGATCACCTAAAGTTACAGACCTTGAGGATGCTAAAGACCAAGGCGAGAAGGCGATGAACTTGACCAATAGGCAGATCAGTGTGTGGTTCGGCGAGCCCGACTTACTTTGCTGAGTGGCTCTTCGCAACACATTTTTGGCGACTATAAATATATTTTTGAATATTTAGTTTTGGGACTTTTTATCACTTTGAAAGATATTTTTCATAATTGAGACTTGAGAATAGAACTCTGAGTAGACTAGTTTTTCCTAAGCTTTGAAGATTTGAAACTTTTCACTTTTGAGAAATTGAAAGTGGGTCTTTGATATTCTTCATCTTAGAGCATTGTAAAGACGAATTTAATCTTACCAGTTGATGGAAACACAATTTGGTAACGATTTCTATCTTTTATGATGTCTAGCTAAAATCCCAATTCTTAGGGTGCGATTATGGGCTGATTTAGCTTATGAGTATTGCTGATTGTTAGTTTAAATGTTTTTTAGAAGTGATTTCAATCATTAATTGCGGTTTAATTTAAGAATTTTAGTTGCAAATGCAGTTCTACCTTCATGTTTTTGGCTTGCTTAAGAGAGAGGTTTAAAAACCAAGATTCTTGATTGATGGTCAGTGGGTATTGGGTTGTCATGGGTTCAGCTCGAGAGAGTGAATCCTAAACCCTTTTCCACACATTCAGCTCGAGAGAATGAATGGACTAAGGTGTAGGTTGTTTTATTGCATCAGGGGGTAAATTGTTCGAGACAAAGTTTACCTCATATATAGTCTAGCCTATTCACTAATATTTTGATATATCCTATCAGTTGCAATAACCCGTTTGTCTACATTAGCCTATAATCAAATTACATCCTAAGAACCCGTCTCATATTTGTATTTCATATTGTTTGTTGTTGTTGTAGTTACTAATTTCAAACCAAAACTCCCTTGTTATTTGACACTTGTGTCACCCCCTGATTTGAATTATGTTTTTATTTCATAATGTTTATTCCTATTAATTAGTTGACCATGTTCTTACTTCTTATTTGACTCTAAAACACGTACCACTCCTTGTGGGATTCGACCACAACTCATTTAGTTGGGTTATATACTGACTAGCGATCATTGACACTTAGAATTAGATGAAGTGTCCTTGAAATGTTAATCAAAATGGCGTCGCTGCCGGGGATTGGGGTTGGCTGAGATTCATATGGTGAAGTTGAATTATTCTTGTTCTTAGTTATTGTTGAATCTACTTATTTTTAGTTTTGTTTTTTGTGTTGCTGTTTTAAACAAAAGAAATTAGTGTGAACGGAAGCAATGGTAACCAAGTTGGCCACCAAGATGGCATCGGCAACCTCAACGATGTCAATGAGCCTAATGTTAATGACTCTCATCTAATAGGTGGAATTTGTGCCATTCACTTGCCTCCAGCTGAAGGGAAGGTTGTGTTCCACATTACTAGCACCATGTTGCAGCTCTTGCAATTGAAAGGGTTGTTTGATGGGTTGGCTCATGAGGATCCCCATGAGCATATAAGAAATTTTGTTGATGTGTGCGGTCCATTCTCCTTCAAGAACATCTCCCAAGAGTCGGTCCGGTTGAGGTTGTTCCCATTTTCTTTAATGGGAGAAGCATGTAAGTGGCTGGTTGAATTGCCACGAGACTCAATCACTTCGTGAGAAGAGCTTGTCACCACATTTCAAGTGCGATTTTTCCCTCCTTCAAAGATGATGACTCTTCAGGATTGCTCCAATGCTTAAAGCGTTTGGAGGGTGAGCAAATTCATGAGACTTGCTACTATTCAATAAGTCGGTGCTACAATGCCCAACTCATGGTTTGCCCGACAACATTTTGCTGCAATATTTTTACCGAAGCCTTGATTCGCTGAACAAGGGTGTAGCTGACCAACTTTCTCTAGGAGGTTTGATGCATCAAACTTACGTTATAGTAGCCCAGCTTTTGGATGGTATGACCACAATTAATTGGGCATGGAACACCCGCTAAGATTAGGTCTCCCCTCTCACGTTTAAATTGACCAAGAAGCAGCTTGACAAAGACCAAGAGAGGGACCAAAACATGGCAAAGATCATGATGCAACTTGACATTTTGTCCAAAAATGTCATGGGAGTTGGTGCTCAAAGTGTCAACGTTGTGGGTGTCGATGTGTTAATCCCGATGAGGCCAAACTTGAAGCATTGTACAACGAAGAGGTGAACTTCCTAGAAAACCAAGGAGGTGGTTATCGTTCAAACTACCCGAGGCAGGGTGGTAACCAAGGTTGGAATAGGGATGAAGGTCGGAAAGATCGAGATAGAGAGTGGACGGATTGTAACCCTACTTGGAAGGAAAGGGATGGGGAGAAGGATAGATATGTTCCTCCCCACGAGCGCCAAAACCCCAAGGATTCCGAGGGTGGTCGGTCTGAGGATATGCTGTCTCGATTTCTCAACAAGGCTGAGGGGTCTGATAAAATTTTGAAAGAGATGAAGAAAGAGGTATCAACCCTTAGCCAGACGGTTACCTCTCATTCTGTCTCTATCAAACAGTTGGAGACCCAGATGGGTCATATTTCGTCTCATCTAAACTCGAGACAACAAGGGGAGTTGCCTAGTGACACTATGGCCAACCCCATAAATGAGGTTTGAGTGTTGACTTGTGTCGTGCCACGACGTTAACTAAGGCGCTTCTTGGGAGGCAACCCAAGTTTTATTTACTTTATTGTTGGTTTAGAAATAATTGTGTGTTGATTGTGCAGGTTAAAGTGTCGAATGTGTTTGAAAAATGGTGATTAGCGAGCTAAAATTCTAGTAGGCAAAGTGCCAAAAAGGTCGGCGAGCCCGACCTGGACCGCTGTTAGACTCAAGAAATTCTAAGATCAGCGTCTGTAAAACTCGGTGAGCCCAGGAGCAAATCGGCCTGTCGCCGAACGGGTCGGCGATCACGACTTTGTCTGCCTCTTGGACCCCCACATTACCTGGAGGTCCTATAAAAATCGGTGGCGTGTCGCCGAGTGGTTCAGCGATAAAAATTAATGTCGCCGAAAGGGCGAGAACTGGGCGGTTTAAAGGCCAAAGGTTTAAACTTTCAAACTCTTTCACATTCCCTCACTTTTTAACTTCTCAATACATCACCCACACTATAATTTTCTATATTTTTGCACTTTACCACTTAATAGTCATTGATTGTGTGCTCGGAGTTGGATTTCTTTGCCACTTAGCTTTTTAAAATTTTTAATCGGCATTAAAGGTTGGTTTTCCGAACCCCGAACTTATATTTAGCAATTTTTACTCATTTGCAATTGTTCTTATCTTAGTGATGTGTGTTGCGCCTCTATTATTAGTAAATGTGTGCTTATTTGCCTGTTTTGAATTCGTAGTCTTGCCTGAAATGATTAATCATTGATTTCCCAAAATTTTGTGCTTAAATGTGATCTAAATTGTTGGGTTGTGCTAAAATTTTATTGGTTCTAGTTAGGTGAAGTATCAGTAACCTTTAATTGTGTTAAATGACATATTTTGCCCGATGATGGAGCATTTGACGTCATTCCTAAGGGGGTAAGTCGTCAAATAGCCAATTTTGGCCAAATCGGGAGAAATCTGAGTATCCCAGTGGCATGGGTCTTATGGGTCTAAGTTTAATTGAATGAGTGCATGTTTTGATTGTGTTTTCAGGGGCTGCGGGGTTGAATTTGGAAATTGGGGTTGAAAGTAGGCACGTTAGGCAGTTTGGTCAGCTNTTAGCAATCTTTACTCATTTGCAATTGATCTTATCTTAGTGATGTGTGTTAGGCCTCTATTATTACCAAATGTGTGCTTATTTGCCTGTTTTGAATTCGTAGTCTTGCCTAAAATGATTAATCATTGATTTCTCAAAATTTGTGTGCTTAAAAATGATCTAAATTGTTGGGTTGTGCTAAAAGGATATTGGGTCTAGTTAGGTTAAATATTAGTAACCTTTAATTGTGTTAAATGACGTATTTTGCCCGATGATGGAGCATTTGACGTCATTCCTAAGGGGGTAAGTCGTCAAATGGCCAATTTTGGCCAAAT
The DNA here is from genome assembly GCF_019186545.1 of Solanum stenotomum. Classification (NCBI taxonomy): domain Eukaryota; kingdom Viridiplantae; phylum Streptophyta; class Magnoliopsida; order Solanales; family Solanaceae; genus Solanum; species Solanum stenotomum. Next base: position 67,508,077 of record NC_064282.1, on the reverse strand, counting down.
CGGGAGAAATCTGAGTATCCCGGTGGCATGGGTCTTATGGGTCTAGGTTTAATTGAATGAGTGCATGTTTTGATTGTGTTTTCAGGGGCTGCGAGGTTGAATTTGGAAATTGGGGTTGAAAGTAGGCACGTTGGGAAGTTTGGTGAGCTGGGTCGAGCTCACCGAACCACTCGACGATTCACCGAATACCCTTAGATCGCCTTTAATTTCATGCTAAAATTGTGTTTGGGTTCTGTAACTTTCGGGGAGAAGCCTGAGTTCTCCAAGTGCACTTAGTGACTCGCCGATTGTCTTTCTTGATCGCCCTTTCTGCTCCCCTAACTCCTAAAATGCACTGTAACTTTTGGTGGGATAGTCCATGCTCGCCGAAAGGCCCCTCCCATCACCGACATACCATTTGTCTGAGGAAATATTGAGCCAATCCTTTTGGCGAGCCCGACATGGCTCGCCAAAGTGATTAGGCGACTCGCCGACCGATTCGGCGAGCCTGTCTGCAACTATTTTTCTACAAATTTCTTTAAACTATTTCATACTTTCTATGATGTGTTTGCAGATATGGCTAGACCAAAAGTGGTTGGTAGAGACATGTCGCTCTGCAAGAGGGTCAAAGGAATCACAATCAACGAGGATGTAGCTGCATCCAAGGCTAAGGCTACCAAACTTTCCACAATAGGTGGGAAGGGAAAAGGAAAAGGAAAAGCACATGCTTTTGCGTCACCGGAGGCTAGCTCCGACAGTGACGGCATATATGCCACTCACCTCACAACTTTTGAGAGTGAAGGTGAGCACCAAGATCCTTGGGATACCAATTCTGAGCCTGAAAATGATGAGCTACTATAGCCCAAAAGGCGGAGCTGCGATTCTAGAGGATGAATGATCCATCTAGGATTAGGACTCCCTAGGCCACCACTATTTCTTCTACTCCATCACAGGTTGTGGTCCTAGCACCACTAGTACAGGGTCCTCTTCTACGGTTAATGAACAGACTGAAGATTGAGGGGCTGAGGACCATTATAGAGGAAAAGAGGTTGTCTACTTATGGCGTCATCGACGAGTATCCAGAGATCATGAGTTGCCTGAGGTCCCACAAATTCCATCTTTTCACCAAGCCCCATGCCCCTTACATTCCAAATTGGGTTCGGGAGTTCTACAACGCTTATGGAGCTTTAGTGCCACAAGGGAAGAAGTCGGCTGCCAAATTCAAGGAGGTGGACTATGTAGTTGTGAGGGGCATAAAAGTAAAATGTGATAGTGATACTATCATTGCAGTCCTGGGTGTCCCAAGGAGATTGAGGATGACTGTCAGTACATGATCAAGACGAGGACATTGGAAACTATGAGAAAATTGTTGGCTCATTTTATCTGTGACGATGTTCCTAAGTGGATGGAGTTTGGAGCACCTACTGAGAAGAAGGACATCAACATCGCAACAAGATTCTGGTTTGGCTTCATCAGCAATACCATCATGCCATCCCAGAATGAGTCCATTCTTCACTATGCCAAATGAGCCTTTCTTAGTTGCATTATTGATGGGACAAGTCTGAACCTGGGGATGATTATTGCACAGGAGATGGTCATGAGGGCCAAGCAGTGCCAAAATTCCTTCCTCTTTCTAGTGTTGATCACCGAGTTGTGCATGCAAGCTCGGGTTCTTAGAGATGAGAAAAATGATGTGGAAGTGACTCCCATATCATATACCGACATCCGGAGGATTGAGGCAGACTATCTGAAGGATGAGGCATAAAATAAGAAGTCAGCTCTGGTGGACTCTTCCTCGGTTCTTAACACTCAAACACTACCTATAGAGGCAGTATTTCCTACTCCTGCCCATGGGACTTTAGGTACATCTAGTGTTGTCCACTATGTTACTTCTAGTACATGTACTACTCCCTTGCCTCCCAGGGCTGGTATTGTTGTTGTTGCTACCTCCCGACCCTATCTCACTCAGGCTAGATTACTCTAGATGGGGCAACTAGCCTACTCCGCTGATAGATGCGCCTCCAGAATTGAGTCTACCAGTCCTGGCATGATCGAGAGGGTCCCAGTCGATGTTGTGACACCATTGAGTTCTACTATTTATCCCCATATAGGAAGGATAGTGGTGTGCGAGCGTGGCCATAGGGCCACTGAGGAGGTGACAACCCTAAAGGTTGATATTGGTGCGCTGAGCAGAGATGTGGACCAGCTGAAGTCCACTGTTATGTCAATGATTTTTGGGACAGTGGAGATCCCTGACATATTAGTTGATCCAGATATGCCTCTGACTACCACCGGAGATGAGGTTCGAACTGAGGAAGTAGCTGCTGCTGAGTCTAATGATGAGATCGATGAGGAGCTGTTTGTTGCTGATGAGGAGGCTTCTTATGAGGGTCTCATGGAGATTGATGAGGCCATGGTAGATGCAGTTGTGCAGACTTCTTTGGTAGACACACCCTTGGCTAACTCCGACGGAGTTGATACTGTTGATGTGACTCCCGACACTGAGATCCAAGTTCAGAGTGTTGCACCGGGAAGTGATTCCCCGACAGATGGAGCGACTGTTTAGACAAGACTTATCTTTACCCCCTCTTTGTCGTTTTTATTTATTTTGATGTTTCATTACATTTGAGGACAAATAACTTTTTGTTTGTAGTGGGGTGAGGCCATTCTATCCCTACCTCTGTGAATATTACTTTTGTCTATATATTGAGTTTTGTGCTATAAATTGTGTTTTGGCACTGTTTTGTGGATGGTTGAACTTATGGCTCCTTGTTTTAAATGAAATTGGTTTTTGGACTCTTTTAAAAAATTTGTGTCACCTCTTGATTTTGTTTGAATGTGACTGTTCTTTTGCAAATTTGAGTATCGGTCTTGATCAATATCGATGACTTGAATAGTGCTCATAATCGAACAAAAATAAATGTGCAACTACGATGATGCCCAATGAAGTTGCATAGACAATATGTAAACTTTTTGCATCTCGTTGTGACTAGCTGATTATCGAATGAGTCTCTTGTGATGATCATTGCACACTAGCGAAAGTGTGGAGTCTCGTCTAATATTTGGTGTCAATGTTGTGTGTGATGAGCCTACCGTGAACCATCTGTGATGACACCTAGAATTTTCCCTGTTGGTCAGGTTGACTAAGTGATGCAAAGCNTGTGACAGTTCTTTTGCAAATTTGAGTATCGGTCTTGATCAATATCGATGACTTGAATAATGCTCATAATCGAACAAAAATGAATGTGCGGCTACGATGATGCCCAATAAAGTTGCATAGACAATATGTAAACTTTTTGCATTTCGTTGTGACTAGCCGATTATCGAATGAGTCTCTAGTGATGATCATTGCACACTAGCGAAAGTGTGGAGTCTTGTTTAATATTTGGTGTCAATGTTGTGTGTGATGAGCTTACCGTGAACCATATGTGATAACATCTAGAATTTTCCCTGTTGGTCAGGTTGACTAAGTGATGCAAAGCTCTTTAAATGATCTTAGGCAACAATTTTAAAAGAGAGAAACAATTTGACATTATACCTCTTTTGTGGCCAACCTTATGAGATGTGTGAACTTTGCTTGAACACCCTTTGAGCCTTAGCCCTTTTCTTGGAAGAAACTTGATACAAGTGTGACCCATCTTTATCCCTTCACCCATAATCCTCATGAGTTGTGGTTTATGTGAATAGCAAACTTAGGCCACTTTGAAAAGAGCCTAAGTTGGGGGTGTGGTGAAAAGAGAAGGTAAATCAAGAGATGCAAAGAAGTCCCACTTTGATCCATGGTTGTGAAAAAGATGGAACCCCTCCATACAAAAAAAAAAATAGAAAAAGAAAAGAAGAATGAAAAAGTTATGAAATAAAGTTGTGAAAATACAAAAAGAAATGGGGTGTTCGATAGTCCATGAAAAGTAAATAATGGGGTCACTTTTTAGCATGAGTGAAAATGTAGAAGAAAAGGAAAGGAAGTATTATTCATACCACATTTCATGTGGATTACAGCCATGGAGCCTAAATGACCATACATTTGCACTCAGCCCCGTTACAAGCCTTGAAAAAACCTTTTTGATCTTGAGTGAACTGAAACAATTGTTGGTTGGAAAATAAGGGAAAACCTATGGGTGAAGTCATGCATGTGTTCATTTTTGTGAGTGTGAGCGTTGATTTTGATTCTAGAGCTTTAAATTGTAAAGAATAGTGTGTGAATATGGAAACATTCTTGGTGTGAGGGAATTTGAGCACCTTCATTGAGCTTGAACTTGCATTTGAAGCAAGTATTGTGAATTTCAGAATCTTAGGTAATGGTGAGTCACAACTTGAATCTTTGAGTGCACAATTGATCCTTCCATGAGTAAGTTGAGTCTTGTTGTGTTCATTCAAGATTAAGTCTTGTCTAGCATTGTTTCAGATATTCTTTTTGAACTGTTGAACTTGAGTTTTACTTGAGGACAAGCAAAAGTTTAAGTTAAGGGTGTTGAAGACTCCAAGATTTGGACTCATTTAGGGTTTATTTACAATGATTTAGTGTCCTCAAATGCTTATTTTGTGTCAATAACTGATGTAAAACCCTTGATTTCTAGTTAAATGGATTGAGGAACAAAGCATGGGCACTAATTTGCAAAAAGGGACAAAGCAGCTGAATGAACGAAGAAATGAAGGCCTAATGATCCTCGAGTCCATTTGGCAAGTCGTTGAATGGCCATTTGACTGCTTGAAGTTCCAGTGTGCCAAGCCCTGAAGGAAAGAACCAAGTCGGCGGGAGAAAAGAGCAGTCAGCGGATTGCCGAGTGGTTCCATGATGCAGTGTTAGATCGCCTATAACTACAGACCTTGAGGATGTTGAAGAATAAGGCGAGAAGGCGATGAACTTGACCAAAAGGCGGATCTCTAAGTGGATCAATGAGCCCGACTTACTTTGTCGAGTGGCTCTTTGCAACACATTTTGGGCGACTATAAATATATTTTTGAATATTTAGTTTTGGGACTTTTTATCACTTTGAAAGAATATTTTTCAGAATTGAGACTTGAGAATAGAACTCTGAGTATTGAGACTATTTTATCCTAAGCTCTAAAGATTTGAAACTTTTCACTTTTGAGAAATTAAAATTGGGTCTTTGAGATTCTTCAAGGGTATTTGTAGTTTTCTGGGGATTGCCCTGTTTTTACCGGATATTCATCAAAGACTTCTCAAAAATTGCACATCTTCTATGCAAACTCTTGGATAAGGAGGTAAAATTCCACTTTGATGAAGCATGTATGGTGTCCTTCAAATGTTTGAAAGAAAAATTAATCTCCACTCTGGTTATTATTAGTCCCGATTGGTCAGAACCCTTTGACGTGATGTGTGATACAAGTGGCACGGCATTAGCTGTCGTGTTCGATTTCAAGATGTACTTTTGGGATGAACCATATTTATTTAGAGAGTGTGCAGACCATATCATTAATAGATGTGTTTCGGAGGAAGAAGCCAATGAAATTCTCTATGTTTGTCACGCTTCACCGGTTGGGGGTCATCATGGTGGGGTACGTAACGCTGATAAAGTTCTCCCAAGCAGTTACTACTAGCCATCCCTTTAAAAATATGCCCATGAGTTTTTTAAGAAGTGAACTCAATGTCAGAAACAATATGGAGTGTCTATAAGACATAAGTTGCCTCTCACTCCCATTTTTGAGGTTAAGCTATTTGGTTTTTGGAGAATAGATTTCATAGGCCCATTTGTGAGCTCATTCGGTAACAAGTACATTTTGGTAGCAGTAATTATGTTTCTCAATGGGTAGAGGTTGTGGCACTACCGAACAATTAATGGAGGAGTGTTGTTCAATTCCTCAAATGCTAAATTTTTGCCAGATTTGGTACTCATCGCGCTACTATTAGTGATGGGGAATCCCATTTTTGCAACAAGTTTTTTGCATCCACATTGAGCAAATACGGAGTGAAACACAAAGTAGCAACTATGTATCCTCCCCAAATGAGTCACCAAGTTGAAGTCTCAAATTGGAAGATCAAGAGTATCTTGGCCACTATAGTGAATGCAAATAGGACGTATTGGTCTCGAAAGCTTGATGATGCTCTGTTGGCATATCACACCTCATACAAAACACTAATTGGTATATCTCCATATCAGCTAGTCTTCGGAAAATCCTGCCATTTACTGGTTGAATCGGAACACAAAGCATTATGGACACTGAAAGCTCTAAATCTAGATTGGGCAAAGACTTCAAAAGAGAGAGTAGATTAGCTAAATGAGTTGGACGAATTCAAGTTCATGGCATATGAAAGTTCAGCTCTTTACAAGGAAAGCATAAAGAAGTGGCATGATTCTAGAATCCTTAAGAGGGAGTTCCAAGCAGGAGTTTGGGTGTTACTATATAATTCTCGACTCAGACTCTTTACGGGAAAGCTCAAATCCAAATGGTCAGGTCCATTTGGTGTAACACGAGTGTTCACAAATGGTGCCATTGAAGTCGAAGGTAAAGAGGGACATGCATTCAAAGTGAATGGGCAACGCTTGAAGTTGTACTTTGGTGAATGCCAGGAGATTTCTCTGATTGGGGTGTTGTATCTGGAAGATTCTTGAGAGCATTTCCACGTCGTGCCACGATGTTAAATAAGGCACTTCTTGGGAGGCAACCCAAGTGTTAGTATTTTAAATAATGTGTGTTGATTGTGCAAGTGCAAGCAATTGTGTGAAGTGAAGATACCATTGATGGATTGCCGAATATGTTCGGTGAGCCCAACATAGTCCACCTTCTGGACTTTGAAAATGGGGTCGAGATACTGGAACATTAAGCGGGGAATCTTCATCACTCAGTGACTCACCGAAGTGATTGGGCGACCTGACTTTCCCCGCCCTTCAGCCTCAACTCTGATAGCCTGACCCAATGGATCATTTGGCAAGGTTAGCAGTTTATTATACGAAGTACCAACTTGTTTGGTGAACTCCTTCCATTCCGCCTTTTCTCCCCCTTTCTAATTGTGTTGCATACTGGAAATAATGGCGATATCCAGACATTGGGCGAATCACCGAGCAGTTCGGCGACTATTACAACTTTTCACCAAATGGGTGCCTAGTGAAGATTTCTTGTCACCTTGCTCAACGTGTTTACATACCAGTAGTTTATCTTTACTTTTCATTTTTGGTATTGTATGTTCTCTACTCACATTGGGGACAATGTTGAATGCTTTTGGTTGGGGTGTTTAGTCATTGAGTCCCTTGCTCGTTTGAAAAAGTTATTTATTTGAGTATGGGTTCTGATCAATACCAATGACTTGAATAGTTATCTTAATCGAACAAAAATGAATGTGCCGCTACGATGAGGCCAAATGAAGTTGCATAGAAAATATGTGAACTTTTTGCATCTTGTTGTAACCAGCCGGTTATCGAATTGAGTCTCTTGTGATAAACATTGCACACTAGAGAAAGTGTGGAGTTTCATTTGATATTGGTGGCAATGCTTTGTGTGATGAGCTTACCTTGAACCTTGTGTGATGACACCTAGAATTTTCCCCGTTTGTCTGGTTGACTAAGTGATGCAAGCTCTTGAAATGACCTTAGGCAACAATTTTGAAGAGTGAAACAATTTGACAATATACCTCTTTTGTGGCCAACCTTGTAAGTGTGTGAACTTAACCTGAACCCCTTTTGAGCCTTATCCTTTTCTTGGAAGAAACTTGATGCAATTGTAGCCCCTCTTTATCCATTCACCTATAATCCTCATGAAGTGTGGTGTGTTTGAATAACCTACTTAGGCCAAAATCCTAAGTTGGGTGTGTGGTGAAAAGAGGAAGGAAATCAAGAAGTGTGAAGAAGTCCCTCTCGATCTATTGTTTTGAAAAAAAATGGAACCCCTCCATACAAAAAAAGAAGAGATAAAGAAAAGAAGAATGAAAAAGTTGTGAAATTGCAAAAAAATAGGTGAATTTTGAGCATGAGTGACAATGCTAAAGAAAAGGAAGGAAAAATGATGTTCATACCACATTTCATGAGGATAGCAGCCACTGAGCCTAAATGGCCATACCTTTACACTAAGCCCCGATACAAGCCTTGAAAAGACCTTTTTTTATCTTGAGTGAGCTGAAATGAATGTTAATTGGAAAATAAGGGCAAACCTATGGGTGAAGTCTTGCATGTGTTCATCTTTGTGAGTGTGAGAGTTTTATATGATTCTGGAGCTATAATTTGTTCAAAAATTGTATTTGAATATGGAATTTTCTTGTTGTGAGGGCATTTGAGTACCTTTGTTGAGCTTGAACTTGCATTTGCAGCAAGTATTATGAACTTGAGATTCTTTGATAATGGTGAATCACAACTTGAATCTTTGAGTGCACAATTGAATCTTGCATGAGTAAGTTGAGTCTTATTATGTGCATTCATGATTGAGTCTTTTGTAGCACCGTTTGAGACATCCTTTTTGAACTACTGAACTTGAGTTTCACTTGAGGGCAAGCAAAAGTTTAAGTTGGGGGTGTTGATGAGTCCAAGATTTGGACTCATTTAGCGCTTTGTTTGTATATAATTAGAGTCCTCAAATGCTTAATTTGTGCCAATAACTTATGTAAAACCCTTGATTTTCAGATTTATGGATTGAGGAACAAAGCTAGGACAGAAATGGGCNTCATTTTATATTGGTTACAATGCTTTGTGTGATGAGTTTACCGTGAACCTTGTGTGATGACACCTAGAATTTTACCCGTTTGTCTGGTTGACTAAGTGATGCAAGCTCTTGAAATGACCTTAGGCAACAATTTTGAAGAGTAAAACAATTTGACAATATACCTCTTTTGTGGCCAACCTTGTAAGTGTGTGAACTTAACCTAAACCCCTTTTGAGCCTTATTCTTTTATTGGAAGAAACTTGATGCAATTGTAGCCCCTCTTTATCCATTCACCTATAATCTTCATGAAGTGTGGTGTGTTTGAATAACCTACTTAGGCCAAAAGCCTAAGTTGGGTGTGTGGTGAAAAGAGGAGGAAAATCAAGAAGTGTGAAGAAGTCCCTCTCGATCCATGGTTTTGAAAAAAAATGGAACCCCTCCATACAAAAAAAAAAGACAAAGAAAAGAAGAATGAAAAAGTTGTGAAAGTTGCAAAAAAATGGGTGAATTTTGAGTATGAGTGACAATGCTAAATAAAAGGAAGGAAAAATGATGTTCATACCACATTTCATGAGTATAGCCGCCATTGAGCCTAAATGACCATACCTTTACACTAAGCCCCAATACAAGCCTTGAAAAGACCTTTTTTTTTATCTTGAGTGAGCTGAAATGAATGTTAATTGGAAAATAAGGGAAAACCTATGGTTGAAGTCATGTATGTGTTCATCTTTGTGAGTGTGAGAGTTTTATATGATTCTGGAGCTATAATTTGTTCAAAAATTGTATTTGAATATGGAATCATTCTTGTTGTGAGGGCATTTGAGTACCTTTGTTGAGCTTGAACTTGCATTTGCAGCAAGTATTATGAACTTGAGATTCTTTGATAATGGTGAATCACAACTTGAATCTTTGAGTGCACAATTGATTCTTGCATGAGTAAGTTGAGTCTTATTATGTGCATTCATGATTGAGTCTTTTGTAGCACCGTTTGAGACATCCTTTTTGAACTACTGAACTTGAGTATCACTTGAGGGCAAGCAAACGTTTAAGTTGGGGTGTTGATGAGTCCAAGATTTGGACACATTTAGCGCTTTGTTTGTATATAATTAGTGTCCTCAAATGCTTAATTTGTGCCAATAACTTATGTAAAACCCTTGATTTTCAGATTTATGGATTGAGGAACAAAGCTAGGACAGAAATGGGCAACAAGGACAACACAAGCTGAAAAAGAGAATAGGAAAAACAAGCTTGATGATCGCCGAGATCACTCAGTGAATTGCCAAGTTGCTCCTCTATCGCCTAAATTTACAGAACTTTGAGCATGGATTAGGAGTAACTTTGGCAAGCAACAGTTCCATTTGGCGTGACGCCGAGGACATCGGGGAAGGACGACCATATCGCTGAAAGTACTGATGGAGATCAAGATAAATGTTGATGGGCAAGTAAAAAGACAAAAGGGTGTATCACGGAATGAAACAGCGATCCCAATCTGGGTCTCCTAAAATTACAATTGTTGGATGAAGAAGATGTGAAGAGTGAAGGCGAGACTAAGGGACGATCAGCGAATCACAGAACGGTCGGCGAAGCCCAACTTTCCTCGTTGATTGGCCCCAAAAATCCACATCTCAGACTTGTATAAATTGATTTTTGCAAGAGAGAGAAAGCATTTAGAAATTGTGGGGAACGAAGGAAAGAGAGGAAAACATTGTTGCTGTTAATTTTGAGTAATTTTTGCACTATTTTCAATTGGATATTGTAATAGCAAAGAGATTCTTCATAGTAAGCTTTTGATTTTCAAATACTCAGCTATGAAGTTTGTAGTAGGTATCGAATTTCATCTTTTTATGATGATTGGCTAAAACTCCAATCTTGGGGGTTTGACAATGTAACCAATTGCTTTGTTTAATTTTATGGGTGCTAGTGATTCTTGACTTTTGGTTTTAATTTGAAGTGGGTCTGAGTTATTACTGTGGTTTAGCATCAATATTGTATGTTTGTTGCGATATATTTCAGGGATCTACACTTGCTTGAGAAAGAAGTGGAAAACTAAGGTGGTAACTTGGCATCCTTAGCTAGTGGGTCTTGACGGTTTCAACTTGAGAAATTGAAAGTCAAGTTCCATCTTGTATCTAGCTCGAGAGAGTAGAGTTGATGAGATTGTGGGCTGGTTTTCTTAAAGGATGCATTGAGGTTCGAGAGAACTCTGTGAAAACAAGGTATTTGTTCGAGAGAAAGCTTCCTTATTTAAAGTTCATCCTACCCACAATGAATTAGCATGGTTGGTTAAGGATTTGCACCTATTGAGTTGGATTTAGCATTTGGTTAGTCATTCCCTTAAGTATTACCTTCTTATTGGATTGTCTCCTATTGATTGTTGAAGTATTTGATAGTCCGACAATTGTTCATTTGGATTAGTGACGGTGTTATTGAGTATTGGTTCACAAATTTCCAAGCGTTTTGCATGTTCAACTGTAAAAGTCACCATCATAATTTCATAATCGAATTCAAAAGGAAAGCTACTCTCTGTGGGATCGACCCCAATTCTTTTAGTTGGGTTTATACTGATTTACGATCGTTGAAACTTAGAATTGGATGAAGTGTCCTTGAAATGTTAATCACCTAGTCAACTCGTTCTCCAAAAAATTCATCAAGTTGAACAAAAAGAAGGAAAAAGAGTCGATCAAGCCATCTCCAAGAATGCAACGAGTTTTCTTCAGCTCCAGCCTCGAAATCAAAGGTTTTCTCCGTGAATTTCGTCACCAAGTATGTGGTATTTCACTAGTGGGTTCTTTCACCCATTAGGTCCCTAGAATTTAGTTAGGTTCTTGATTCTCTACATCATGCTTAGACCTAGGGTTTCTACATTTTCAGATTTATGTTGTGATTCAGTTGTTAGACTAATCCAAATAAGATTATCATGTTTTCGTAGAATTGTTGCCTAGTTCTTGCATGAAACTCAGAACCCTAGTTGTATAGATTCATTTAGTTCATGAATTACACTTGCTAGGTCAGTTATTTGAGATATACATGCCTCAATTAAGAATGCTTCATTATCAATATATTAATGTTGCATTTTCAGTAAGTATGTGAGTATTTTGAGCTATTCAGTATTACAAAACTTCAGCTATATTGTGTTATATACGTAATCAATTGGGAGTATACTTAATACTGAGTGGACTAAGGGTTAGTCACCCTCATAGTCCATGAACTACGTGCCCCCGTAGGATAAGTCTCCTCTGTGGGCATCAGTTTTAGTGAGCACACCAGTCACGCCTTTATACCATTGGCAAAGTATATTGGGTCCTCTCGATGGGACAATACATCGGACTCCACAGATATCTCTCGTTGTTTTATGTAGGTTAATAGTATCTCCCATACTAAGATTGTAGAGTATTGACTAAGTTATCAGTTATAGTTCAGTACTGAGTCTCAACATGTTTAAACTTGGTCGTTGCATTTAGCTAGCTTAGTATTCAGTATATTTTAGTATTTCCATCATATTCAGATTATATCATTTCTCTCATTGCTTTGTTTAGTTATGTTTATATTATTCAGCTTTATTCTATCATACATGCTTAGTACCTTTCAAGTACTGACGCATACTGTGTGCTACATCTTCTCGTGATATAGGTTCAGGTCCTCAGCATTCAAATCACGCATAGATCAGTTCCTGATCTCCAGTTCAGCAGCATCAGTGGTGATTCCTCATTCTTCGAGGATGATTGACATGTCTTTTATTCTGTCATTTTGTTTTAGTTTCAGTTTTGCTAGAGTTAGCTGGGGCATGTCCCAGCATCTCTAATCAGTAGAGGCTTTTACTCAGACATAGTTTAGATTTAGTTTTTAGTTTGGGTTTGATCTTTTAGTTGTCATTAAACTCAATTTTATATATTCAGACTTAGAATGGGTACTCCCCATCATTTCCCTATATGTAATGTTTTAAGCTTCCGCACATAATTATCTTATTTCAGTTATCTTAGTATGCTTATGATATGCCAGTAGGGTTAGATTGGAGTCACTCGTGATCCTAAGTCTTTTGTTAACATCAATGGGGTAGCCTCGGGATGTGACCAATTTGGTATCAGAGTATTAGGTTTAAGAGTCCTAGGATGTCTGAAGAGTCGACCTAAGTAGAGTCCTCCGCAACCTCCTTTTTAACCACCCTACTAGGAGTGGGGTGGCTCTCTCTGAGAATACCTTAAATAGGTATTTGGGCCAAGTCGAGTTTTTCATGGATGTGAAGTGCACCACATCTAATGAGAGAGAGGCTACGAAGTGTTTTAGGATAAATATCACTTTTCTTAATATTCTTATCGTGCACTGGTATGATCTCTCTTTCTAATCCATCATTATGTGTTTTCAGATCATGCCTCCTCGTAGAGCTTACCCCAGGAATGCTAATGCACGCAACACTAACGTAGCTCCTCATGTCCTAGATCATGAGATTTCGAATGCAGAATTTCAGAAGGTCATTTACATGTTGGTCTAGAGTGTAGCTAACCAAAATAATCGGTAGGTTCCAGTTCCTACAAATAATAATGGTGGATTAGCGGAAGCTAGGGTCCGTGATTTTGTTAGGATGAACCACCGATGTTTCTAGGGTCGCATGTTTGTGAGGATCCTGGAACTTCATTGATGAGGTCAAGAAAATCATTGGAGTGATGCAAGTGACAAGAAATAATAGGGTAGAGTTGGTGTCGTACCAGCTTAAGGATGTGGCTCTCATATGGTTTACCTAGTGGAAAGACAACAGGGGTGAGAATTTCGCTAATATTACTTGGGAGTGTTTTACTAGAGCTTTTATGGACAGGTTCTTCCCAAGAGAGTTGAATGAGGCAAAGGGTCACAAATTCATGAATTTGAGGCAAGGTTCTATGTCGGTTCAAGAGTATGGACTTAAGTTCACCCAGCTCTCCAAGTATGCTCCTCACATGGTTGTCGATTCAAGGGTGCAGATGAGTAAGTTTCTATTTGGGGTATTATACTTGGTGAGAAAAGAGTGTAGAAATGATATATCGCTGGACGATATGAACATCTCTAGGCTCATGACTCACACTCAACAAGTTGAGGGAGATAAGCTTAGGGAACAGTCTAAGGAGAACAAAAAGGCTAGGACATGCAATTATGAGTATTCTCAGCTCCAGCACCTTCGTCAGCTAGTGTTCCATCCTCCAGGTCTCGATAGGATCAGAAAGGTAGAACATCAGGCTCTAAGTCTCAGGGAAGTGTTTTCGTTACTAGACCCTACCCAACTTGTCCCAACTGTGGTAACAACCATCCGGGTGAGTGTCTTGCAAGAAAAGATGGATGTATTGGGTATGGTCATACATGTCAGAGATTGAGGGATTGCCCTTCTTCTAAACAGGGTCAAAGAAGTAGCGATGCTAGGGCTCAGTCACAACTTCAACAGCACTAGCAGGTCGCCCGACTCAGTAGAGTAACTCATCTGGTCCAGGTGCCAGTCAGCGCCAGAACAGGTTGTATGCTCTCCAGGCTCACCAGGATCAGGAAGATTCTCTTGAAGTGGTTACTGGTACGTTTCAAGTCTTTCATTTAGATGTTTATGCTTTGTTAGATCCAGGGGATACTCTTTCCTTTGTAACTCCTTATATAGTAGTAAATTTCGGTGTTAGTCCAGAAACACTTTCACAAACCTTTTTAGTCTCTACTCCAGTCGATGACCCAGTTATAGCTAGACGGGTATACAAAAATTTCCATTTCACAGTCTCTCAAAAATTTGCCTCAACAAATCTTGTGAGTTAGAAATTTTAGACTTCGATATCATTTGAGGCATGGATTGGTTACATTCCTGTTATGCCTCAGTCAATTGTAGAACTAGGATCATTCATTTTCAGTTCCTAGACGAACCAATCCTAGAATGGAAGGTTAGTATCTCAGTGCCTATGGGTCGATTCATTTCTCATCTTAAGGCCAGGAAGATGATCTCTAAGGCATCATTTGTTTGCACTTAATGGAGGTCTGAATCTTAATCACTCAGATTCAGTCCATTAAGTGTGTTTGGTTTTTAGGTATGAATCATTCATTCAGATTCAGCCCATTAAGTCCATTTGTTTCTTTTTTTAGAAAAGCCTCTTAATGGACATGAAAAGGTCTGAACGGGTCAGATCTTCAGGAAAGTCTTAATACCAATCAGACTTATTTAATAAGTTATAAAATAATAATGTATCGCCCCTATCAGTCTTTGCGTGACTTTTCCTCTCACAACTACAAACTTTCTTCCTCTCTTTTATCAATCAAACACCATTTTTTTTCCTCTTGAACTGGTAAGTTTTCATAATCTTCACAAGTATTTTTTTATATTAATAACTTTCTTAGGGTGTATTGATGTTTGTCAAGAACACTTGTTGCAATAATATTTTTAGTGTATTGATGTTCATCAAGGTTTTTGAGTGAAAAAAATGTTATTCATAATTAAAAATAATATCTATGTATACATATTTGAGGTCTCTTATTAGAATTTTATCTTAGGCCAATAATTTTATTGAGACTCAAATCCCTTTGTGAGATAACACTAATATATTATTGTTGTTGAACACTTTGGTGAAAAAAATAATGGAGCTCTTAATAATTCTCTATCCCAATCTTCAGTTTCAACTGGAAAAAATAATTGGGGAAGAAAAAAAACTTATTCGTCTGAATTGAAAATTGATGAGAAGATGATTACTGCTCTGAAGTTATTGATTAAAAAAATAGTGCACCTACATTTGAAGAAAATATGGAAAAATTAGATGGACTTGGATTGGATGAGTCATTAAACAGTACAAGTGTTAGTAAATTTGGTAAAAATGTCCACTACAAACAAACATGAATGACGTCAGAGGTTCACAAGTTAGAGAATTGGATTAAGGTTATCGGAAAAAAGATATGAATTCTTTAGTTTTTCTAATTAGCAAAAATATATGTTAGGCTGATAATGTGATACCTTATTTATTATTTTTCAACTAGTATTTATCATACTTATTGAACTCTTTGATATTATACTGTGCCTATAAAATACTTTTTATTCATGATTTTTTTTATGTTATGCTTGATGATTATGATATTTTTTTAATCAAAAAGTAATACTTTTTGTTGAAATGATTTTTTTATAACATTTTATTAATATAATGTTTGATTTCATATGCACATTCAGATATTGAAAACAAACAATAATATTCAGTGTTCAGATTTGGAGACAGCATCATAATATTCAGATGTGTATTCAGTAGACACCTAGCTCTTAATGCATATCTTAATGTTCAGAATTTTATTTAGATTCAGAGGTTTTAATCTTAATGAAAACAAATTAGGCATAAGGGTTATCTCTATCATCTAGTTTGAGTTATGGATTCAAGCTCCGAAACCCCAACTCTGGAGTCAGTCCAAGTAGTTAACGAGTTTCCAAAAGTGTTTCCAGAAGATCTTCTCGGAGTTCCTCTTGAAAGGGAAATCGACTTTGGAATTGATCTCCTTCCTGATACCCAGCCTATTTATATTCCTCTTTACAGAATGGCTCCAGTTGAGCTTAAGGAATTGGAAGAGCAATTCAAAGACCTTCTAGATAAGGGCTTCATCAAACCTAGTATTTACTCATGGGGTGCACGAGTGTTATTTGTAAAAAAGAAAGATAGGTCTCTCAGGATGTGCATTGATTATAAAAATTGAAAAAAGTATTAATCAAGAATAAGTACCCAAATCCCAAGATTAATGATCTATTCGACAACTTCAGGGTGCTAGTCATTTCTCGAAGATAGACCTCAGATTCAGTTATCATCAGCTTAGAGTCAAAGATAGTGAAATTCCAACAATAGCCTTTAGGACTCAGTATGGTCATTATGAATTCGTAGTTATGTCATTTGGACTAACAATGCTCCTACAGCTTTCATAGATTTGATCAAGAGGGTGTTCAAGCAGTATTTGAACTTGTTCGTTATCGTCTTTATTGATGATATCCTTGTTCACTCTAGGAATGAGAAAGAACATGTGACTCATTTGAGGGTTGTCCTGCAAACTCTCAAAGATCGACAGTTATTCTCTAAGCTTAGCAAATGTGATTTTTGGTTACAATTTGTTTCTTTCCTTAGGCATATAGTATCTAACGAAGGAATTTGAGTGGATTCTCAAAAAATAGAAGGAGTGAAACAATGGCCCAGACCTACCTCTCCTACAGATATCAAAAGTTTCTTTGGTCTAGCTGGTTATTACAGAAGGTTCGTGGAAGGATTTTCATCCATAGCTTCCCGATTGACTAAGTTGACTCTGAAAAAGGTTAAGTTTCAGTGGTCAAACAAGTGTGAGAAGAGTTTCCTAGAAGTTAAAACTAGGTTGACTACAACTCATGTTTTAACTCTACCAGAGGGTTCAGACGGTTATGTGATCTATTGTGATGCATCCAGAGTCGGCCTAGGATATGTGTTGATGCAGCGAGGTAAGGTTATAGCTTATGCTTCTAGATAGCTTAGGGTGCATAAGAAGAACTATCTGACTCATGACCTCGAGCTTGCAGTAGTAGTATTTTCCCTTATGATTTGGAGACTTTACTTGTATGGTGTTTACGTAGATGTGTTCACAAACCAAAAGAGCCTTCAGTATGTGCTCACCCAAAAAGAGTTGACTCTTCACCAGAGGAGATGGCTTGAGTTCATCAAGGATTATGATATGAATGTGCTTTACCATCCTAGTAAGGACAATGTAGTAGCTAATGTTCTTAGAAGATTATCAGCAGAGAGTTGAGGTTTTCTCCAAAGGGGTAAATGGTGTCCTTCTCTATCAGGGTCGTTTATGTGTTCCTAAGGTGGGTAAGTTAAGACAACAGATTCTTGCAGAAGCCCATAACTCCAAGTATTCTATTCATCCAGGCGCCACTAAAATAGCTGACTTAGGTCAAAAGCCTAAGTTGGGGGTGTGGTAAGATAGAGGAAAGAAATTGAGCAAGAAATATGTGCAATTCGTCCTTGGTTGCGTGTGTGGAAAAAGATAGAACCCCTCCTACATATAAAAAAATGAAAAAATTGCATTGACTAAGCTTTGTGGTTGAAATAAAAAGGGGTGTTCGATGAGCCATAATAAAAAATTTGGGTGTGAATGAATAAGCCAAGGATGGGTTGTGAAGACAAAAAGAATGAAAGGAAAGGAAAAGAAATAGAATTTATGTCATGCTTCATGAAGATAGAAGTCACTGAGCCAAAATGATCATACCTTTGCCCTCACCCCTATTAAAAGTCTTGAAAGACATTTTTGATGTTGCATGAGCCGAGCATTGTGTTTATTGGAAAATACGGCCAAGCCTATGGGTAAAAGGATGAATATATTTCTCATTGTGAGTTTGAGAGTTGATTTTGATACCTTTTTTGAAATCCTAAATTTGCTTTGTGAGATAATGGAATCATTCTTGTTATGAGGGCATTTGAATAATCATGTTGGAAATGAATTTGCATTTGAAGTGAGCATTGTGAGCTTGAACTCCATTTGATGATGGCGAGTCATAGTTTAAAATTTTTTGTGCACAATTGAACATTGCATGTATGGATTGATCCTTTTGTACATTCATGTTGAGTCTTGAGTAGCACTATTTGTATACATCCATGTTGGTCCGAATGATCTTATGTTTTACTTGAGGACAAGCAAATGTCTAAGTTGGGGGTGTTGATGAGTTGAGAATTTCGACTCATTTAGGGCTTGTTTTGTCATGAATAAATGTCCTCAATACCTGTTTTGTACTCATAATTGATGTTAATGTGTTAATATGCAACAATAATGGTTTGACAGCAAGGCATAAACATTACGATGAAAAAAAGGAGCAAAAAAGTTGGAAAATCTTAAGAAAGAGAAGTTGAAGATTGCAAAAGCCACTCAATGACTCGCTGAGTGTGTTTCCAGCTTGCCAAATGTTCTAGTATAGCAGTCCATGTCCCAAGACAACTTGGCGAGAGAACTTGTGATTCGGAGATGCACCAAACGGATTGGCAACCCTGATCCAGATCGCCTAAAGTTTCAAAATTAATTGATGCAGGAGCCAAGCAAAAAGGCTAGGAAAGGATAAAATCAGTGGACCACCATTGTAATACCCCGGATTCGAAAAGGGCATGATTACCATTTTTCATAAGTTGCAAGTGCCAACCACGGCCCGTGGATGGAACCACAGACCATAGGTAAGGTCTGTGGAAATGTCACCCAGAATAATCAAGGGCCACAAACAACGGCCTGGTCAACGGACCATAGGTTAGACCACGTTCCATTGTTAGGGGTCCGTAGATAAGTATCCCGAATCCCCAAAATCTCTAAATCTATTGACAGTCACCAAGACGGACTATAGGTCAGATCACGGTCTGTCGACTCGGGTTCGTTGGTGGTCAACCGTCAGTTATTTTCTGGGTTAGGTGGGTCTTTTCCTAATTAATTATTTCCTATACTATGTTAGTTTTCCTATGTTTAGGACCCATATATAAGTCTTTTTACCCCCAAATTTTCCCAATAGAAATCATTCTGTCCAAACTCACCAAAAGGAAGAGCTCTCAAATAATTCTCTCTCTAGAACTAGAAGAGTAAGAAGGATTAATCTAGGGTTTCAAGCCAAAGTTTCAATTCCTCCATTGAAGTCTAGCATTTGGACGTGAGGTATGATAGTTTTCATCCATGGAGTTCCCAAATTCCTCTATTTCAAAAGTTAAAATTCCCCAATTGAGTTAGGATTTTCTTCAATTGTGATGGGTTCTTTTCATTATTGATTTGAATGATGGAATTACGATCTTTTATGCACGTATTGATAAAATAATATGGTGTTATGTTGTTTTCCCCTATGAACCCATGTAATCCCATGTTTTCAAGTTATGAATCATCTGATGTGGAATTTTGATCTTCAAGGAAGAGTTTTATGAAATTGAGTATGTATTGCAAGCTTTACATGAAATTATGATTAAATCCATATCTTGCCTATGTTTTCTATGTGTTGATGATATTGAGTGGGTTTTGAACCTCAAGAGGTAAATTATGAGCTTATGCACTTTCTTATGAAATCTATGCAATTGTTTTAAGGGTGCTTTGATGAGTGCACAAATTGGACTCATTTAGGGCTTTATTTAATAGAAATAGTGTCCTCAAATGCTCATTTTGTCTCAATATCTGATGAAAACTCTTACGTTTCAGGTATTTGAAGTTTTAGTGGAAGCATGGACACTTATGCGCAAAAAGGAAGAAAATTTTTGAAAAGAATGAAGAAATGAACACCTGAGGATCGCCGAGTCTACATGGCGATTCGCCGAAGGGTCATACTCCGTCCTTTGTTCTAGTACGAGAATCCCTGAAGGAAGTGGATCAAAAGGAGATGAAAGGAGCAGTTGGCGAGTCGCTGATCAGTTTTGTGAAGCAAAGATATACCACCCAATGATCCAGAACACAAACATGCTGAAGATAAAGCACATAAGGCAATGAACCAGAAGAAGAGCGAATCATCCAGTCATTCAGTGATTTTGACTAACCTCGCCGAACGATCCACCGCAACACTATTTTCTGAAACTATAAATACTCGTTGAGAGTTGTGATTAGACATCAGATTTTCACTTTAGAACATATTTTTAATATTTTAGCTTATATTTTTCTCTCATGTTTGGAGAGGGTTTTATGGAGACTTGAAGAAAGAAGTTCTTCTTCCCCAAATTGGAAGTAGGCCTTTTCTATTCGAATTCCTTTGCATAAATCAAGGTTTAATTTCTNCTTGAGGATCGCTGAGTCTACCTGGCGATTCGCCAAAGGGTCATACTCCGTCCTTTGTTCTAGTACGCGAAGCCCTAAAGGAAGTGTATCAAAAAGCGATAAAAGGAGCAGTTGGCGAGTAGCCGATCACTTCTGTGAAGCAGAGATATACCGCCCAATGATCCAGAACACAAACATGTTAAAGATAAACCACATAAGGCAATGAAACAGAAGAAGAGCGAATCGTCGAGTCTTTCAGTGATTTTGACTAACCTCGCCGAACGATCCACCGCAGCACTATTTTCTGAAACTATAAATACTCGTTGAGAGTTGTAATTAGACATCAGATTTTCACTTTAGAACATATTTTTAATATTTTAGCTTATATTTTTCTCTCATGTTTGGAGAGGGTTTTATGGAGACTTGAAGAAAGAAGTTCTTCTTCCTCAAGTTGGAAGTGGGTCTTTTCTATTCAAATTCCTTTGCATAAATCAAGGTTTAATTTCTTATACCCAGTTGATTTCATTATCATGTTAGGTATAATTTCTTGATGTGTGGCTAAAAACCCCATTCTTGGGGTGTGATTTAGCAAATATATGCTGATATTAGTGTTGGCTCTTACTTGGTGATAGATTATATGTATTTTAATGGTTATTTCACCTAGTGGTTGTGGTTTAATTTAATAGGTTTCTAGTTGCAAATACAAAACCACTCATGTGTTTTCGGCTTGCCCGAGAGAGAGGTCGCGAAACCAACACCACTAGACTAATTGCCTAAGGAGTGGGTCGACATGACGTTTAGACCGAGAGGGTGAACCTTAGTCCCATATCCTAACACTCAGCTCGAGAGAGTGAGTGGGGTAAGGCGTAGGCTGGCCTTGATGCGGCAAATGGATGTCGAAGAGGAACGCATTTAAAACTGGGTAAGTTATCCGAGAGGGAACTTATTTCCATCTAAAGCTTAGCCTTGTCACTATTATCTTGCAAATTTCCTATCGAAAGAATATACCTAACATCTTTATATCAATATATATTATGGTCACGCCCCAAGAACTTCTCCCCATACTTGATTTCCCTTCAATTTTATTGTTTTTACTACGCTTGTGACAAAACCCCCAAATCGATATTTGACACTTTTGTGTCACCCCATTAATTTACAATGTTTTCACTCGTAAATATCTTTAGCTACGACTAATTTGAACTAAATTCTAATTGTATACTGATTCTCAAAACCACTCCTTTGGGACACGACCCCAACCCTTGGTTGGGTTACTATATTGTCGACGATCGTAGACACTCATATCGTAGGATAGTGTCATTGGTCACGATAAGCATCAAAATGGCGCCACTGCTGGGGAGTGGTGTTACTTGAGAATTTTTAGTTTAGTTGAGTTTTGTGCTTCTTAGTGTAGTTTACTAACCTAATTTTTAGTTATGTTTTGTTAATTGTGTAAACATTTCAGAAAGCATGAGTGTTTATGGTAGTAACGAGAGCCAGGTGGGCCATCATGATGACATCAGTAACCTCCATGATGTTCAAGATCCCAATGTCAATGATCTGCATCTCCGGGAGGTGTTGCAACTATCCGTCTACCTCCAGCAGAGGTAAGTGTGGTATTCCACATAATAAGCATCATGTTGCAACTTTTGCAACTAAAGGGACTTTTTAGCAGATTAGCTCATGAGGACCCACACGAGCATCTTCAAAAATTTGTAGATATGTGTGGACCATTCTCGTTCAAAAACATCTCTCGATTGAGGCTGTTTCCTTTCTCATTGATGGGTGAGACGTGCAAGTGGTTAGCCGAGTTACCACGTAACTCAATCACTTCATGGGAGGAGTTGGTGACTACATTCAATGTATGATTTTTCCCTTCCTCGAAGATGATGACTATCTAGGATAGCATCCAAAGCTTCAAGCGTCTTAATGGATAACATTTGCACGAAACTTGGCTCCGATTTAAAAAACTGGTGCAACAATGCCCAACCCATGGTCTTCCTGATAACGTGCTCCTTCAATACTTCTACCAGAGTCTAGACTCGGTAAACAAAGGGGTCGCTGATCAACTCTCACCCGGAGGTTTAATGCAGTAGCCAGACGCAGTAGCAACCCAACTTTTAGATGGCACGACAACCATCAACAGAGCATGGTACACTCGCAAAGATCAAGTCTCCCCTGTCACCGTCCAGCTATCTAAGGAGCATATTGAAAAGGACCATGAGAGAGACCAAAACATGGACAAGATCATGACACAGCTCGACATTTTATCCGAAAATGTCATGGGGGCAGGTTCCCATGGTGTCAATATTGTAGGGGTCGGGGGTGTGAATCCTGAGGAAATGAAGTTTGAAGCCATGTATGACGAAAAAGTAAATTTTCTAGCTAACCAAGGCGGGAGCTATCGTTTGAACTACCCGAGGTAGGGTGGTAACCAAGGTTGGGCTAGAGACGAAGGATGAAAAGATCGAGATCGTGAATGAAGGGACCGAAATCCAAATTGGAAGGATGGGGAAAAAGACAGATACGTACCCCCTCCCCCCAAGAGCGACAAAAGCCCAAGGATTCAGAAGGTTGTAGGTCCGAGGATATGCTCTCATGTATCCTAAACAAAGTTGAAGGGTCAGACAAAATGCTAAAAGGCATGAAAGAAGATGTGTCTACCATCACCCAGACCGTCACCTCTCACTCAGTTTCAATCAAGCAGTTAGAGACCCAAATGGGTCATATCTCATCTCATCTCAACCCAAGACAGCATGGGGGTTTGCCTAGTGATACTACGGCTAACCCCAAAAGTGAGGTTTGAAGGTTGACTTGCGTCATGCCACGATATTAACTAAGGAGTTGTTTGGGAGGCAACCCAAAACCATTTATTTCTTTACTCTTTATTTTGATAGAATAATGGTGGAATGCTTGTACAGGGTGAAGTCAGGGAAAATTTTGAAAAGGTGTAGGAAGGCGAACAAATGATCCAATTGGCGTGCCTAGCATGGTAATGCAATCTAATTCATTTCCTCTCACTTTTTATCCTATCAAGCCCACACATGCACCTTAGCTTTATATTTTTGGAAGTTTAAAGTATTTTAAGTGTCAAATTGAGTGCGGATTTGGATCTCATTGTTGCCTAGCACGCTAGTGCAATCTAATTCAGCATCAAAGGTTGGTAATCGAACCCCTCAATTGTTTTATCAAAAGTTGTATTCATCCACATAATGATTGATAGTCTAAAATCCCTGCAGAGTCTCTGAGTTGCGGGGATTGCATGTACTATTTATTATGATTTCGTAACCCTTGAGTAATTGGTAGAATCCAAATCCACTGTGCTCTACTTTGAATTAATTTACCGCGGGGTGTAAAAGGGTTATGGGTTTTGTATGAAATTGTGTTGTAGGGGCTTGAGTTTCATTGTCCAGGGTTGCGGGGTTGGATCTATAAATCGGGTAGAAAATAGGTGTATTGAGTCATTTGGCGAGCCGGGTTTAGCTCGCCAAACCACTCGGCGGTTCGCCTAACTACCCTTGTCACCTTTTATTAAAATCTAAATGTGTTAATCAATCTGTAAAGATCAGCGAGAAATGTGGCATCGTCGAGCACAGTCGGTGACTTACTGAAAGGACACTTGATTCACCCTGCTTGCCTACACCCTTGATCCCTTTACGCACGATTTTTGATAAATAACCAAGGTGAATTAGCACTTAACCAACTAGTATAGCAAGGTGATTATGTACTCAAGACTCTCCTGCACCTGTTTAAATACATTCTAACTTTCCCCGAAGCCTTTGCAGAAATGGGATGACCAAAAGTTGCAGGGAGAGACAAATGAATCCACAAATTGGACTCATTTAGGGCTTTATTTTCATAGAGATAGTTTCCTCAAATGCTCATTTTATCTTAATATCTGATCAAAACTCTTAAGTTTCAGGTATTTGAAGTTTTAGTTGAAGCTTAGACACTTAGGCGCAAAAAGAAACAAAAAGGCTGAAAAGAACGAAAAAAGTTGAAGCCTTATCATCGCCAATCACACTTGGTGAATCGCTGAAGGGACACACTCTGCCCTTTGTTCTAGTACGCGAAGCCCTGAAGGAAGTGGATCAAAAGGCGATAAAAGGAGTAGTCAGCGTGTCACCGAACAGTTCCGCGAAGTAGTACTATACCGCCGAATGGTCCAGAATGGAAAGATTTTGTAGGCAAGCAAGGAAAGTGATCAACCAGATGATCGGCGAATCACTGAGTATATCGGCAATTCACACTAACCTCGTCGAATGATCCGCCGCAACATTAATTATGAAAACTATAAATACTAGTTTTAGTTGTTATTTTAGGGTAGCCGAACCATTATTGTAATTTTTCAGTTTTAGAACATCAGTTTTTGTTATTTTCTCTCAGGTTTGGAGTGGGCTTTGTGGGAGACTTGAAGAAGGAATGGTTTCATCTTCCCCAAGTTGGAAGTGGGTCTTCTTTATTCTTCTTTCTTTGCTCATATTAAGGTTTAATTTCTGATACCCATTTGATTTCATTGTCATTTAGGTGTATTTCGTTATTGCTTGATGTGTGGCAAAGAACCTCCATTCTTGGGGTGTGATTTAGCAAATACGAGTTGATATTATTGTTGGGTTTTGCTTGCTGATAGGTTAGATGTGTTTTAATGGTGATTTCACCTAGTGGTTGTGGTATAATTTAATGGATTTGTAGTTGCAATTACAAAATCACCCATGTGTTTTCGGCTTGCCCGAGAGGGAGGTCGTGAAACTAAATCCCGAAGACTGATGGCCTAAGGAGTGGGTCGACATGAGTTTTAGCCTGAGAGGGTGAGCCCTAGTCCCATACCCTAACACTCAACTTGAGAGAGTGAGTGGTGTAAGGCGTAGGTTGACCTTCATACGGCAAATGGGTGTCCGAGAGAAACCCATTTGAAATGGGGTAAGTTGCCCGAGAGGGAACTTATTTCCATCTAAATCTTAGCCTAGTCACCATTATCTTGCAAATTTCCTATCGATAGCATCTACCCAACTATTTATTTCAACTTGTACTGCGGTCACACCCCAAGAACTCTTCCCCATACTCGATTTTCCATTTATTTTCACTGTTTTTACTACTTGTGACAAAAAATCCCCTTTGATATTTGACACTTTTGTGTCACCCCCATTGATTTACTTTGTTTTTATTACAAATCTCTTTAGCTACGACTAATTAGAGTAAAATTCTAATTAACTACTGTTTTCACTACCACTCCCTTGGGACACGACCCCAACCCTTGGTTTGGTTACTATATTATCGACGATCGTAGACACTCATACCGTAGGTCAGTGTCATTGGTCACGATAATCATCAAAATGGCGCCACTGCCGGGGAGTGGTGTTACGTGAAGATGTAGTTCTCCTAGAGTTTTTGTTCTTTTTAGTGTAGTTTTTACTAATTTTACTTTTAGTTTTGTTTTTCTTTGTTTATTGTTTGTGTATACAGGTCCTCTGAGCATGATAGATGGAGTGGGTGGCAAGCTAGTTGAGGCAGATCAAGAAGTCGAGGGTGACTTCAAGATAGTTGCACTGGTATCTCAACTAAATGACTTGACCACCAAAATATCTGAGGTGGAAAACCAGTGCAAACGCCAAAGGAGGTACATATCTCCTCATGCGTGGAAGAAGTCTAGAGAAGATGAGAAAAGTCGTGTTGAGGACACATTTCAAATCATTCTCCTAAAGATCACCGATCAAGATCGAGTGTTAGACGAAATGAGAGAGAATGTTGAAGCGTTGAATCAATTGATTGGATCTCATTCTAGATCAATCCAGCATATTAGATCACTCATGATGTTTGCAATGCCTCAGTTCCATTCAAATGATATATTGGGGCTACCTAGTGACACTAGGCCTAGCTCCAATAACAGAGAGTGAGGCAGGACCTACGTCGAGCCACGACGTTAAATAAGGCGCTTCTTGGGAGGCAACCCAATGTCATAAATGTAGGATTTTACTTTTATAAATAATGGTGTGTTAATGTGGCAAGTTAAAAATAAGATAAGTGTGGAAAATTTCAGGTTGGCGAGCAACAGGTCCATTCAGCGATTCACCTAATAGGTCAGCGAGCTCAACTGAATCCACCATTGGGATCAATGTTAGTGCATTATAGAGCCTGTAAAACTCGGTGCATCGCCAACCTGTTCGACGATCTTGATGCAAATCGCCGATTTTGTCCCCAGAAAATTGAAGTTTTTGAAGAAAGGGTGGGATGAAAGACCGCTCGGTGCTTCGTCAAGTAGTTCGGCGAGTGCGACTAATGTCGCCGAATGAGCGAGAACTGGATGATTTTTAAAAGTCCAAAGGTTTAAAATTTCAACTCTTTCACTTTTCCTCACTTTCAAACTTCACAAACCTACACCCACACTTCTGTTTCTATATTTTTGCATTTCTATAGTATTCTAGTCGTTGATTTGTGCTCGGATATGGATTACATTGCCGCGTAGCATTTCAATCTTATCTTAATAGGCATTAAAAGTTGGTTTTCCGAACCCCGAACTTGTAATTAGCAATTTTTACTCTTTTGCAATTGTTTTTATCTTAGTGATGTGACATCGGGCACTGATGCCCCGACAGATAGAGCGACTGCTTAGACATGACCTTTCTTTACCTCCCTCTCCGTCTTACTTACATTTACTTTTGGATACTTTCATTTGCATTTGAGGACAAATGCTTTTTAATTGTGGTGGGGTGAGGCTCACCTTTTGTGTGAATATTGAGACTTCATTATTTTGTGCACATAATTGGGTCGTTCTGTTTAAAATTGTGTTAATGCTGCTTTTCTGTGGATGTTTGAGCTTATGGCTCCTATGGTTTTCAATTGCAAAATAATTTTGACCCTTCCGAAAAAATTTCATTTTTCAAAAATTTTTGCCACCTCTTGTGTTGAAAGTGGTTGTTCTTGTACAAATTTGTGTCTCGATTTTGATCAATACCGATGACTTGAATAGTGCTTACAATCGAACAAACATGAATGTACGGCTACAATGAGAACAAATGAAGTTGCATAGACAATATGTGAACTCTTTGCATCTCGTTGTGATTAGCCATTTCTCAAATTGATTCTCTTATATTGACCGTTGCACACTAGCGAAAGTGTGTACTCTTGTTTGACTTAAGTGTCAATGTCTTGTGTGATGAGCTTGCTTGGAACCTTGCATGAATAAACCTAGAATTTGCCCCATTAGTCTGACTGATTTAGTAAGATATGCTCTTGAGATGATCTTAGGCAACTTTTGAAGAGTGTGAGCCAATTTGACTTATACCTCTTTTGTGGCCTATCCGTGAGCGTGTGAAACTCTCTTGAACACCCTTTGAGCCTTACATTTCTTTGAAAAAACCTTGATGAACCCTAGACCTTACTTGATCCATTACCTATAATCCTCTTGATTTGTGGTTTCATGAATGGTCAACATAGGCCAAAAGTCTGAGTTGGGGGTGTGGTGAAAAAGGAAAAGGATGAGTCAAGAAGTGCAAGAAAAGTCTCCCTTAACCCATGGTGTTGCAGAAAAATGGGAACTCTCCATATAAAAAAAAAATAAAAGAAAAGAATGAAAAAGAAAAGTTGTGGAATAAAAGTACAAAAGAATTTGGGTTTCCAAGCAATCCATGGAGGTGAATAAAAAGATGACTTAGAAGTACTAGAAAAAGAATTGATAAAGGAAAACAAGGGGATGCTTTGAGAATACTACATCTCACGAGGATAAAGTCACTGAGCCTAAATGACCATACCTTTGCACTCAGCCCCACTATAAGCCTTAAAAAGACCTTTTTATCTTGAGTGAGCCGAACCAAAGATTGATTGGAAAATAAGGGTAAACCTATGGGTGAAAACATACATTGTACGTGTTCCTCTTTTTGAGTGTGAGCGATGCATCTGATTCCTGATCTTGAATTGATTAACCTTTGTGTGTGAATCTGGAATCATTCTTTATGTGAGGGCATTTAGATACTTTTTGTTGAGCTTGAACTTGCACAAGTTGCAAGTATTGGGAGCATGAGAATCTTCGGTAATGGTGCGTCACAACTTGAATCTTTGAGTACACAATTGATATTTGCATTAGTAATTTGAGTCTTTTTGTGTATGTTCATGATTTAGTCTTGTGTAACACTATTTGAGACATCCTCTTTGAACAGCTGAACTTAAGTGTGCTTGAGGACAAGCAAAAGTTTAAGTTGGGGGTGTTGATGAATCCACAAATTGGACTCATTTAAGGCTTTATTTTCATAGAAATAGTGTCCTCAAATGATCATTTTATCTTAATATCCGATGAAAACTCTTAAGTTTCAGGTATTTGAAGTTTTAGTTGAAGCATGGACACTTGGGCGCAAAAAGGAACAAAAAGGCTGAAAAGAACGAAAAAAGTTGTAGCCTGAGCATCGCCAATCACACTTGGCGAATTGCCGAAGGGACGCACTCTGCCCTTTGTTCCAGTACGTGAAGCCCTGAAAAAAGTGGATCAAAAGGCGATAAAAGGAGCAGTCGGCGTGTCGCCGAACAGTTTCGCGAAGCAGTACTATACCACCCAATGGTCCAGGATGCAAAGATGTTGTAGGTAAGCAAAGAAGACGATGAACCAGACGATGGGTGAATCGCTAAGTATATCGGCAATTCACACTAACCTCGCCGAATGATCCACCGCAACATTAATTATGAAAACTATAAATACTAGTTTTAGTTGTTATTTTAGGGCAGCCGAACCGTTATTGTAATTTTTCACATTTAGAACATCAGTTTTTGTTATTTTCTCTCAAGTTTGAAGTGGGTTTTGTAGGAGACTTGAAGAAGGAAGGGTTTCATCTTCCCCAAGTTGGAAGTGGGACTTCTTTATTCTTCTTCCTTAACTCATATTAAGGTTTAATTTCTTATACCCATTTGATTTCATTGTCATTTTAGGTGTATTTTGTTATTGCTTGATGTGTGGCTAAAACCCCTCATTCTTGGGGTATGATTTAGCAAATATGAGTGGATATTACTGTTGGGTTTTGCTTGCTGATAGGTTAGATGTGTTTTAATGGTGATTGCACCTAGTGGTTGTGGTTTAATTTAATGGATTTGTAGTTGTAATTACAAAACCACCCATGTGTGTTCGGCTTGCCCGAGATGGAGGTCGCGAAACCAAGACCCCTAGACTAATGGCCTAAGGAGTGGGTCGACATGAGGTTCAGCCCGAGAGGGTGAGCCCTAGTCCCATATCCTAACACTCAGCTCGAGAGAGTGAGTAGGGTAAGGCGTAGGCTGACCTTCATGCGACAAATGGGTGTCCGAAAGGAACCCATTTCAAAAGGGGTAATTTGCCCGAGAGGGAACTTATTTCCATCTAAAGCTTAGCCTAGTCACCATTATCTTGCAAATTTCATATCGAAAGCATGTACCCAGCTATTTATCTCAACTTGTACTGCGGTCTCACCCCAAAAACTCTTCCCCATACTCGATTTTCCATTTATTTTCATTGTTTTTACTACTTGTGACAAAAAATCCCCTTTGATATTTGACACTTTTGTGTCACCCCCATTGATTTACTTTGTTTTTATTCACAAATCTCTTTAGCTACGACTAATTAGAGTAAAATTCTAATTAACTACTATTTTCACTACCACTTCCTTGGGACACGACCCGAACCCTTGGTTAGGTTACTATATTATCGACGATCGTAGACACTCATACCGTAGGTCAGTGTCGTTGGCCACGATATGCATCAGACACATGCCACCACGATATGTAAGAGCAAGGGATTTCAAAAGAGACGAAAGGATAGTAGAACGGATCAAAGAAAGAAGAGAGAACAAGGGTGCAAGTGTCAGTAAGAGGATTCATGTTGATTCTACCATTCCTCCGTGGAGACGCAGATTATACATGGGATCCTCTCTCTACCTCTCTGTATCTTTACTTGTTTCAGCTTTTGGACACTTTCATTTGCATTTGAGGACAAATTGCTTTTATTTGTGGTGGGGTGAGGCCGACCTTTAAGTGCTATTCGATGTTAGTACTTAGGTAATATTTGGGCTGATTTATTTGAAATTATGTTGTATACTACTTTCTGTGGATGTTTGAGCTCGAGGCTCCTTTTTTTATGATCTTGATTTCGAGCTCGAGGCTCCTTTTATTTTGATCTTGATTTCAAGCTTGAGGCTCCTTTTATTTTGATCTTGATCCTTCCAAAAAAAATTGATTTTTTCGCACATTTTCGCCACCCATTTTGTGTACTTGAATGTGGTTGTTCTTTTACAAAAATTGGAGTCTCGATTTCGATCAATACCGATGACTTGAATAGTGCTCTTAAATTGAACGAACATGAATGCGCAGCTACGATGAGGCCAAATGAACTTGCATATACAATATGTGAACTCTTTGCATCTCGGTATGATTAGCCATTTATCGAATTGATTCTTTTCTAATGACCGTTGCACACTAGCGAAAGTGTGTAGTCTTGTTTCACTTAAGTGTCGATCTCTTGTGTGATGCGCTTACTTTGAACCTTGCATGAATAAACCTAGAACTTTCCCTGTTAGTCTGATTGATTTAGAAAGGTGTTCTCTTGAAATTATCTTAGGCAACTTTTGAAGAGTGTTAGCCAAATTTGGCATATACCTATTTTGTGGCCTACCCGCGAGAGTGTGAAACTCTTTTGAACACCCTTTAAGCCTTACCTTTCTTTGGAATAACCTGGATGAACCCTAGACCTTACTTGACCCATTACCTATAATTCTCTTGATTTGTGGTTTAGTGAATAGTCAAGTTAGGCCAAAAGTCTATGTTGGGGGTGTGGTGAAAAAGGAAAAGGAGAAGTCAAGAAGTACAAGAAAAGTCTCCATTAACCCATGGTGTTGCGGAACAATGGAAACCCTCCATATAAAAAATTAAAAAAAAATTAAAAGAAAAAAAGAGAGAAAAGAAAATATTCAAAAAGAAAAAGTTGTGGAATGAAAGTACATAAGAAATTGGGTTTCCAAGCAATCCATGGAGATGAATAAAAAGATGACTTAGAAGCACTAGAAAAAGAATTGCTAAAAGAAAAGAAGGGGATGCCTTGAGAATACCACATCTCATGAAGAAAAAGTCACTGAGCCTAAATGACCATACCTTTGCACTAAGCCCCATTACAAGCCTTAGAAAGACCTTTTTGATCTTGAGCAAACGGAACCAAAAATATATTGGAAAATAAGGCAAGCCTATGGGTGAAAACATGCATTGTGTTCCGCTTTTTGAGTGTAAGCGTTGTATCTGATTCCTGATCTCAAATTGATTATCCTCTGTGTGAATATGGAATCATTTTTTATGTGAGCGCATTTATATAATTTTTATTGAGCTTGAACTTGCACAAGTAGAAAGTATTGTGAGCATGAGAATCTTTGGTAATGGTGAGTCACAACTTGAATCTTTGAGTACACAATTGATCTTTGCATGAGTAACTTGAGTCTTGTCGTGTATGTTCATGATTTAGTCTTGTGTAGCACTATTCGAGACACCCTTTTTGAACGTCTGAACTTGAATTTTCTTGAGGACAAGCAAAATTTTAAGTTGGGGGTGTTGATGAGTCCACAAATTGGACTCATTTAGGGCTTTATTTTAATAGAAATAGTGTCCTCAAATGCTCATTTTATCTCAATATCTGATGAAAACTCTTAAGTTTCAGGTATTTGAAGTTTAGTGGAAGCATGGACACTTAGGCGCAAAAAGGAACAAAAAGGCTGAAAAGAACGAAGAAATGAAGACCTGAGGAATGCCGATTCTACTTGGCGAATCCTCGAAGGGAAATACTCCACCCTTTATTCCAGTACACGAAGCCCTGAAGGAAGTGGATCAAATGGCGATGAAAGGAGCAGTGGGCGAGTCGCCGATCAGTTCCGCAAAGCAGAGATATACCGCCCAATGATCGAGAACACAAACATGTTGAAGGCAAAGCACAGAAGGCGATGAACCAGAAGAAGGGCGAATCGCCAAGTCATTCGGCGATTTCGACTAACCTCGCCGAACGATCCGCCGCAACACTATTTTTTGAAACTATAAATACTCGTTGAGAGTTGTAATTAGACATCAGATTTTCACTTTAGAACATATTTTTAATATTTTAGCTTATATTTTTCTCTCAAGTTTGGAGAGGGTTTTGTGGAGACTTGAAGAAAGGAGTTCTTCTTCCCCAAGTTGGAAGTGGGTCTTCTCTATTCGACTTCATTTGCCTAAATCAAGGTTTAATTTCTTATACTCAGTTGATTTCATTATCATGTTAGGTATAATTTCTTATTTCTTGATGTGTGGCTGAAAACCCCCATTCTTGGGGTGTGATTTAGCAAATATGTGTTGATATTATTGTTGGGTCTTGCTTGCTGATAGGTTAGATGTATTTTAATGTTGATTTCACCTAGTGGTTGTGGTTTAATTTAATGGCTTTGTAGTTGCAAATACAAAACCACCCATGTGTTTTCGGTTTGCCGAGAGGGAGGTCGCGAAACCAAGACCACTAGACTGATGGCCTAAGGAGTGGGTCGACATGAGGTTCAGCCCGAGAGGGTGAACCCTAGTCCCATATCCTCACACTCAACTCGAGAGAGTGAGTGGGGTAAGGGGTAGGCTGGCCTTCATGCGGCAAATGGGTGTCCGAGAGGAACGCATTTGAAACGGGGTAAGTTGCTCGAGAGGGAACTTATTTCCATCTAAAGCTTAGCCTAGTCACTATTATCTTGCAAATTTTCTATCGAAAGCATGTACCCAACATCTTTATATTAATATATATTGTGGTCACTCCCCAAGAACTTCTCCCCATACTTGATTTTCCTTTATTTTTGTTGCTTTTACTACACTTGTGATAAAACCCCCAAATCGATATTTGACACTTTTGTGTCACCCCTTTAATTTATAATGTTTTCACTCATGAATGTCTTTAGCTACGACTAATTAGAACTAAATTCTAATTGGCATCTGATTCTCAAAACCACTCCCTTGGGACACGATCCCAACCCTTGGTTAGATTACTATATTGTCGATGATCTAGACACTCATATCGTAGGATAGTGTCGTTGGTCATGATAAGCATCATGCTTTGAGAGTAAAGTACCAATGATGATGTTGTTGTGTTGTTGAAAGGATATTATGATAAACACTTAACTAGCATGATGTGAAAGGTTTTATCACATAGTAAGGATTATTAGGTTGAAAGTCTTTCTCACCTAATTGAATCAAAGAGTAAGAGTTATCCTAATGAAACTAGCTTGGATTGGTTATCCTGGGATACCTTTCCATGGATAATGAGAATAAGTAAGAAATTACTATTTTGTGGGAATTATGCTTAGAACCAAGTAGATATTGATGTGAGATGGTAGGTATCCCATAGCAGAGTCCGAGTTTCTAGAAGCAATATCTTGAGATGTAAGCTCTCTCGAGTAGAGGCTGAGTTTCTAGTAGTAATCTCCCTATCCCTTAAACTATGTGCCCCCGTAGAATGATTAGCTAGTGGATCCACTTAAGCTAGATGTTCATGGTTTTATCTTCGGAAAGTAGGACAATCCTTTTCGGTGTGGGAGACCCCGGGGGATCATGTTATAGCTCACATGATCCCCATAACAAGATGAATAATGAACTAAGGTTACTTCAAAAAGTATCGCATATGAGTTCAATGGTTTTAAAGATGATATTATATTGCACTGACCATGTTTTATGAAGGATATTTTCTAACTCCTTTATATTATGTTTAAATTGGTTAATTGCATGTTATGAAATGAAATGTCCTTTTTTGGCATGTTTTAAATATTTTTATGCATGGCTATTGTGGTTAGTGCATTTTTGTACTAACGCATACTCTTGCCTACATTTCCCCAAATGTAGGATCTGATAGTCAGGGTCATCATTTTCGAGGCTAGGTGTTGATTTCGAGATTTTTGAGCTTTGGTGAGTCCTTATGCTTCAAGGACAAAGTTTTATTGTATTCAGTTTCTTTCATATATTTTCCTTTTGGACATGATGTATGGACTAGACACAATTTCATTCTATTGTAATAGACGGATCAATTTGAGCCTCTTTTTCTCTAATCTGTTTGTCTTCTTATTTGTTTTTTTCCTTCTTATGAAATATGAAGCTATTCTCTTTTTGGTGTATGAACACTGCATTACATGAGAGTACAAATAGTAACCTAAATCAATTAAACTATGTTACTAAGACTCTTCAAAAGTGTCATCGAATGAGTGTCGTATTTTTTGACAATTCGTGCAACTTAGCATTGCAACGAGACTTGAGACATTTGTTATTTTTATCGTAGTTTGGATCATAATCAAGAAAAATATCTTATAAGAAAGCATAAATTTGAATATCTTAGTGGGGATATTTTTTGTTTTCAATGTGACCTTTTCCTATTTGAATTCCTTATAAGATTTTCTTTAGTGCGAGAGTTCTAGGTTATTGATTTTGTATTGTTTTAGTAAACTGTAATTGGCGATAAGGTCGCCGTGGAGTCTCCACTGGTAAAAGATCGCCGTAAATTTTAATCGTAATTAGTATTATCTATAACTTGATTATCATGTTTCACGATGAACCCACTTCTGATCCAGATTCCACCCGTTAGTGCCCCATTTTTAAGGTTACTTCAAGAAGTATCGCATATGTTACTTCTCTTTTTAGATATCCATTAATTTGTATGTACTTTTGATTTATTTCTTGTGGGTTTTCGATTATTTTATATGGATGCAAATGATTTTATCTTGATTGTATATCTAATATCATAGGTGTAATGAAGTATAGCTTGCTCCATGCATTCACAATCTTCCAATTTATATCCAACACTTCAATCATAAATTATTGACTGATATTCATTTTTCAAGTTCCTCCTTAATAGTAAGATGCCTTCGTAGTAGCAGTTATAAAGCGAAACATTATATGTTAAATAAAAGTATGTCATCAAATCCTCATTCTGTCGCCAGGGCACTTTTCAACATGAGTTGTAATGGTACTATTTTTATTTCATTTCATTGTGTACCTGAAATTTTGTTGAAACATGAGTGACTTTTCCAGAAATTAGTACCACCATTCTCACTTGGACCAAAAAAACCCATGCTCAAAATATTTTGATTTTCGAGCACAGATTTGTCGGTAAAAAAATTAAATAGATTCAAGTAGAGTTTTCTCGAACGTATCAATAAGCTAGACCCATACTGCTAGAATAGAGAATATTTCATTTTGAAGGTAATTAGGTCTTGATTTCTTTTTCATGAAACCGTACAATCAGGGACTCAAGTTAGTAGTCTCTCTTTTAACTCCTGAGCAATGTAGATATGTTTCTTTCGCTAAACAAAATTTTAGCGGAAAAGGAGTTTCGCTTTTTTCTGGAAAGCAGAAAGAGTAGAATTCATTCGAGAGAGCTTGTTGTTCTTAAGAATGGTTCGGGTTGGGGATTCTCTTAAGAATAATCCTACTTATCATTTATTATTGTTTTTAGTTTATTCATGAGAATTTATCTATATGATGTTATATTGGTTATGTGATGTTAGATAATGGATGATCTAGCTAAGCAAAATATATGAGATTAATTCTTTTAAGTTTGTCTTGTTTATTCCTTAATATTGTAGCATGAAAATATAGTTTAAGTGAGAGTTACTTCATTATTAGATAATCTCACCTAGGTTGCGGATGAATTTATATTTGATGCATACAGTGTCAAAAGTATAACAGTATTACCTCTAATATGAGCCACAAACTCTAGCTAGCTTTCATCTTAACCCTTATTTCATATGGTAACATTTCTCCAAAATTACCTGCAATCCTGATTCTAATGCTCAATAATCTATTATTGTAGACTTCATGCTCTAACTCCTATTCATGCCTACTATTTATTTTGATGTTCTTTAGATCCAAAATTAATACTAATGTGCCTTTTGCACTTTTTCATGTTGAATGTGGATGTAGGTGCTGAGATTAGGGAGACCATAGAAGGCCAAACATCTAAAAAGTAAGGCATGAAAGGCGAAGATAGAAAAAAAAAAAGGTCCTTTCCTTTCATTTATACTTTTTGTTAAATTTAATTTTCTAAATTTACGGAGTTTTTATTTACTCTATTAATCAGTTTCTAATATCATTTTCGTTTTGCTCAAAATTGGCATATATTCAAGAAATGGACACATGATTAACGCCTTATCACTTTAGAATTCAATTACAACAAGAACAACAACATGCACAATATAATGAAATAGCACTAAGTGGGATATGCACAATATAATGAAATAGCACTAAGTGGGATATGGGGATGATAGACTGTAAGCAGACCTTATCACTACTTCGTAGAGGTAGAGACATAGTTTCCGAAAGACCTCGGCTCAATTCACTTTAGAGTTCAATTATGTCTTCCAAATGATAAAAGAAGAAAACTTTTTATATATTTTGATTGTTACTGTAGATTCAAATTATGTGCCCTTATGGATTGAGCCATGTTATGCTAGCGTGTTCACGTGATGAGTTATGTGCTTTAGTTATTGAAAAAAAGTATTTTTGTAGCCCTGCATCCTAGGATAAATGTTTTACAAGAGAACTGGTGTTTCGAATGATTGCTACAGACATCTACTCCTTTCCATAAAAAACACAATAAGTTGCAATAGTCAGTCAAAATTTTCCTATAAGCTGTAACTGATCTACGTTATAAGGGATCAAGTGACTATTACTTAGGTAAGTTCTGTTGGAATCGAAACTTGAGCAATTAAGATGCCGAGTTGTGTTTAAGTGACTATTACTTTTGTATTGAATAAAATATATCTCAACGCTGATGAGTAGGACTAGTCAATTTATATTTTTTTTTCTCAAGTTGAACGATAGTTCCTCCCATTATTTTAATATATCTTATTTTATTTCCTCTTCTCTTTTTGTATTCGAAGTTTATAGTTTGAGATTCGATTCACCTCATTGCAGGAAAGCAACATCTTGATCGACTACATTTTGACCAGTTATTGTCGTCCTTGTGATCCAAGAGGGAACATGTATCACATATCCTAAATGTAATTACTAATGACTTCTACAGTTCTCAACTACCGATGCATTGTGAAAGTCTAATACAATGTGCAGTATTAAAACCTTTTTATGAGCATTGACATCATCCTCAAAGCTGACAATGGAACTCTAAGGATGTAAATTCAATAAACATACATGACCGCTAAGTTAAAATGAAGGTTCAGTAAATTCGGGTACCATATCTCCTTTTACGTATCTTCTATATATTATACTCATGTGTGTGTGGTATGAACAGTTTTCATGAATTTACTGCTTTGAGATGGAAAATCATTTTGTATATTCTCTGTGACAAAAGATGTTTGACTAATTTTGAGAAGTGTAAAGAAAAAGAGAATGAGCCGTAAGTTGGTTGCAATAGATTTATTTGTTTTATAACCTTTTTTTAAATTCAATATTTAAACTTAAGTAGTAGATATTTTGTCTTTTCAACTTCAAATCTTATCACTATCATCTGAAATGAATGAACTAGCATCAGTTTGGTATTGATGTACAAGTGTTGTACGTAAGAGGTAAAACTTAGCTATGTCGGAGGGGATATTCACATGTACTACACAACAATGTCTACACCAGTAAAAAAACGAAGTCAACAATTAAGATATAGCACACTTAAGGAGGGGGAGACAACTATTTCTCATCTACTTTCTTTTAATGTTTAATATCTGGAAAGTCAAGTATGTTAAAGTAGAACAACACAACCAATAATACTTTTCAGAATTGTGATTAAGAGAACTTTATTTGACTATTTTGCTACAATCATTTGAAATGCTCGTGGATATAATTTTATTGATATAAACATGACTATAACTATGGAACACTAGGACTTTCATGATGTCTTTTTTGGCTGGTAGATGTTTAATCATTAGTGAAGTATGTAATTTAATAGTTCTTGCATTCTGATGCATATTTCAAATTAGAGCACTAATCTTTAACATCATCAAGAGCTATGTTTCCCAGCCAGGCTATAGACAGAGCTTGCTAAGCTGTAGCATTCTGTGCAACTTCTTTTGAGATGTATGTCAAAGAGATCTTATCCTCATGCTTTGGTGATGTTACAAATTTTATGTAATGATGTTTTAGGTCATGTCGAACATATGATGTTGGGATGTGCTTCCAGACGAGTTGAAATTTTTCATTGTAAATACAAAGAGGATTTCAAGTGTAGGTAGACTTTTGGTCTACAAACCTCACTATGTATATGATGTACATGCACAATTTTTTTTACATTAGATTTCATCCAATAAAATATACTATTATTATTTCAGGTCATACAATATGATTTGTGCGAACTGTTTGAAAGCTATCCATCTACAAATTTGTTATTATAATATTTGATAGGTGAAGCAGTACTTATAGCCACATTACCTATTTAATTTAAACATGTAATTTTATCTTAGATATGAGTAGAGAGAAAAAAAAGGTTCAAAGTTATACATCGTTTGTGATTTTTATTGTTGTCCCCTTGCTCAAAGACATATGTCATTTATATTAGTACTAATATTTGATAACAATCTTCAAAAATTATAATACAAATATGACCAAGAAACAATACTATCATATGATCTGGCCATACATATTTATTTTCAGACTCATCATTTGAGTTCTCAATATTGTTGTTAGTTTCAATAGTTTGTGCTACTTATAGATCTTTTTTGGATCATCATAATTGTGCTCTCTTGCTTGTGTTTTTTCTATAGTAAAATAAAATTTCTATTAATCATTAAACTATTTGTTGTTCCTGCCATTTTGGACTAGGCCAAGTACTACAACTTCTTCAATCAGTTGGCTAATAATTGCAAAGGACCTTTTCAACTTGACTTTTCAACTTGACCACATGTCAAGTTTTAGAATTAGATGTGTAATTTTATTTGTAAAGTTGAACTTTTCTCTTCCTTTGTTGGTTAATGAAAGTAATCAGTTACAACAAGGAAAGAGGGAAAACAAACTCATCAACACTACAAGTGAAGCTTAACAAAACCTGTGAAAGCTACAATAGTCTGTATAGCTATGAGTATCAAGAGTATGATTATTGTCATAGTTGAAACTCCAACCCAAGGACTACTAAAATAATTGCGCATCAATTTTTCCTTCATTCTAGGATTCCTTTCTAGAAAATAAAACCTACATCTTTGTCTGAGTTGATAAGAATCACCATGAAATTAATAGCAAAGTCACTGAAAAATTTAGGTTGTACATCATATAATTGTTGGATAACACCCCGAAAATTTCTAAACTAGCATCTGAATCATTCATTTGTGTGTAAGGTTGTATCGTGTGATTCTTAAATTTTCCTTAGGTGTTAAGGTCAATTCTTTAGTGTGAATATGAATTAAGTTCACTAGAATCTCCTAGCTCAAAGTTGAGTTGAAAGCTTCTCTACCGATTAAGTTTTGACATAAGATTCTACTTAGGTCAACTTCAAACTATCATATCTACCAACATTAAATGAATTAGGTGGATCATTACCTACCAAATTGAAGCACTTTGAGTCCTCTTTCCAACGCCACAAAGATTTCCTCATTTCGAGTTCGGAGTAAAATGTTATGACTGATTTACCAGATACTATTATGTTAGAGTTGCCTGAAGTCAGTACCTACGACTTGCTTCTACGGGCTGTCATAATTTTGATGACCCGTACTATCAAGTCGTAAAATCTTCAAAGACTCTGAATTTTAGGATCCGATTCATATGGATCTATTTTACGACTCGTAGGAACTTCTGCGGCCGTAGTTTGGACGTATAGAATGAACTTTTGAGCTCGAAAATTGTATAAAGTCTACGAATTGCATCTATGGTCCATAGAAATTTCTACCATTCATAGAATGAATTCGCAGAATGAAATTTTGAGCCTTAAAATTCAATATAAACACCACGGATGGGATCTACGATCCGTAGAATAAATCACAAACCGTAGAAGGACCTATAGAAGGTTTTCGTCAGTTTTTAAGAAGGGTAGTTTAGTCTTTTCCACCGCTTCTAAGCCTAAACAATGGCCCTTTTTCACCTAATTAAGGGTCTAAACGGTGTTAAAACAATATTTTACAGTCTTTAACACTTCAAAGACTTAAAGCAATAATTCAAGAGGAGAAAAGCTAGGGTTTTCTAGTGTTCTTCAAATTTCGTCGATTTCGCCAAGAACTTTATTCTTCCAAGGTATGTAAGGCTATCATAGAGATGGACTGAGTTCAAACTCACATCCTACATCTAATTTTATCAGTAAAGAATAATTTTATCAGCCAAGAATTGTTGAGCTTGAACATAGTGTTGAATCTTATCGAAAAGTTGATACTTCAGATAACGAAATCAACAAGCCTTCTAAGTTGACCAGATCAATGGAAAGAAAAATAGATATGAACAAGATAGAGTCAAAAATGGACAATTTTGATGTTGATTTGAAGAAGATGAAAACAATTGAAAAGAAATGGATAAAAAATATGGCCAAGTCCAAAAAAAAGGAGAAACAAGTTTGGATTGCTCTGTTGTGTGTTTGTATTTTAGGTTTAAGTTTAGTATTTCAAAAAGTATTGTTTCTCAAAGGAGATTCAATGATATTGCCATGATCTCTTCTTGTACCAAAAATTTGCAATGGTGTATTGATCATTTCCCTTTGTGTAATGAAAAGATGTTGGTAGCATTTGTGCAATGAAAAATTTGCAAGGCTTCCCTTATCTTAATTTGTATCATTTATGTTGACGAGTATTTAATTTTGTATTTGGGAATAAACTATTCATTTAGTGTCTACAACTATCTGCTCAATTGTCTAAACTATACGTTTGTGTAGCCACTGCTAAAGTAGTCACTAATTGCCCTCCATAAACACAGAATAATTGACCATCAACTATAAGAGAAGCATTGCTACATAAAGAGACGGTCATAATTGCATAATCATTAATCAAAATAGAAGTTATAGTTGTCAAATCAATTACATAATCAAACACCAAACATTAAAATAATGTGCGTATATAGGAGAAGGTCAATACTGAAGTCTATTTCCCTTTCGGGAGAAATACCGGGTAGATCATCTAGGAACACTTTCGAAAAGTCATTCACAACGGGGA
The DNA here is from genome assembly GCF_019186545.1 of Solanum stenotomum. NCBI lineage: Eukaryota > Viridiplantae > Streptophyta > Magnoliopsida > Solanales > Solanaceae > Solanum > Solanum stenotomum. The sequence goes on along the minus strand of NC_064282.1, from coordinate 67,466,762 downwards.
CCGACTCAAGAGTAGGGACTTCAGAATCCACATCCCTCACCCTAACTATATGGTAAATACAACCCTTAGAAATCAACTTTCTAGCTTTATGATAGGAAACAAATTGACCCTTAGGTTTAGAATCCCCCCCTTCCACTCTAGGATAGACTCATTTGGAAATTAAAATTTGACTATACGGGTTCTACAATCAATAGAAGCATAACAAGAGTGCAACCAATTCATACCAAGAATAACATCAAAATCTAACATATCAAGCTCGACCAAATCAACAAGAGTAACTCTATGGGACAAAGAGATGGTACATCTTCTATAGACCCTCCTACCACAACAGAATCACCAACAGGGGTAGAGACAGAAAAAAGTTTCTAACAACACATCAAGGAGCATATGAAATGTCATAGCTACATATGGCGTCACAAAAGACAAAGTAGCACTGGGATCAAGTAAATCATAAACATCAAGTTGGAAAACTTTCAACATACCGGTAACCATATCGGGAGAGCCCTCTTGCTCACCACAAGTCTGAAGTGCATAGAACCTATTTTGCTTTGGAGCATTCGCACCCGAACCACTTAGACCGGATGAAGGATAGGGTTGAGCCCTATGACGACTATCTCCTTCATTCTTAGCAACGAGAGGACAATGCCTTATCTTGTGATCCATCTTTCCACACCCAAAACAAGCATTGGAACCCGCAAGACATTCACCCACATGTTTTCTTCCACACTTACCACAATCTAGCACTAAAATCCCACTACTCTCTCTTTGAGGCTTAGGGTTAGACACCATTTCATTGTTAGACCTTGGAGGAGCATTAGAAGAACCTTGCCCAGGAAACCTTTGTCGAAACCTTGAAAGACCACGTCCACCGGACCTAGGATAGAAAGAATTACCATCATCAATTTTTGTTCTCTTAAGTCTCTTAGACCTCTCCTTGAGCTTTTCCTCTTCAATTTGTTGGGCATGCACCATAAGATGAGAAATGTTCATGTCATGGACAAGAATAGCGGTATGGCATTCTTTGACTACAATGTAGACACACCCGACACAAACTTAGTCATCTTAGCCCTATGATCTGCCATTATAGAATGAGCATACTTTGACAATTGAGTGAACCTCAAAGCATATTCCTTCACACTCATATTTCTTTGCTGAATATTAATGAACTCAAGAACTTTGACCGCTCTCATCTCAAGAGGGAAGAATCTATCAAGAAAAGAACTTTTGAACCTTTCACATTCTATGGGACCTGCTTCTTCCGATCTTGTCTCTTTCCATTGGTTGAAGCAAATCTGATGATTTCACATATCAGGACACTTCATCCAATACTAAGTGTCAACGATGTTAGTCAGTAATATATCCCAATTAAGTGAGTTGGGGTCAAATCCCACGGGGAGTGGTACGTATTTGAGAATCACTAGCCAAGTCCAAATATGTTCAAGTCAATCATAGGTAAAAACATTTACAAGTAAAGACATGATTAAAGTTAGGGGTGACATAAGTGTCAAATAAAAGGGGGGTTTTGTTTCAACTATCAGCTACAACAATAAATAACACGAAGAGAACAAATATAGAGAGGGGTTCTTCGGATGTGATTGGATTATGGGCTAAGGTAGACGAATGGGTAATTGCAATTAATAGTAAGTAGTTGTAAATCAGTGAATAAGCTAGACTTCAGTGGGGATAAACTTTCTCTCGAACAATTTACCCCGAATCAAATTGGTTTCCCTCGAACACCAATAAGCAGCAATTAAGAACAACCTACGATTTAGTCCATTCACTCTCTTGATCTGAATGTGTGGAAAAGGGTTTAGGATTCACTCTCTTGAGTTGAACCCATGACAACCTGATGAGTCTACAAATTGGACTTATTAAGGGCTTTATTTTAATAGAAATAGTGTCCTCAAATGCTCATTTTATCTCAATATCTGATGAAAATTCTTAAGTTTCAGGTATTTAAAGTTTTAGTGGAAGCATGGACACTTAGGCGTAAAAAGGAACAAAAAGGCTGAAAAAATGAAGAAATGAAGGTCTGAGGATCGCTAAATCCATTTGGCGAGTCGCCGAAGGGTCTTACTTTGCCTTTTGTTCCAATACGCGAAACCCTGAAGAAAGTGGATCAAAAGGCAATGAAAGGAGTAGTCGGCATGTCACCGAACAATTCTGCAAAGCAGAGATATACCACCCAATAATCCAGGACACAAACATGATGAAGGGAAAGCACAGAAGGCGATGAACCAGAAGAAGGGAGAATCGCTAAGTCATTTGGCAATCTCGACTAACCTCGCCGAACAATCCGCCCCAACACTATTTTCTGAAACTATAAATATTAGCTCTCTAATAGTTTTTACAGAGAGATTAAGATCCGAACAATATTGTAAATTTTGAGACTTAGAATATTAGCTTGTTCATAATTTCTCTCAAGGTTTAATTTCTTATAACCATTTGATTTCATTATCATTTTAGGTGTAATTTCTTATTTCTTGATGTGTGGCTAAAAACCCCCCATTCTTGGGGTGTGATTAGCAAATATGTGTTGATATTATTGTTGAGTCTTGCTTGCTGATAGGTTTGATGTATTTTAATGGCTATTTCACCTAGTGGTTGTGGTTTAATTTAATGGATTTGTAGTTGCAAATACAAAACCACCCATGTGTTTTTGGCTCGCTCGAGAGAGAGGTCGCGAAACCAAGACTGCTAGACTGATGGCCTAAGGAGTGGGTCGAAATGAGGTTCAGCCCGAGAGGGAGAGCCCTAGTCCCATATCCTAACACTCAGCTCAAGAGAATGAGTGGGGTAAGGCATAGGCTTGCCTTGATGCGGCAAATGGGTGTCCAATAGGAACCCATTTGAAACGGGGTAAGTTGCTCGAGAGGGAGCTTATTTCCTTCTAAAGCTTAGCCTAGTCACTATTATCTTGCAAATTTCCTATCGAAAGCATGTACCCAATGATTCACATCAATATATATTGCGGTCACACCCCAAGAACTTCTCTAATACTTGATTTCCCCTTTTTTTTTTGTTGATTTTACTACACCTTTGACAAAACCCCCTTTGATATTTGACACTTTTGTGTCACCCACTTGAATTTACTTTGTTTTTATTCGATAATTTCTCAAACTACAGCTAATTAGAATAAAATTCTAGTTTAACTACTATTTTCACTACCACTCCCTTGGGACACGACCCCAACCCTTGGTTGGGTTACTATATTAACGACGATCGTAGACACTCGTACAGTAGGTTAGTGTCGTTAGTCACGATAAGCATCAAAATGGTGCCACTACCGGGGAGTGGCGTTACATGAAAATGTAGTTAAGTAGAGTTTTGATCTTCTTAGTGTAGTGATTAATAATTTAATTTTTAGTTTTGTTTTGCGTATTTGTGTATTGACGCAGAAGAATGAAAAATAGAAAACCACTATGGACTTCACACGGATCATCCCCTCTTGAAACTGCTGAACCTCAGGGACAACCTTCTGACCTTTAAGCAAGTAGGGGATGAGACTCTTGAGGAAATGTGGTTGAAATTTCAAACAGTGCTAAGTCCAGGCCCGTCTCATGGGATGACTGACAAAGCATTACATGAATGCTTCTATAGGAGTTTGGGACTTGAGAATAGAAGTAACGTGAATTAACTGTTCGCAGGTGGTATGATGTGTCAACCCTATGAGGTCGTAGCAAAAACCCTTGATGGCATGGTTGAAGCCAACAAGGAGACAAAGAAAGAAAAATAGTGGAATACACTGGTTACTATGGATGCTTTGTCTACCCGAGTTTTGGCATTGGAAGCGCAAGCCATGGAAAGGGAGAAACATGTCATCCTTCAAAAGTGCCGAAATGGGAAGAAGCATGGAAGTGCACAAGATGATAAGGTCATTTGCCCTCATTCATTAAAAGATTGCCGAACAAAACAAGAGGTTGAATGAGATGAAAGATAACATGGAAATGCTAAATGAGGTGTCCACCTCAAATTCCATGACTATCCAGCTGCAGGATGCTCAAATCTCGCATATGATGACAGGTCACTATCCACCATTCGCCGAGGACTCGCCCAACTATACCATGGGTGACTCTGAGGATGAGGAATAGAGGGTTGACTTGCGTCGTGCCACGACGTTAACTAAGGAGTTATTTGGGAGGCAACCCAAAACCCTTTAAGTGTTTTCTAATTATTAGTAGAATAATGGTGTGATGTTTGTACAGGTTAAAGTAAGGGAGGTGATTGACGAAGTGCATGAATGCAAGCAATCAATCCAGTTGGCGCATCGCCGATGAGATCGGCGATCAGATTCTGTCTGTCGTCTGACTCAAGGCATTGTCATCTTGGATCCTGTAAAACTCGGTGGTCTATAAAAAATGAAAGGCGAATCGCCGATCATATTAGTGATCTCGATGTAGATCGTCGTTGGGATTCTCACATGAGCTGCAGACCCTGTTACATTTGGCGTAGAAATCAAACACTTGGCTCTTCGTCGAGAGAATGGGCGAACAGATAAAGAGGTTGCATAGACAGGACCCTTCTTTACTTTGTCTTATCTTTCTTCAATTCTGGATATTGTCATCATTTGCATTTGAGGACAAACACATTTATTGTGATGGGGTGAGGCCCACACATCCTTGATGTGGTTTTGAATGCTATTTTTTGCGTAAATTTGGGTTGTCTATTTTATACTGTGTTTTAATATTGTTTCTTGTGGATGTTTGAGCTTGTAGCTCCTTCATATTTTTAAAATTGTAAAATGAATTTGACCCTTTCGAAAAAAAAGTATTTTTGAAATTTTTTGCCACCTCTTGTGTTTAAAGTGGATGTTTCTCTTGCAAATTCAAGTCTCGGTTTCGATCAATACCGATGACTTGAATAGTGCTCTCAATTGAACAAACATGAATGTGCGGCTACGATGAGAACAAATGAAGTTTCAGAGACAATATGTGAACTCTTTTCATCTCGTTGCGATTAGCCATTTATCCAATTGATTCTCTTGTAATGACAGTTGCACACTAGCGAAAGTGTGCAGTCTTGTTTGACTTAAAGTGTCGATGCCTTGTGTGATGAGCTTACTTTGAAACTTGCATGAATAAACCTAGAATTTGCCCTGTTAGTCTGATTGATTTAGAAAGGTGTGCTCTTGAGATGATCTTAGGCAATTTTGAAGAGTGTGAGCCAAATTTGGCATATATCTCTTTTGTGGCCTACCCGGGACGGTGTGAAACTCTTGTGAACACCCCTTGAGTCTTACCTTTCTTTGGAAGAACCTTGATGAACCCTAGACCTTACTTGACCCACTACCTATAATCCTCTTGATTTGTGGTTTAGTGAATAGCCAACTTAGGCCAAAAGCCTAAGTTGGGGTGTGGTGAAAAGGAAAAGGAGAAGTCAAGAAGTGCAAGAAAAGTCTCTCTAACTCATGGTATTGTAAAACAACAGAGAAACCCTCCATAAAAAAAAGTTGTGGAACAAAATTACAAAAGAAATTGGGTTTCCAAGCAATCCATGGAGGTGAATAAAAAGATGACTTAGAAGCACTAGAAAAAGAGTTGATAAAGGAAAAGAAGGGGATACCTTGAGAATACCACATCTCGTGAGGAAAAAGTCACTGAGCCTAAATGACCATACATGTGCACTCAATCCCATTACAAGCCTTAGAAAGACCTTTTTTATCTTGAGTGAGCCGAACCGAAGATCGATTGGAAAATAAGGGCAAGCCTATGGGTGAAAATATGCATTGTGTTCCTCTTTTTAAGTGTGAGCATTGCATCTGATTCCTGATCTTGAATTAATTATCTTCTGTGTGTGAATATGGAATCATTCTTTGTGTGAGGGAATTTAGATACTTTTTGTTAAGCTTAAACTTGGACAAGTAGCAAGTATTGCGAGCATGAGAATCTTTGATAATGGTGTGTCATAACTTAAATCTTTGAGTACACAATTTCTCTTTGCATAAGTAGTTTGAGTATTGCTGAGCATGTTCATGATTGAGTCTTGTGTAGCACTATTTTAGACATCCTATTTGAACTTTTGAACTTGAGTTTTACTTGAGGAGAAGCAAAAGTTTAAGTTGGGGGTGTTGATGAGTCCACAAATTGGACTCATTTAGGACTTTATTTTAATAGAAATAGTGTCCTCAAATGCTCATTTTATCTCAATATCTGATGAAAACTCTTAAGTTTCAGGTATTTGAAGTTTTAGTGGAAGCATGGACACTTAGGCACAAAAAGGAACAAAAAGGCTGAAAAGAATGAAGAAATGAAGGTTTGAGGATCGCCGAGTCCATTTGGCGAGTCGCCGAAGGGTCTTACTTCGCCTTTTGTTCCAGTATGCAAAGCTCTAAAGGAAGTGGATCTAAAGGCAATGAAAAGAGCAGTCGGCGTGTCGTCGAACAGTTTCGTGAAGCAGAGATATACCGCCCAATAATCCAGGACACAAACATGTTGAAGGCAAAGCAGAGAAGGGGATGAACCAGAAGAAGGGTGAATCGCCGATTCATTCGGTGATCTCGACTAACCTCGCCGAACATTTCGCCGCAACACTATTTTCTGAAACTATAAATATTAGCTCTCTACTAGTTTTTAGAGAGACATTGAGATTCGAACAATATTGTAAATTTTGAGACTTAGAATATTAGCTTGTTCATATTTTCTCTCAAGTTTGGAGAGGGTTTTTGGGAGACTTGAAGAAAGGAGTTCATCTTCCCCAAGTTGGAAGTGGGTCTTCTCTATTCTTCTTCCTTTGCTTAAATCAAGGTTTAATTTGTTATACCCAATTGATTTCATTATTATTTTAGGTGTAATTTCTTATTTCTTGATGTGTGGTTAAAAACCCCCATTCTTGGGATGTGATTTAGCAAATATTTGTTGATATTATTGTTGGGTCTTGCTTACTGATAGGTTAGATGTATTTTAATGGTGATTTCACCTAGTGGTTGTGGTTTAATTTAATGGATTAATAATTGCAAATACAAAACCGTTCATGTGTTTTCGGCTTGCTCGAGATAGAGGTCACGAAACCAAGACCGCTAGACTGATGGCCTAAGGAGTGGGTCGACATGAGGTTCAACCCGAGAGGGTGAACCCTAGTCCCATATCCTAATACTCAGCTCGAGAGAGTGAGTGGGGTAAGGCGTAGGCTGGCCTTTATGCGGCTAATGGGTGTCCGAGAAGAACCCATTTGAAACGGGGTAAGTTGCCCGAAAGGGAACTTATTTCAATCTAAAGCTTAGCCTAGTCACTATTATCTTGCAAATTTCCTATCGAAAGCATGTACCCAACGATTCACATATTAATATATATTGTGGTCACACCCCAAGAATTTCTCCCATACTTGATTTCCCTTTTATTTTTATTGTTTTTACTACACTTGTGACAAAACCCCTTTGATATTTGACAATTTTGTGTCACCCACTTGAATTTACTTTGTTTTTATTCGATAATTTCTCAAACTATAGCTAATTAAAATAAAATTCTAGTTTAACTACTATTTTCACTACCACTCCCTTGGGACACGACCCCAACCCTTCGTTGGATTACTATATTAGCGACGATGGTAGACACTCATACCATAGGTTAGTGTCGTTGGTCACGATAAGAATCACAACCCAATACCCACAGACCATCAAATCAATAATCTTGGTTTTAAAACTTCTCTCTATAGCAAGCCAAAAACACGAAGGAAGAGTTGCATTTGCAACTACAACCCTTTAGATTAAGCCACAATTACTGAATAAATTCACTTTTAAACAGCATTTAAACTATCAATTAACAATACTCAGCAGCTAAATCAACCTATAATCACATAATCACACCCCAATAATTAGGGTTTTAGCTAGATATCATAAAAAAATAAAAATCATTACCAAATTGTGTTTCCATCAACTGGGTAAGATTACTAAGATGAAGAATCTTCAACACCTACTTCCAATTTCTCAGAAATAGAAATCTTCAAATCTTCAAAGCTAAGGAAAATATTGTCTCTCTATTCCCAGTTCTAAGCTCTCCACTTCAAAATTGATAATTATGATTCTATAATGAAAACTAGATAGATAGATAGATAGATAGATAGATAAATAGATACTAAACATTCAAAAATGTATTTATAGTCGCCAAAAATGTGTTGCGAAGGACTATTTGGCGCAATAAGTCGGGATCGCCGATCCGCCCTTTGGTCAATTCCATCACCCTTTTCCTTTTGCCTTCAGCAACTTCAAGTTCTGTAACTTTGGGAGATATAGCACTGCATCGCGGAACCGTTCGGTGCCTCGCCGACTGCTCCTTTCTATCACCGACTTGATTTTCTCCTTCAAGGTTTGGCACACTGGAACGGAGAGACCATGGCCATTCGGTGACTCGCCCAATGGGTTAGGCGATCATCATGCCTTCTTTTCCTTGTTCTTTCAGCTGCCTTGTTCGTTTTTGCTTATCTGTGTCCATGCTTTGTTCCATCCAAATACCTGAAAATCAAGGATTTACATCAGTTATTGGCACAAAATATGCATTTGACGACACTAAATCTATTAAAATAAATCCCTAAATGAGTCCAAATCATGGACTCATCAAGAAACACCTTTGAGTTGATAAGCGGCCAATTCCTCCTTCTCTACCGGAGTCACTCCCATGATAGCAAGTACCATATAGACCTCATTGATAAACTCTTGAGGATCCTCCTCAACCTTGGAGCCATAAAATTCCGGAGGGTTCATCCTAGTAAAGTCCCTCACTTTCGACACTGTCGTACCCATATTTGGGTTCACAGGGACTACCACCTCTTTATGGCTTGGGCCGTCACGGCTTGAGCCAACACTTGAAAAGCTGGCCTAACTCCGCATTTGTTACATTCTCAGACAACGGGTCAATAGGAGCTTGAAGAGGATCTCCTTGATCAAAATTGTCACCCTCATTTCTTCTAGCTGCCCTTCTAGTAGTCAGATCCTGTAAACCATTGGGTAAGGATTAGAAAAGAGACTTTATAGAGTTTAACTCTATCGCACGACTTAGAGTGAAGAAAGAAGTGAAGTTTCCTAAGCATCTAGTAACCTCTCATTCATAAATGTGGCGCGCTTCACACTTATGAACAAGACTCTACTTGACGTGGTTTTGAGACATCCTAGAACCATTTTAAACATTGTGCTCTGATAACCAAGTTTGTCATGACCCATGGGTACACCCTAGACGTAACATGGTGTATAAGACCCCGAGAGGCTGCATACAAGACACTTAGCTTTCATAAACATAAGATAATAGAAATGAGCGGAAATTTAAAACATTTAAACACAATCAAAGTCTTTATAAAACGTAACGGAAGTCTAATACATTTTGTCTCAAACCATCTAAAACAATAGAATCCTTGGGACACAGCCCATGCAATAATGTTCAAAACATAAAATAAAAGACAAAGGAAATGGTGGTCAAATCCTCGAATGTTATGAGGATTCACCTATCTTCAATTCTTTCTCTACTAAGATCCTAGCCACGGGGATAAGAGTCGATATCGCCGGACCCTATATTTGGATAAGAAATGTAGGCAAGAGTATGGGTTACTACAAACATGTACTAAATATGATAGCTTACATAAACATCACCATAAACATAGGAATTAGTCAACATAAGACTTAAAACATATCCAATACATATCATAGATCACCATAAAATAACAGGGACGCTTCATATAGTAACCTCAAAGCATACTAGACCAAGACATGGGTAGTCCTCCACTAATCTTACTCATCATAGAAGGTAGCCTTAGAAATCATCCAAGCTCATCCCCTATCATTCTCATCTTTAGCTTATCTTTTATAGAAATGGGGAATCACCACCTTGCCTTTCATATAAAGGCTAATAGGTAGTCGCCTCTCGCCTTGCATATATGGTCATGGGTATTCGCCTCCATGTCCATCTTATAGGATCATAGGTATTCACCTCCATGTCCTTTCATCATATGACACGGGTATTCATCTCCATATCATTATCTAAAAGATCATGGGTATTCGCCTCCATGTCCAACATCATAATAGAAACGTGGGAAGTCGCCTCTTGTTTAATTCTTAAGGAGTATGGGAGATCACCTCATATCCTTCTCATATAGAGGTCAAGGTTAGTCACCTCTAGCCTCATCAATTACTTAGTCTTTTAGTCTAGATTCATTTTAGATGAGTAATCCTTTCAACCTAGAATCATTCAATGTGAGAAAACCTTTCACATTCATACATTCATACTTAAACAATTCATGTGGGAACTATCCCTTCCACAACAATAACATCAATTATCAACAATTCATATCATAAACTTTAGTCTCAAAGCACTACATCTCATATTCATCATATATGTTTTACTCACAAAGCAATTAACATCATGATTACCATATATGCTTCACTCTCAAGCAATTCTAGTGTATCTTATCAATTCTACAAGAATACATCTAAATCCATAATTCTCCTTTCATGTCATAATCCCAATTACATCAATTTCATATTTATAGACATGGGATAGGCATAGGTACATGTAAATTCATCCTAAAACATGTAATCATATCAATTCAATTATTATCCACTCAATTGGATTAACATTCATCAAGACCCACAAATAGAAGAAACCTTAACTTAAATTGGGGAACTTCTACCTTTTCAATTTGGGAATCTTGGGGACTCCATGGATGAAAAGTCATCATACCTTAATCACAAAGCCATAAATTCTTGAGGAATGGAGATTTGAGCTTGATCCTAGCTTGAACTCTTTCTTCTTCTTCAAGTTCTAGAGAGGGAATTATTTGAGAGGAAGAACTTGGGTTTTCTTTTAGATTCTTAGAAGAATGATTTAACTTGGGGAAATTTGGGAGTAAAATACGTATATATGTTTCTAGGTGAAGGGTAAAATGGCATAGTACAGTATTAAAATAAATCTGAAAAGACCAAAAAGACCCTGACTAAAATCCAACTCGCTGAGGCTCGCCGAAGGTCACTTGGCGACTCTCCAAATGGACACGTGGCTCGCCTAAATCTATAGTGAGTGGCTTAAAAGCCATCCAATTAGGTGATGTGGAGGGGACCTTGGGCGATGCACCGAATGGAACGGCAAGCCCGACCTAGCTCGCCTAAATTTCCAGAACCTTGGACACTGGAAACAAGCCAATAGGCGAGGGTAGTTCCACTTGGCGAAGCCAAGTCACTCGGCGATCATATTCCACTTCGCTGAGTTGGCTAAGGAAGGAAATGTTTTTCCCTTAACAAAATCCAAGGTGGTACAGTATGACGTGATATATTGTTGTCTTGAAGTTTAACCTAAAAGTTAGTGGTTGAATACATTGATTGAGCTCTCAAACACCGTTTTGGCTTGAGAAAACAAAATGGAATCGGGTAAGACTCAATAGTGAGGACTTGTTGAAATTACTCTATGAGTTTGAACTAGAAATAGGATAATCCGAATAATTTCTTATTCAACGATATGAGCTAGGGATAGTCTATCTACTCAAGCAATATTTTGTGTTTTATTGGAAAGGACCTTGGAGTTCGAGAGAATCAAAGGGACATACGTTTGGTAGTTTGAGAGAGCATCAAATGTTGCCTAGACCAAACGATATCCATGTATCAATTGATTTTGTTGCGATTAATCTTTGCCTATTCAAGTTGAAACCTCAATCGTTATGTACACATCCCTAGTTCTTTATAAACTTGGTAGATCATATTTGTGTTGATTTCCCATTTTGTTACTTGATATTGGTGAATTTTAGTTGTTTCTAACACCCCACCCCCAATTTTATATATATCGAGTTGCGGAATCAATTGAAGGTGATCCCATCGTCCAATCCAGCAGCTGCCTATGCCCTGAAAAATGGGACATTGTTGAGTGTATATCATTGACGAATGAGAAGGCGTTTAGTGTAAGAAAGAAAAATCAAATGTGACTTAGCATAGGTTATACTGAGCTTAATGCCCGGACTTTGCCAAAAAGGTTCGTCTTGTTTGTTGAAGACCCCAAATCATGTCATGGAGGTCTGGAACCATATCATTAGCCTATCCCTTTGTTGCTCGGACACTTCAAAGATGCCAACGGGTGCGTGTTAGATCTTCTTAAAATTGTGTATTTTTTAAGAATCTGACACAGGTACAGTACAATTTTTGAAGAATCCGAGCAACATAGGCCTATCCAGCTCTGATGATATGTAATGGTATGTGAGATAATGACCAATCAAGATAAATTCAAATTGTAACTTTTCTCGAAGAATTCCAGATTCCCTCCTGATGACTCTTAACCACGTACATTATAAGAGAATCTTGCAGACAATAATCATCAAGAGAAGGGTGGAATATGTAAAGGGACAATAAAGGTTAGGTTGTAAAAATATGTCTTTCCCTCATTCAAGGCATGTGTTCTTTTATTACTACAGGTCATATCATTAGAAAAAATAATGCATGTATTAAGTTTGTGTATTGCTAGCATCATAGTTAAGATACCTTTTCAACCTATTTGGTATTAAGATATGTATATTGCTAGTATCATGGTTAAGATACCTTTTCAACCTATTTGGTATTAAGATATGTATAACTTATGTCTAAAAATTCATAATATTAGTAATACATAGGGTTTTAATGCATGAATTAACATGATGATTAGTGACACATGAATAACCTATCACAACCTTTTCCATATTCTTTCAACCATATTTGTAGAGAGTATTTTTACATACAAATATTAAGTTTTTTAGAAATTATGTAATGCATTTTATTTTTAATGCATCAAACCAAACACTGCATAAGCAATTATTCACTTACTATGTTCATTATTCTAGTTTCTTTTGTTCCATTGTAATTAAGGGTAAAAGTGAAGTGTAGATTAAGCTGTCCAGTTATACATAATGAGAGATAATTGCAATTAATTTATATATTTTTCTCATTTTAACTATAGAATCAGGGACTTGAATTAAACAAAATAGAAAGAAAAGGATTAATTCAAGTTGCAACACGAAAATGTTAAGGTGCAGAGATGGTATGCATTTGAAATAACAAAGTAATTATAATTAATAGTAGAGAGAAATAGTAACAATATATATAGGTGCTCGCTCATTCATGAATTTAAAGAGTTATATCTTCTTTATTATACATTTGATGTTGGTTACCCAAGGTCGCTTCGTTTTGGAATTGGTGTCAAGCTCTCTTTGTAAACTGCAATTCTCAAACTTCTAGGAAAACCCTGTAAATAGTTATATTCCTTCACTTCTTCAGAATGAAGATCACCTGAAATCAAAACTCCACATTGACTTTGAAGAAACAACACATGATCCCTCCAAATTACTAATGGGGATTCAATTGGATGAGCTCTAATTGAATATTTCTTAACCCATGTTTTATTTATACCGTACTCTTTCATTAACCAAACGTCTGTTGATTCTTTTCCTGGTTGAGGATCATTCCCAGGATCAGGATAACAAACCAATGTTAGAGACTCATTTAAGAGTACAAGGCCGTAACACTTCCCATCGAAGTAATCACAACAATCAGGCATCAGTATACTGCGGAAAATCTCACTACTCAAGTCAAAACAAAGAACTACAAATATTGCATCGTCACTTGCAATCCAATGAATGGCTCCCTTGTAAAACACCTCGGAACAAGCATACCAATGCATCTTTGGCATCTGTTGATTAATATTATCTAGATCTCTCCAAGAATCAGTAATCAAATCATAAACATCGACTTTCCACTTTCTAAAATGAAAATCATAGAAAGGAGGATCACCAATAATTTCTGAAACACTAATAACCTTATAATTATTCACAATCCAGTCAAAACCAAACCCGACCCCCGAATTGTCCTGATAGAAACCGAATGGACAAATGTAAGTGTATGGTTCAAGTAGCCTATAATTTCTAGTTGTTGGGTTAAATAGAACCATGAATTCCGAATCGGTCAAAACAATCAAACCATTGCAAGGACCTAATAGTCTATGGAACATACAAGCAAAAGTTGTGGTGAGATATGGTACATCTAGATCTGGAAAAATAGGCTCATGATCAATTTGTTCATCAACATCAGAGAGAAAAGACATGGTACTTTGATATTTGTTGGGTTCTTCTTTGAAGGATCGCTTGAATAGAATGAGTTCATCTTTGGTAGTTGTGGTTCGATTGAGATGAAAATGAATAAAAGTTGATGAGTTTATGAGAGCACACCATGTTTTTGAGACACATTTGAGTCGTAAAAGAGATTTCACTTGAATCCTTGTAAGTATATACATCATTACATCTTCAGGATACATTTTCATAATTTCATCCGCCGTTTTGGATTTTCTCTTCAGCAACTCATTTTATGGAAATTTCCAAATTCCTTTAAATTGGATCCAAAAGCTTATTCCTATTGCATTCAGTGCCCTAACTGATTACCCGTCACACTAGCTTTTTTGTGGTTTTGAGAGTTGTTCACATACAAGGTTGTAATAAGTATTAAAAGGAGAGTTTTATTTTATGTGTCATATAATCAAATACTACTGGATTTGTTTGTCGCCTTTTGCACGGTTAGAAAGAATCATTTTATGAATTTTAAACAAATTATAAAATATATTGCCCAAGAGAAACAGAGGAAAACAAACAACATCTGAAAACAGTTATTATAAAATATATTTATCTATCTATCTATACTACCTTAAAAACATGAACTCCCAAACTTCAATGTTGAATTACTATAATACCCCCAAATAAAAATACTCAAATGATTTTATATATTTATTTAATTAATTGTATTACATTAAAAGTAGATACCTTTTCAAATTAAAGAGTTGTGACTTTTCCAATGAGTTGTTACTTTTCCGAAGGTTGTGACTTTTTTGAGAAGTTGTGACATTTCCGATGTATTGTGACTTTTTCGAAGGATTGTGTATTTTCAAAAGGGTTGTGTCTTTTCCGATGAGTTGTTACTTTCTCAAAGGATTGTGACTTTTCCGATGAGCAGTGAATTTTTCGAAAGATTGTGACATTCTTAATAGGGAACTGATTCATACTACTATTTCTTAGCTATAAATAGAGGGTGTTTCCTCTTACTTTTAATCTGTGATTTTTAAAGTTTTCTACTCTTCTTCTTCTTCTTAAAAATTCTCAAATGTTATTTGCAACAATTGATTAAGGTAAAAATTCAATGAAATTTGAGGTACCACATATAAGAAAGAGTTGGTGAACAAATTGTAAAAAATCATTCATCAATTCGCATTCATAATTTCCTATTACCATTTTCATCACATACATATTTCAATATTATTTATATCAGTTTAGAATATTTATACTGTTTTAATTTACCTACATATTTTATGTATTAAAAAACACTTATTTACTACAAATAGTCACAACAATTTCAACCTTCATGTTTCTTCAGTCATTAATCACAACCATTTACTTCTTATTAATTCTCAATCGGTTGATATGGTTCGCTGAAGTTCATAGCATGAAAATTTAGGTATTTTCTTTCTATTAAATAAGAAAAAAAAAAATCGAGAAATGTGCAATTAAGAGTGCTTTGCTTCACACAAAAAACTTCTATTTATAGTGTGCCAAAGTATTCATCTCTTTTTTTTTTTTTCTTCAATTAATTTCTTTTATGTTTTCACTAGAGAAAGAATTTTATAATTAGTATTCATATAACAAGTGAATAGTGACGAATACACACATTGTGGATTATTTTTTCTAATAAAATTAATAGATCATGTTGTGGTAGAGACAATAATAATATAAAATGTTAACACCTAATTTTTTACTGAACTTAAAGATTTAGACCATTTTTAATACTTAGATATTATTATAGGTTTATATTCAAAATGAAAAAAAATATCTGAAAATTACAACAAATTATATGATTTACTTATGTTTAAATTTTAATAATAAAGTTTGTGAATTTAATGTGTATATATATATATATTTTTATCCTTCAACTTTTACCAGCCTAAAATAATAATATTTATTATGAAAAAAAGAAAAGAAATGAAAAAAAAAGAGTCCTAAAAATTGCAAATTACCTTACCCTTACCCTTTATCCTAATTACCCCCAACTTCCATAACTTATTTCTCCTAAAAACTCTCCTCCCATTTTGTTAATTATTTTATTATTTATTTATTTATTTATTTTATGTTTTTCTTTTTTCCTCACAAATAGCACGATTTTTTCTAAAAAAAATAAAATTCTATCACACGATTTTTATTTTATGTTTTTCTCTTTTTCTCTTTCTTTCCTTTTTTCCCGTTTGTTTCTTGTTTTTTTTTTATTTATTATTATTATTATTATTATTATTATTATTATTATCATTATTATTATTATTATTATTATTATTATTTATTTCTTTTATTTTCTTCCTTTATCTCACCCTAAAAATTCTCAACTAAATCTTCAACTAAATTCCATTCCTCACTCTCTCACATTCTTTTTAATTAAAACCATATTCTCACCCAAAACTATAATAAAAACACACTCTCAGTAAAGTATTAAAAGCACAGATACATAGAAAACTATAGATACACAGAGTGAATAGACGAAAAAGACAGAAAATATAGAAGATAGAGAGAAAAGACAGAAGCAAATAGTGAGTTTTCTTTTGTGAATTAAGTCTAGAGTTCGGGGTTTTGTTCACGATTTCAAATTTGTGGCTCTTTAAAGTTAATATGTTTAACTTTGGAAATCAGTAGATCATAGCAGTTGTTTTGTGGTGAATCAATTTTCACGACAAGGTAACTCTAATTCTCGCATGATTTAAGTAGAATGCTTGTACGGAATTTGATTCCAATAATATGAAGTTTTCAAATCGCATGTTATTATTATGTAATATTAGTTTGTGATGTATGTTGTGAATTATTTTGAGAATTTACGAATGCTTAGGAAAACGTAGCCGAAGAAGCTTCTTGCTAAGAAATAAAAAAATAAAAAATAATAAAAGATGTATCATACTTTTTTAAAAATTATTATTATCTTATGCTCTTTAGATGCAATTTTTATTGAAATTGATTTCGTGATATTTAATTTTGAATAGGTAATGTTTCTTGATGCTTAGTTTTCACTTAAGGAAATTTTGTTGAAATTATTTGTACACGGATTAGATTAGGATATAAACTAAAGTTTAAGTGATTAGTGATTTACAAAAGTTATGTAGAATATGTTTGTCTTTTTTTATATATTATTTTGATAAAAAAATAGTTTGCCTTTAGAAATTAGCGTAAGATGATTATCACTTAAATTCAGATTGTTAGGATACTTATAATTAAAGAGGAGATATAAAATTTATTTAGAGATTCATGATCAAAAAAAAAATAAAGAGGAAGATTGATAAAAAAAAAAAAAACAAACAAGAAAAACATAAAGACGAATTTAAAAAGTAAATAAAAAAGAAGAAGAAGGAAACAGAACATAAATGCAAAAAAAATGATAAAGAAAAAAAAGAGAGTAACAGAACGTTTTAAAAGAAAGCTAAAATAAATATTATACAAAAAAAAAAAAGGAAAATCAAAAACCGCAAAAATAAAAACAAAGAAAATAATAAAAGGGTAAAAAAATAACGTGCGAAACAAAAAATGAAAGAAGGGAAAGTTAATTAATTATAAAATTTAAGGAGAGAGAAAAACAAAATTTTTAAAAAAAATATACAAAAGATTATTAAAAAAGACGTGCAGCATGAAAAAGAAAAAATATTAAAATTTTCTTTCAAAAACTAATCATAAATTCCATAAAATTTCTTCTCTTATTTTTAATCTAACTTAAAAAGAGCAATTCTAAAATTACCCAAACACTAAAAATATCATTAATACATAAATCCTAACAATTAGATACCTATATATATTCTATCCATAACAACATAAATTTTAAAAAAATAATACAAATACACACAGAAAAAAAGGAAAAAAAAATTCGGGTGTTTCAAGTTTCAAATTCGTAAAGGTCTGTTTTTTAACTTTATTCTATTTTTGCTTGAGAAAATTTATGTGCTTATACATATTTTTATTAATGGACAAACTAATAAATAACATAGTTTTAAATATGTTTAAAATAAATCAAATGATAAGG
Organism: Solanum stenotomum; assembly: GCF_019186545.1. Taxonomy (NCBI): domain Eukaryota; kingdom Viridiplantae; phylum Streptophyta; class Magnoliopsida; order Solanales; family Solanaceae; genus Solanum; species Solanum stenotomum. The sequence goes on along the minus strand of NC_064282.1, from coordinate 67,448,743 downwards.
GTAAATAACACTTTTATTATTAAGCTAATAATATAATATCCAAAAATTAATTTAAGTCATATATAGTCAATAAAGCGAACGTGCTAGAACCACGGGACTCGAGGGGTGCCTAATACCTTCCCCTCAGTCAACATAATTTCTTACCTAAATTTCTAGTACGCAGACCAATAAAATAAAGAGTCAAATTTCATTTTGATTAGAAATTTAAATAAGGTAACTTGGAACACCAAACTCAATTTCAAGTGGAGACTCTAAATAATAAAATAATCTCTTTTTAAAGTGTCACTTTAATTGGAAAAACTCTTTTCCAAAACATTCGTTTGAGGAAAAATAAGGGTGTGACAGATGACGACTCCACTGGGGATTAATCAGAATTTGAGCGTATAAATATTGACTTATGTATGACTTTTATTTATTTGTTTATTTATGTTTTTGGATATTGAATTTGTTGGTTTAATGTGCTAATTGTCTACTTATATAATGCTTTGATATTATTTGAACTCCATATAAATTTTCGTTTCTTGCACACCTCTTGAGTCTTCAATAATATCATTATGGAAATTGCGATTGCGCACCCACTTCTGTCAAGATAGCTAGTGGATCGAAGATCCATGGTGAATGATTTTTAGTCATACATGTTTAGGATAGGGAGCATCCATGCACAAAGTCGGAAATCTCTGCTACTGATATGTTGATACTCCCTAACTCGAGTTGTCTACTCATTTTACAATCAGTCTAGATACCTTTCTCCACAAGTAAATCTTAGTAGAACTGAAAATAAAAACAATAACCTTAGTAAGTTCTTCTTTATCTGCATCTTGTGCATTTAACTTAGCGAGAACTTGGCATCAGGTAGGGTCAGTCTAGGATATATATCCCTCTTTTATTTGATTAATTAGATCATTTATATGTGCTATGTGAAAATGCATTTAGAAGGTCCTTGAAAATTTGTCAATATTAGGGTGATTAGTGAAATAAGTAAAAGATTTATCTCTCGAGTTTTATATAAAGATAGGGATAAAATACAAAAAATATTTCTACTTTTAGAAATTACTATACATTTCTTAAACACGAAATAAAAAGATTGTTCACTACTCAACCAAAATTCCAAAAACAATTCTTTTTTTTAACATTTTATAAAATAAATAAAAATAAAAAATATCACAACCCAGACCATCGTGAATGGCACCCACAATAACCCTCCGGTGGGAGAACCAAAACTACAACCCAACTAATCAACTTAACCAAAGTAATACACATTTAAAGGTACGGAAGCAAGTTTAAATGAAAATAAAAATGGAGTCCCCATAAACTCCAAAGGTTTAAACAAATAACTAACCAAACTAATGCGGAAATTCAACCCCTAGAACCTTAAAGTCATTGTACCAAAACTCTACTAACGACAAGTCTAAGAACAAGAGGTACATCCCCTAAACTAAACAACACCTTTAAGAAATAGTCTGATTCCGAAAAGAGACGACTTAAACAAGAAAGATCCATGGCAACCTGAAAGAACTGGTTCACCCTTGAATCTGGTCACGCTCAATAGTCACCTAGCTGAGGTCTATCAATAGTCACCTGAAGATGTCATGTACTCAACAAACAAAGAGCAAGTGTCGTATCAGTACACAACCACAATGTACTGGTAGGATCACGTGGCTATCTCAATAAGTGAAACACATGCAAGTAACCACAACATTATAAAACAAGCATATATCAAACATATACAATATTAGTCATCTTTTCAGTGTAGCATCACACATTCTAAATAATATACATTGGTTATCAATTTAGAGCAACATACAGTCTTCTAATATCAATCATCATTAGATATGAACGTAATCATCACAAGTAGATACACAACACAATTCAATGGTCCTCTCACGGAATCCAATTCAATGGTCTTCTCATGGAACCCACACCCAAATTGTTAGCATACCGGAACTGGTACCCGATCCAATGTTTATGTCGGAACGTGACAACCGATCCATATTTATGTCAGAACGTGGCAATAAATCCCATATTTATGCCGGAACGTGGCAACCGATCTCGTATTTATGTCGAAATATGGCAATCGATCCCATATTTATGTCAGAATGTGGCAACCGATCCCAGTTAGTATGTCGAATCGTGACACCCACCCATTCAACAAACCACAATCACAATCATAATGTATATTCTCACAATCATACAACAAAAGGTGATTCATAGCTTAAAATTATTCAATTATCCTCATTTATGATTAAGGTGATCAATATTGCAACATTCGCATACATGCATGCATTATAATGAAGCAATTACAAACATATATCACACCAATATGGAATCACAACCATCACCTACCTCGAATCCAAGCTTGAAACCCCTAAGGCACTTGAATCTTCCCTTTTCGGATTCTTTCCGCTTGTTCTAGGTCTACAAAAAACAATTTATATGCAAGGATCAACAATCAAAAGTCTAATTATCCGAATTATAACAAACTCAATAACCCTAGACCAAACCCTTGATCCACATACCCATATTAGGGATATTTGCACCATAAATTCTAGATCAAAAACCTCCTCCATCGATAATTACTCATGAATTTACATTCTACGAATCAAAACATGGATTTGGGTAGTAAAATCCTTACCTTTAGCCTCAAGAATGGTGAAAAACGTTCAAGAACTCTCCTGGGGTCGTCTCCTAGGTCTCAAAGCCAAAAACTGCAGAATAAAACATTTTTGGGGTTTATTTACAACCTTAAGTCGCGTCTAACCCGCCACAGTGGTCCTCACCCCGCTACAGCGGCCCCGCCAGAGCGACCAAAACCAGCGCCAAAGCGGCTTGCACGAAACAGTGAGCTATTTTAATAATTCCAAGACCCCCATTCACACCGCACCTTTGACCAACGACGCTCAAAAAAATATCGTTCACGCTAAGATCGATTTCGGGAGTTTTACTAGCCTGAATTCAATTTCGTAAAGTCGTACGAGTTCCTTATTGACTTTTCTAACTACTCATGTAATCAAACTCATAATTAGATCACCCGATTGTTACCACATTTCCCTACACCTTAATGACTCCAATTTTGTCCAAATCTGGACTAGGTTGGGAAATTTCAAGTTACTACAAAAAAGTTTTCTGTCCCCAATTTTTTCCCCATTAACTTTTCCCTAACGGTGGAATCAGGTCATTACAATAGATACCAATTTACTCATCATTATTCCCCGAGTGATCAACTAGGAAAGGCTGGCTAAAGTAAGAGTACAGTAGTATCTGAATCATTGAATTACCGGGGATACTTGTCTCCCATGCCCATCTTACCGAATCTCATTACCCCAAACCAACCAATTGAATACCTACACATCCTCCCTTACAATGCCTCAATGAAGTCATCTAAGTGATAAATATTGTTGTATGTAAACTTAACTAACAACAAAAATGATTCCCAACAACCACAAAAGTTGATCATACACGTCTACAACATGTTATCAAGGACCTCGACACAATCATCCGGGCGAATCCTTTAGCACTTAAGCATGATAAAATTCCAAGTCAATACTCACTACAAATAGAAGTGAACATAAACCATCCAACACACAATCATAATAGCCAAACAATCATAGTTCTTATCAACATCTCTATCTCACAACTCAAATTCCCATGAGCTCAAGTTAGAAAAGTTTAGTCTTTAGAAATCAGATACTCATCGAGGGATATGTCCAAGCATACAAACACTCCAACATCACTATCGAAATGCTAGATTTCGTTATTGTAGATTACCTCTTAAGAACAATAGAATTGGAAAAAATGATCCCCACATTCAACCACACATAATCGATACATAACCTCGACGACAAGATGAAAATCAAGATGGTCGGACAACCATAAATACGCAAGGTAGCTATTCTATAATTTCTCATAAGCAAGGTGGTACATGTAGAACCATTAAAATACTTTAACAACTCCAAGACAACACCAATTATGTCATTTGAAATAATCGAATCTTCCCAATCTTCCCACTCAACCAAGAGAGCGTCGCAGGATTTGGTACCCCTGATCCACCACTAGGGATCCACCCACAAAAGTGAAAACACACGAGAGCATAGCTAGTGAATCACACTCACAATACTAACAACCATCATAAGCACTCCGACCATTTAACTTATTATAACCTAACACTTTTAAATGAAAACCTTTCTTAGGTATTTAACAATCAACAACAATGAACTTTATGACTCAACCCAAGTGTAAGTCCATTCACATGATACAATTGATCATTTCTCACCTTACACATTCATACCTTGACAAAATATATCACCACGAATGTAGACTTACAATGAAAAAATCTAAATGGTAAACTCAATCATATAACACAATCCCTTTATCTATCAACATTAGCTTATACCTTGAAGATTTTTATGAAATCCTGAATCTTCGTTTATCATTGATCGCATCTCCATTAATCTTACAATATCATTTGCTAAAATTCAATTGTACTCGTTACTAAACTCAAAACAAAAACAAAGCACTTATCATCACACTCGAGCTAATGTTTGTACACTCCTTTCTCAAGTCTTTTCCAATAACTTTTAACCAATTTGAAGGACTTGTGACACTAGAACCATAGCCATAACATACAAATGAAATCTCGCGTCTCTAAACTCAATTATCTACCTCTCTGAAGATATCTCTTCAACTTTTGCAATTAAATAAAATATTCTTACTTTCACCTCTCTCTAAAGGTTGTACGACATCCGCCTATTTTTCTTCATTACGACTCTAGCTCTTTTAAATTCGATTCGAGCGATGTCCCACCATCTCTTAAAACTTTCAATACAACCACGTTATTCACCAAATATTAGAAAACCCCAACATTAGATACTCGCAAGTCATAATTACTACACCGAATTCGCTTAGCCATAATCTTATTATATAGTTGCATCCCGTCACAATCTACCATAAACTCTTATTACCATTATGCTCAGTCAGTCCTGACTATCGCTATAAGTCAACATTTTCATCAACATTACACCTCAAATTCAGGTAAATTCATCAAATTCAGAGGACTAACCCAATTTATATGCACTTTCTTACTAACTTTTCCATTTCCTTCACCCAAGTATACTCAACGGAATTTTCTTTATCCAAAAGTTTGTCATTCTGGTATCAATCAACTCCCTTATGGATTAAGATAAAATCATCAGTCCTCATACTACCCCCCTTCTTCTTAACAAACCAG
>NC_064282.1:67373348-67443035 GCF_019186545.1 Solanum stenotomum | reverse complement strand
TTGTGCATTTAACTTAGCGAGAACTTGGCATCAGGTAGGGTCAGTCTAGGATATATATCCCTCTTTTATTTGATTAATTAGATCATTTATATGTGCTATGTGAAAATGCATTTAGAAGGTCCTTGAAAATTTGTCAATATTAGGGTGATTAGTGAAATAAGTAAAAGATTTATCTCTCGAGTTTTATATAAAGATAGGGATAAAATACAAAAAATATTTCTACTTTTAGAAATTACTATACATTTCTTAAACACGAAATAAAAAGATTGTTCACTACTCAACCAAAATTCCAAAAACAATTCTTTTTTTAACATTTTATAAAATAAATAAAAATAAAAAATATCACGACCCAGACCATCGTGAATGTGACCCACACTAACCCTCCAGTGGGAGAACCAGAACTACAACACAATTAATCAACTTAACCAAAGTAATACACATTTAAAGGTACGGAAGCAGGTTTAAATGAAAATAAAAATGGAGTTCCCATAAACTCCAAAGGTTTAAACAAATAACTAACCAAACTAATGCGGAAATTCAACCCCTAGAACCTTAAAGTCATTGTACCAAAACTCTACTAACGACAAGTCTAAGAACAAGGGGTACATCCCCTAAACTAAACAACACCTTTAAGAAATAGTCTGATTCTGAAAAGAGTGGACTTAAACAAGAAAGATCCATGGAAACCTGAAAGAACTGGTTCACCCTTGAATCCGGTCACGCTCAATAGTCACCTAGCTGAGGTCTATCAATAGTCACCTGAAGATGTCATGTACTCAACAAACAAAGAGCAAGTGCCGTATCAATACACAACCACAATGTACTGGTAGGATCACGTGGCTATCTCAATAAGTGAAACACATGCAAGTAACCACAACATTATAAAACAGACATATATCAAACATATACAATATTAGTCATCTTTTCAGGATTAATGTAGCATCACACATTCTAAATAATATACATTGGTTATCAATTTAGAGCAACATACAGTCTTCTAATATCAATCATTATTAGATATGAATGTAATTATCACAAGTAGATACACAACACAATTCAATGGTCCTCTCACGGAATCCAATTCAATGGTCTTCTCATGGAACCCACACCTAAATTGTTAGCATACTGGAACGTGGTACCCGATCCAATGTTTATGTCGGAACGTGACAATCGATCCCATATTTATGTCAGAACGTGGCAATCGATCCCATATTTATGCCGGAACGTGGCAACCGATCTCATATTTATGTTGAAATGTGGCAATCGATCCCATATTTATGTCGGAACGTGGCAACCGATCCGAGTTAGTGTGTCGGATCGTAACATCCACCCATTCAACAAACCACAAGCACAATCACATTGTATATTCTCACAATCATACAACAAGAGGTTATTCATGGCTTACAATTATTCAATTATCCTCATTTATGATTAAGGTGATCAATATTGCAACATTCACATACATACATGCATTATAATGAAGCAATTACATACATATATCACACCAACATGAAATCACAACTATCACCTACCTCGAATCCAAGCTTGAAACCCCTAAGGCACTTGAATCTTCCCTTTTCGGATTCTTTCCGCTTGTTCTGGGTCTACAAAAAATAATTTATACGCAAGGATCAACAATCAAAGGTCTAATTATCCGAATTATAACAAACTAAATAACCCTAGACCAAACCCTTGATCCACATACCCATATTAGGGATTTTTGCACCATAAATTCTAGATCAAAAACCTCATCCATCGATAATTACTCATGAATTTACATTCTACGAATCAAAACATGGATTTGGGTAGTAAAATCCTTACCTTTAGCCTCAAGAATGATGAAAAACGTTCAAGAACTCTCCTGGGGTCGTCTCCTAGGTCTCAAAGTCAAAAAGTGCAGAATAGAACATTTTTGGGATTTATTTACAACCTTAAGTCGCGTCTAACCCGCCACAATAGTCCACACCCCGCTACAGCGGCCCCGCCAGAGCGACCAAAACCAGCGCCAAAGCGGCTTGCACGAAACAGTGAGCTATTTTAATAATTCCAAGACCCCCATTCACAACGCACCTTTGACCAACGACGCTTAAAAAAAAATCGTTCACGCTAAGATCGATTCCGGGAGTTTTACTTGCCTGAATTCAATTTCATAAAGTCGTACGAGTTCCTTATTGACTTATCTTACTACTCATGTAATCAAACTCATAATTAGATCACCCGATTGTTACCACATTTTCCTACACCTTAATAACTCTGATTTCGTTCAAATCTGGACTAGGTTGGGAAATTTCAAGTTACTACAAAAAAGTTTTCTGTCCCCATTAACTTTTCCCTAACGGTGGAATCAGGTCGTTACAATAGATATCAATTTACTCATCACTATTCCCCGAGTGATCAACTAGGAAAGGCTGGCTAAAGTAAGAGTAGAGTAGTATCTGAATCGTTGAATTACCGAGGATAATTGTCTCCCATGCCCATCTTACCGAATCTCATTACCCCAAACCAACCAATTGAATACCTACACATCCTCCCTTACAATGCCTCAATGAAGTCATCTAAGTGATAAATATTGTTGTATGTAAACTTAACTAACAACAAAAATAATTCCCAACAACCACAAAAGTTGATCATACACGTCTACAACATGTTATCAAGGACATCGACACAATCATCCGGACGAATCCTTTAGCACTTAAGCATGATAAAATTCCAAGTCAATACTCGCTACAAATAGAAGTGAACATAAACCATCCAACACACAATCATAATAGCCAAACAATCATAGTTCTTATCAACATCTCTATCTCACAACTCAAACTCCCATGAGCTCAAGTTAGAAAAGTTTAGTCTTTAGAAACCAGATACTCATCGAGGGATATGTCCAAGCATACAAACACTCCAACATCACTATTGAAATGCTAGATTTCGTTATTGTAGATTACCTCTTAAGAACAGTAGAATTGGACAAAATGATCCCCACATTCAACCACACATAATCGATACATAACCTCGACGACAAGATGAAAATCAAAATGGTCGGACAACCATAAATACGCAAGGTAGCTATTCTATAATTTCTCATAAGTAAGGTGGTACATGTAGAACCACTAAAATACTTTAACAACTCCAAGACAACACCAATTATGTCATTTGAAATAATCAAATCTTCCCAATCAACCAAGAGAGCGTCACAGGATTTGGTACCCCTGATCCACCCACAAAAGTGAAAACACACGAGAGCATAGCTAGTGAATCACACTCACAATACTAACAACCATCATAAGCACTCCGACCATTTAACTTATTATAACCTAACACTTTTAAATGAAAACCTTTCTTAGGTATTTAACAATCAACAACAATGAACTTTATGACTCAACCCAGGTGTAAGTCCATTCACATGCTCAATACATGATACAATTGATCATTCCTCACCTTACACATTCATACCTTGACAAAATATATCACCATGAATGTAGACTTACAATGAAAAAATCTGAATGGTAAACTCAATCATATAACACAATTCCCTTATCTATCAACATTAGCTTATACCTTGAAGATTTTTATGAAATCCTGAATCTTCGCTTATCATTGATCGCATCTCCATTGATCTTACAATATCATTTGCTAAAATTCAATCGTACTCGTTACTAAACTCAAAACAAAAACAAAGCACTTATCATCACACTCGAGCTAATGTTTGTGCACTCTTTTCTCAAGTCTTTTCCAATAGTTTTTAACCAATTTGAAGGACTTGTGACACTAGTACCATAGCCATAACATACAAATGAAATCACGCGTCTCTAAACTCAATTATCTACCCCTATGAAGATATCTCTTCAACTTTTGCAATTAAATAAAATATTCTTACTTTCGCCTCTCTCTAAAGGTTGTACGACATCCGCCTATTTTTCTTCATTACGACTCTAGCTCTTTTAAATTCGATTCGAGCGATGTCCCACCATCTCTTAAAACTTTCAATACAACCACATTATTCACCAAATATTAGAAAACCCCAACATTAGATACTCACAAGTCATAATTACTACACCGAATTCGCTTAGCCATAATCTTATTATATAGTTGCATCCCATCACAATCTACCATGAACTCTTATTACCATTATGCTCAGTCAGCCCTGACTATCGCTATAAGTCAACATTTTCATCAACATAACACCTCAAATTCAGGTATACTCATCAAATTCAGAGGACTAACCCAATTTATATACACTTTCTTACTAACTTTTCCATTTCCTTCACCCAAGTATACTCAATGGAATTTTCTTTATCCAAAAGTTTGTCATTCCGGTATCAATCAACTCCCTTATGGATTAAGATAAAATCATCAGTCCTTATACTACCTCCCTTCTTCTTAACAAACAAGACAAGAGCACCTCATGAACCCTTTTTCAAGAAGCTCTTGGATTTGAGCCTTAAGCTCTTTTAATTTTGCTGGAGCCATACGATACAGAGGGATGTAAATGGGGCGAGTGTCAGTTTCCAAGTCAATGCAAAAATCTATATCTCTATATGGAGGCATACCAAGCAAATCCGTAGGAAACACTTCCTTAAAACTTAGACACCACAAGAATAGACTCAATAGAGGGAGACTCAAACCTAACATTCCGAACATGAGCCAAATAATCCAAATAACCCTGCCCTACCAGTTTCCTTACTCGAATAGAGAATATGATCTTAGCTAGCTTAGGCTTGTACACCCCTTCCCACTCTAATCTTTCCCTACCGGGGATCTCTAGAGTTACCGACTTAGTATTACAATTAAGCCCGGTATAATAGAGGGACAACTAAGTCATGCCTAAGATTATATCAAGTCAGTCATATCCAACATAACCAAGTCAACACAAGTCTGAAAATCCATAAACACAACAGGACAAATACGATATACATGGGTGGCTATGACTGACTCTTCAACTGGTTAGAAACATGGATGAGGGCATCAAGTATATCACAAACCACATTGAATCCCAAGGTAATTGAACTGACATGTACAATAAGTAGAACCCATATCACACAAAACAATAGCCATCCGGGCACAAACAAGAGTAGCACTAGTGACCACTGCATCACACTTCAAACTCGATTTTGCCAGAAAAAGCATATAACTAAACCCTGTTATCTTAACGGGCAACCTCCTTGCCTGGTTGTACTACATTTTTACCTGTATTACCATTTCCACGGCCTCACTGATTTCCTCTTCATATGCCCAGGTTCTCCATAATTTACCACACTTTATAACTTATATTTGATTGTTGAACACTGAATTAGATCACAGGGATTTGTTCGGGTACGATTAGGGGTCCATAATTGTGACTAGGGGAAAACAGGGGAGACAGAGCTGAGATTCTATCTCGCCCTATCCCGCTTTGGCGAGAGAAATTCCGCACTGGCGGTCTACCGTGGCAGGAAAACTCCAGCCCCAGCGGCCTCAATGGAAACAAAACCCCTGTCAACAATTTTCTGGGTTCTTTTCTTTTCTAAATTCCCCAAAGGTTCCCATCTATAACTAGGCATTTAAGAAAATCCCTTTAATTAGGGCAATCATTGTCTACCCCCGGTCAACCCAACGAAGTACGCACTTTAGAATTCTTTTACATCGTTTTAACACTACCACATACATATCCCAGAATACACCAAAACTCTCACACGGTTATTAGTTGGTCGCAACGCACATCCTGATTTCATACTTACGAACCACCTCGTAATTTATCTAGACCCTTGCACCTAATCTCGTGATGACTTTATTTTTCACAAAAAGTCTCATGACACTCAAGCAGTTACAACTTGCAGATAAGTCCAAATTCTTTAATTATTTCATTCCATATATGACCATTACTGATCATCTATGCCTTATACGGCCTCTAAGGCAAGATATCAATTGGAACCTTCTTAGTTCAAATTAGCATTGCTTGTGTCCCTTCAGCCAGGACTACGATGTCTAGTTCGCTTCATTAAGATACCAATTGGAATCGAGAGATACCAATTGGACTCAACTCATACCACAAGCGACAATAATAGCTAGCGAGCCCCACAAAACTGCTAATTTCAATCATAGAACTAGGTCGAACCCAATTATTAACCATCTTAATCTTTATCTAAAGGTATCCAAACCTTAATCAATCTTTAGAGAAAACCGATGAACCTTGCAATTGGTCAAAAAGATCATCTATCCGAGGCCATGGATACTTGTTCCGAATGGTGACCCTATTCAACTGTCGGTTGTCTATACACATCCTCTCTTACTAATGATTGTGTTACCACTTTTGTTGCTCTAGTTCGGACCATAAAGTGGAGGAGGAAAGATACCAATTTGTATCACCCATATACCAATTGGATTCAAGCCATAGCACGAATGAGTAGAAAGAAGCGAGTTTTTACTAAAGTCATATAGCCTCTCGAAGAAAAGTACAAACGCCATCGTACCGTTCCATAATTTGGTACAATGAGATCAACGAACCTAGGGATCTAATACCAACTTTGTCACGAAACAAACCGTCGTGAGTGGCACCCACAATAACCCTCCTGTGGGAGAACCCAAACTACAACCCAACTGATCAACTTAACCAAAGTAATACACATTTAAAGCTACAGAAACAGGTTTAAGGGAAAATAAAAATGGAGTCCCCATAAACTCCAAAAGTTTAAACAAATAACTAACCAAACTAATGCAGAAATTCAACCCCTAGAACCTAAAAGTCATTGTACCAAAACTCTACTAACAACAAGTTTAAGCACAAGGGGTACAACCTTAAAACTAAACAACACCTTTAAGAAATAGTCTTGAGTCTGAAAAGAGTGGACTTAAACAAGAAAGATCCATGGCAGCCTGCAAGAACTGGCTCACCCTTGAATCCGGTCACGCTCAATAGACACCTAGTGAGGTCTATTAATAGTCATCTGACGATGCCCTGTACTCAACAAAGAAAGAGAAAGTGCGTTATCGGTACACAACCACAGTGTACTAGTAGGATCATGCAGCTATCCCAATAAGTGAAACACATGCAAGTAACCACAACATTATAAAACATGCATATAACAAACATATACAATAGTAGTCATCTTTTCAGGATCAATGTAGCATACCACATTCTTAATAATACACATTAGTTATCAATTTAGAGCAACATACAGTCTTCCAATATCAATCATCATTAGATATGAATGTAATCATCACAAGTAGATACACAACACAATTCAATGGTCTTCTCACGGAACCCAATTCAATGGTCCTCTCATTGAACTCACACCCAAACTGTTAGCATACTGAAATGTAGTACCCGATCTAATGTTTATGTCGAAACATGGCAAACGATCCCATATTTATGTCGAAACGGTGCAACAGATCCCATATTTATGTCGAAAAGTGGCAACCGATCCCATATTTATGCTGAAACGTGCAAATCGATCCCATATTTATGCCAGAATGTGGCAGCCGATCCTAGTTAGTGTGTCGGATCGTGACATCCACCCATTCAACAAATCACAATCACAATGTATATTCTCACAATCATACAATAAGAGGTGATTCATGGCTTACAATTATTCAATTATCCTCATTTACGATTAAGGTGATCAATATTGCAACATTCGCATACATACATGCATTATAATGAATCAATTACAAACATATATCACACCAACATGAAATCACAACCATCACCTACCTCGAATCTAAGCTTGAAACCCCTAAGGCACTTGAATCTTCCCTCTTCAGATTCTTTCTGCTTGTTCTAGGTCTACAAACAACAATTTATATGCAAGGATCAATAATCAAAGGTCTAATTATTCGGATTATAACAAACCCAATAACCCTAGACCAAACCCTTGATCCACATACCCATATAAGGGCTTTTTGCACCATACATTCTAGATCAAAAACCTCCCCCATCGATAATTACTCATGAATTTACATTCTACTAATCAAAACATGGATTTGGGTAGTAAAATCCTTACCTTTAGCCTCAAGAATGGTGAAAAACGTTCAAGAACTCTCCTGGGGTTGTCTCATAGGTCTCAAAGTCAAAAAGTGCAGAATAGAACATTTTTGGGGTTTATTTACGACCTTAAGTCACGTCTAACCCTCCACAGCGGTCCTCACCTCGCTATTGCGGCCCCGCCAGAGCGACCAAAACCAGCGCCAAAGCGGCTTGCACAAAACAGTGAGCTATTTTAATAATTCCAAGACCCTCATTCACAATGCACTTTTGACCAACGACGCTCAAAAAAATATCGTTCATGCTAAGATCGATTTCAGGAGTTCTACTTGCCTAAATTCAATTCCGTAAAGTCATACGAGTTCCTTAACGACTTATCTAACTACTCATGTGATCGGACTCATAATTAGATCACTCGATTATTACCAAATTTCCCTACACCTTAATGACTCCGATTTCGTCCAAATCTAGACTAGGTTGGGAAATTTCAAGTTACTACAAAAAAGTTTTCTGGCCCCAATTCTTTTCCCATTGACTTTTCCCTAACGACGGAATCAGGCCATTACAAAAAAAGATTTTACCTTCATAATACTTTGAAATAATACATTTGTCAAGTCAAATTTCAATATCTTAAATTTTTTTTAACTGTTGGGTGATCTTTTTTCAAAATTTTCCTTATTAAAAATATCCAAAAATAATAATCATTCCTTGTTCAGGAAAAACAAAACAAAATATTTATTTCTTATAACAAAGAAAATACGAAGCGTGTTTATGATCTTTTTGAACTACGTTTAACCTGATTCTTGTTTTTTACAAGAAGGCAACCTTATTTTGAGGTTCGGTCCAATCATGAAAATATCTAAAAAGTCCTCATCACAAAATACTGGGGCTAAAAATATGAGGGATAATTTTTTTTTCTTTGGGCACAACATTTCTTTATAAGAATCTATCTTTTAAATTTAGAAAAAATTTGACTTGGTTGGTACCAACATACTTAGGAGTGTGCATAAGATAAAGAAATAAAGTGTTAAACTATTTGTCAAGACATGTCAACTTTGTTGTGACCTATATAGACTTCTATTGGTAGATCTTAATATATTTATGTAATATTTGAGAAATTATCTTGCTAAAAGTTAAGGCTAAAACAAATTTGACATCATTGTTTCAAATGAATTGTGTGGTGAGCTTTAGATATGAAAATTCAGTTGCATGACTTTGTTGATCTAGAACTTTGCCCAAATATGGGTTGAGGCGTAAATTTGAGCAACAATTAACTTGGAAAAGGATTATAGGCCTTCTTTTATCCGATTGTGCCTTTCAAGCCTACTGAATGACATGTTATCTATAGAACATCCATTTTTAGCCTAAAATCTTTTTATTTGGATAATCATATTTTAACATATATCCTTTAAGTGCATAAATGCATTATACCTTGGTCCCACCTCCTTGAGTCCACTATCAATTATCTATGAAGTGCCAAAGACCTTGGAAAAAGATTATATGCCTTTTTTATTTGATTGTGCGTTTCAAGCATACCAAATGATATGTTATCCATAAAACTCCCATTTCGAGCTTGAAACCTTTTTATTTGAATAATCATTATCTTGGCATATATCCTATGAATGCATAAATGTGCTATACCTTGGTCCCATCTTCTGGAGCACACTATCAATTATTGACACAATGCAAACGATCTAAGTTGCGTAACAAAGTGAAAAAGTCAATTTTTTGAAAGTCCAAAAAAATAAATGTCAAAGAAAAGCTAGAATGAAGAAATGAAAAAACAACCTCCAACAAAAAGGAGAGAAAATTAAAAAAAATGAGGAGAAGCTTTCAAGAAAACAAGGTTAAATGCGAAAATGAAAAAATATTGAGAGAATTGTGCAAATTTTAAGGAAGAAACAGCCACTTTATCCCAAAAGAATATCCTACCTTTCCCTAAGCCTACATTACAAGTCAATGACAAGTCCTATTTGATCTCATTTTTTGTGTTCTCACATTAGTGGATACTTACATGAGGGCCAAACATATGGTATCTCAATCTCATGCATTGAACATCTTTATGAGTGTGAGTGACTTTCATTATTCTATTTTGTGAAGTAGGACTTTTATTTATTGCGAGGGCATTTGAAACATGAGGATATGAATAATTCTATCCCTTAATTTAGGCAAGATAAATTGATCTTGTAAATATTTAAGTATGTTTGAGATGCCATTTGAAACTATAGGAATTACACAGAGTTGACCTCATATTTGTTTGAAAATAGTTGAATGTGGTTCATATGCATAATATTAATTGTTGGTACCAATTAAAGTGAAGACATTATCAACCATGAACCGATTCTTTTCCCAAAAGATTAAAAAATCAAGAAAAAGAAAAATATTTTTGATTTATTAAACTACGTTCGACTTGATTCCTAAAAGGATACGTAGGCAGCCCTTCATTGGGGTTTGGTCTAATCACTCAATAAAAAAATAATCATGTTCTTCAATTTTCCAACGGCTGAGACATGATATTGTGACCTACGGTGTGTTACAACAAAGAAATAAAGAAAAATGAGAGTCTTATGAGTGAAAGCCCTCACGCACCATAAGGCGATAGTAAGTTTATAGATGGAGCTAAAAATGTCTTATTGGTGAAAATCACGAAGGGCACTACTGATCAAATGATGACATTCTGTCTTCACATGAGCACAATCAAGATAGAAGTCGGTCTATAGACTGAAAGGTACAACATTGTTTCAAAAGATTCAGATAACTTAAAAGGATCAAACGTTCAATACAAATGCATGTCATGATTCATTAAAGTCATCACGTACTTTCAGATAAGATTCTTTTCATTCCTTTTAAATATTTACTTATTCATTTCCTCCTACTAAATATTTAACTTTTCTTTCATAACCCTTTCATTTGCGTCATTTGTACTTGTGTTCGGTATTCTTTGAGTCTCATTCAGCATAAGCTCACGTCAAGTGGAAAAATAAAATAAAATCCGCAAAATTGACTATGGTATTTCCAGCTGAATGTTGGGGGAATGCACAACATTAACTAGGGCTGTGAACCAATCGAGACAAAAAAATGTCAAAAATAGATACCGTGAGAAAATCGGTAAAGCAAGAGAGTTGCTTTGGAAAGAATGAACCACAAAACACACACAAAATGGTAGTGGGTCAAAATGTTCATGATGAGTGTTTCAAGGGAAAATGTAATGACCCGAACCGTCGTTATTTAGGAGGAACAAAAATCTGGGGAAATTCTGGGCCATTGTCCCGCCACAGCGGGCAAGATTCCGCTAGTGCGGTGGCGCCAGGGTGGGGTAAGTTGGCGCCAAGGCGGAATTGGTGAAGCAGAATGTAAATTACGAGAAATCTTATTTTCTTCATATTCCTAAAATACCTTATTAAGTTGTAAAACACCCTAGAAACCTCAGAAAGCTTCTCTAAGCTTGGAAAGGTAGGAGAAGAAGAATTCTAACATGAGGATGACGATATCTTGTGGATTCTTGGCCAAATCCTCCATCGCAAAGCCCGAAAAACCGGAACGAGGTCAAAAACTCCGTGCAATTTCTTGGCCCCCAGGTAGGCTAGGTTTTTAACGATTGAGTAGTTATAAATCTGTGCTTACTGCGTGATATATGTAAATCAATGGTAGGGTTGTGTGTAGACCTTCGTGCACCGAGTAATTTACATGAATAATCCTTATAATTCAAAGTATGTGATTTTATGCCTTGAGGAGGAATTGATGAGTTGTTAGAAAACCTAGAACTGCTATCATGGATAGAATTGGGTCAAGAATAAGGATATTAAATAAGGAGTGGAACTAGAATTATGAATGTATGCTACATCCGATAAATTGAAATGATGGAATTGGGGATTTATGATGAATTGTGGCTAAACCTTAATAAGAAATCCTAAATGATGAAGTAGGGCTGAGTATGGTCAACTATTATATATGTGATAGGGATTGAGGAGAATTCGTAGGTAATGGTTGTGATTCTACGTTTGTGTGATGTATGCTTATTTTTGCTTCATTATGATACTTATATATGTATGAATGATGCAATTTTGATCACACTTATTGTAAATGAGATAGATTAATGATTATTGCCATGAAATCATGAATTAAATGTATGATCTTGAAGATATACTTGTGATTGTGATTGTGGTGTGTGAATGGGATCGATTTTTATGTTTCGGCATAACTAACTTGGATCAGATTGCCACGTTCTGGCATAATTATGGGATCGGTTGCCACGTATCGGCATAACCATGGGATCGACTACCACGTTCCGGCACACTAAGTTAATCGGTTGCCACGTTTCGGCATGCTAACTGTTTGAGTTTCGATTCCATGAGAGGACAAATGATGTGATATAAAGTGTGAGTTGCTCGTTGTTCCTAAATGTCGATAATGTGGTATATGCTTGATATACGCCGGTGAATTTAGTGTGGTATTGGCTTGTATATGTTGTACTTAGTGGCCACGTGTTATGACAATTTATAGTTGGTTGTACTTGGAGGATTTTTCTATGTGATTAGAATGGTTAAGCTATGATCAGGAGTCCGGTAAGTGGGTTGATTGAAAGAGGGATTAGTATTCAGGGTGTTAGTGTATATTGGGGGTGTTCCCAAGAGAGAGTAAGGGTGGAGAAGCAAGTGGTTTATTTTATGATCTTACTAGTTGGTTTCTTATGTTATGTGGTGGGAGTCGGGTTGACCGATGATGCCTACCAGTACGTGTGTTTTGTACTGATACTACTCTTGTTATGTCTTTTTAGACATAGTCTGGATGCAGGTTGATGATGTTTCATTAGGTGAAGACGAAGAGATTCTCCAGTAGCTTCTATCTTTCCTTTCGCATGGTGGGAGCTGTGTCTTTTATTTTATTGTCCAGTTTTACTCTTAATAGCTCTTATACCTGTTTATACTAGATCCATGTGAGTTGTTAAATTACTTTACAAGTTTAACAAAAAGTGTGTCTAAGGGTATTATTTATAAAATCAAGTGTTATATTTATTTCTGTTTTCTTTAATTTCCGCATGTTTTTACTATTGGGATATGAGGGTTCTCCTACTTAGGTGTTAGAGTGGGTGCCTGCACGATCCGGTGGGTTGGGTCATGACAGAAGATAAGGACTGTGTCTGACGTATCTTCAAGCTATTCGCGCAATCATCAATAGAATGAACCTTCCAAGCGAGACGGATTCAAAGTCAAACTCCACAAGATATTCAAAGTCATAAACCAAGCACCATTTAGAAAAACTAACAAAACATTCTTTGTTTCAAAACAGGTACAAAGCAAAATCATTCAAGTACTTCGCGAGAGACAAACGCCACGACGGTAAATTCTTGAATTCCTGTCTCTCCTACAATATGCACAACAATAATAATAATAACAATAAAAAGGATTATTTTTCTTAATAAAATCTGAGGAATTATATTCTATTTTATTTTTATTTTGTTTGTTTCTTTTATGTTTGGAAAATGTACAAAATAAAAATAAAATAAAATAAATGATATTAAATATAATAATAAAATAAGTAAAATAAATAAATAAAAAATATATATGATACTTATTTTATTTTTCATGTTTTCACAGGGCACAATAACCCCTAGTTGCATATAGGGCACAATAATCCCTATTTTATTTTTTATGTTTTCACACGGCATAATAACCCCTTGTTGCATTTAGGGTACAATAACCCCTATTTTATTTTTCATGTCTTCACAGGGCACAATAATCCCTTGTTGCATATAGGACACAATAACCCATATTTTATTTTTCATGTCTTCACAGGGCACAATAACCCCTATTTTATTTTTCATGTCTTCACAAGGCACAATAACCCCTGGTTGCGTATAGGGCACAATAACCCTATTTTATTTTCATGTCTTCACAGGGCACAATAACCCCTGGTTGCATATAGGGCACAATAACCCCTATTTTGTTTTTCATGTCTTCACAGGGCACAATAACCCCTGGTTGCATATAGGTCACAATAACTCCTATTTTATTTTCACGTCTTTACAGGGCACAATAACCCCTGGTTGCATATAGGGCACAATAACCTCTATCTTTTTTTTTCATGTCTTTAGAGGGCATAATAACCCCTGGTTGCATTTTGGGCACAAATCACCCTTTTATTTTTATTTTATATCTGTATTGGGTATAAAAATATTATTTTTATGCCTAGTATAGACTTTTATAGCTTTCATCAATAACTCACAAAATTTTCCTAGTGCAAACTGGCGTAGAAAAATTTGTTTTGTTTTGTTTTTATGGCGTGCAGGTTTCTATGTAGTACACAAATGTGAAGTTCAAGAATAAGGAATCATCTTCTCAAGAAAACAAGCATTCACCAATATCATGTAGAAGAACGTCAATGGCTCAAGTCAAATCATAAGTTTCAAGTCTTAAATTTAGATATCCAGATCAAAATTCGTAATTGATGTACCTACCTAAAGAGGGTGAAGCGATAACCTAAGACTCAAGACTAGTGGAGTAGATAGGGTCTTTTATATTTTGCCTTTTAATGTAATAGCAGGAGCTACGAACCGGAACCTCGACAAAACCTCACTTGACTACCTAACTTATTCTCCTATCCCTCCATATATTTGAATTGCACATGACTTCTTATCATTAACCCAAAATAGGTAGTTTGTCCAATGTTAGGGCTCAGTCAAACCACTTCTATTTTACTTTTTTTTACATTTTTTTAATAAATGTCTCGGTCAAAAATTAGTCACATTATTCACGTCTTTGCATGAAAACTCTTCATGTTTCCAGGCAAAGAGGGGCATGCTGCGAACACCTAATTTTTTATCGAACTTAAAGATTTTACACCATTTTTAATACTTAGATATTATTATAGGTTTACATTTAAAATGAAAAAAATATCTGAAAATTACAACAAATTATATGATTTATTTATGTCTAAATTTTAATAAACAAAGTTTGTGAGTTAATGTATATATTTATTTTTTATCCTTCAACTTTTACCAGCCTAAAATAATAATATTTATAATGAAAAAAAAAAAGTCCTAAAAATTGCAAATTATCTTACCCTTTATCGTAATTACCTCCAACTTCCATAACTTATTTCTCTCCTCCCATTTTGTTTATTATTTTTTTTTTTCCCTCACAAATGGCACGATTTTTTCTAATTTTATTTTTACATCACACGATTTTTATTTTATTTTTTTCTCATTTTTTTTCCCGTTTGTTTCTTGTTTTATTATTATTATTATTTATTTCTTTTATTTTCTTCCTTTATCTCACCCTAAAAATTCTCAACTAAATTTCATTCCCCACTCTCTCACGTTCCTTTTAATTAGCACCAGATTCACACCCAAAACTATTATAAAAACACACGCTCAGTAAAGTACTAAAAGTAGATACACAGAGAGAATAGACGAAAAAGACATAAAATATAGAAGATAGAGAGAAAAACACAGAAGTAAATATTGAGTTTTCTTTTGTGAATTAAGTCTAGAGTTCGGGGTTTTGTTCACGATTTCGGATTTGTGGCTCTTTAAAGTTAATACATAGTTGTTAACTTTGGAAATCCGTAGATCATAGCAGTTGTTTTGTGGTGAATCAATTTTCACGATGAGGTAACTCTAAATTCTCGCATGATTTAAGTAGAATGCTTGTACGAAATTTGATTTCAATAATATGAAGTTTTCAAATCGCATGTTATTATTATGTAATATCAGTTTGTGATGTATGTTGTGAACTGTTTTGAGAATTTACGAATGCTTAGGAAAACGTAGCTGAAGACGCTTCTTGCTAAGAAATAATAAAAAATAATAAAATATATATCATACTTTTTTTTAATTATTATTAGCTTATGCTCTTTAGATGTAATTTTTATTGAAATTGATTTCGTGATATTTAATTTTGAATAGGTAATGTTTCTTGAAGCTTAGTTTTCACTTAAGGAAATTTTGTTGAAATTATTTGTAGACGGGTTAGATTAGGATATAAACTAAAGATTAAGTGATTAGTGATTTAGAAAAGTTAAGTAGAATATGTTTTAGTCTTTTGAATATATTATTTTGATAAAAAAAAGTAGTTTGCCTTTAGAAAAAGCGTAAGATGATTATTGTTTTAATTCGGATTGTTAGGATATATAATTAAAGAGGAGATATAAAATTTATTTAGAGATTCATGATCGAAAAAAATAAAAATAAAGAGGAAGATTGATAAAAAAAAAATAAACAAGAAAAACATAAAGAAGAAATTTAAAAAATAAATAAAAAAGAAGAAGGAAACAGAACATAAATGCAACAAAAAAATGATAAAGAAAAAAAAGAGTAACAGAACGTTTTACAAGAAAGTAAAAAAAAATATTATACAAAAAAAAAAGAAAGGAAAATCAAAACCTGCAAAAATAAAAGGAAAGAAATAATAAAAGGGTAAAAAATTAACGTGCGAAAACAAAAATGAAAGAAGGGAAAGTTAATTAATTATAAAAAATTAAGGAGAGAGAGAAACAAAAATAAAAAATATATAAAAGATTATTAAAAAAGACGTGCAGCGTGAAAAAGAAAAAATATTAAAATTTTCTTTCAAAAACTAATCATAAATCCCATAAAGATACCTATATATATATATATATTCTATCCATAACAACATAAATTAAAAAAAATACAAATACACACCAAATAAAAAGGAAAAGGAAAATTCGGGTGTTCAAGTTTCAAATTCGTAAAGGTCTATTTTTTAACTTTATTCTATTTTTGCTTGAGAAAATTTAAGCGCTTATACATATTTTTATTAATGAACAAACTAATAAAATAAGATAGTTTTAAATATGTTTAAAATAAATCAAAGGATGAGGGTAAATAACATTTTTATTATTAAGCTAATAATATAATATTCAAAAATTAATTTAAGTCATATATAGTCAATAAAGCGACCGTGCTAGAATCACGGGACTCAAGGGGTGCCTAATATCTTTCCTCGGTCAACAAAATTTTTTACCCAAATTTTCAGTTCGTAGACCAATAAAATAAAGAGTCAAATTTTCCTTTGATTAGGGATTTAAATAAGGTGACTTGGAACACCAAACTCAATTTCAAGTGGTGACTCTGAATAATAAAATAATCTTTTTTCAAAATGTCACTTTAATTGGAAAAACTCTTTTCCAAAACATCCGTTTGAGGAAAAATAGGGGTGTGACAATAAATACTAAAAAGGCATATGATCTTCTTTATTTTTCCATTTTTATTCTTTTACCCTCAAACGAAGGAGTTTCTTCCTAATTTTTTTCTAAAATAACTGGCGTCAATGTAGTCCATTGAATTATTACTTTTGATGTTAAGTCAATTATTTCAAAAATAGATTTTCACTTTGACTTATAATATGATAAAATAGCCATGATAATAATTTTTTTAATAGATATTTATGTAAAAATGAATGGAGAAAGTAAAGTATTGTTGGAAAGATATTTCAATCAAATGAAACACTAGAGTGAATATAGCATGAATATATATATTTTCGTCTTCCTTCTTCATTGGCTATGAATTGTGTTTCATACATATTTTTTTACTATATGTTATATTGAGTATAAACTTTTTAAGTATGAATTTCCTGTTATTTTGTGTTTATTTTAATCTAGGAAACTGTTATTCTGTTTTATGTAAATATAGATAAGAAAATAGTGATTGATCATAAAATGATCTTAAATAAAATTAAAGATTCTATAAATAATCCTTTAAATTTTATTCATCTATCAGTTTTTTAATTGAAAAAGTTTAATTTTTTGTATCACGATACAACTTCTATAATATACCAACTACTTTCATTAGACAACTATATGATATGTATGCAACAGAAAAAAGGAGAAGACTACAATTCTGCAAAGATAAGTAAAAAACTTAAAGAAATGAAATATTTTTCACCATACATGATGTTGTTCATATATTAACACTATACTATGCTACTGATATATATATATATATATATATATATATATATATATATATATAAAGCTAAATAGTTGACATACATTATAAGAACATTTCACTGTAATAACCTAATTTTTTATGTTATATATTTTTTTTATCTCTATAACATTCTACTTATAACAGTGTAGACATCCACTATAGAAGTGCACCTTTTTTGTAAATTACTTCTCTATGATAGCCTTGCTCAAATATTAATTGAGTAAAAATATTTTCTAACAATATATATATTACGTATAAAGATAAAATATTGAAATATTTGTGGTAATAGTTATTAGTGTCATGCACATACTAAATTTCAAGCATGAATATTTAAGAAAAAAATTATACTTAAATGATGTCCATCATTTATGGTCATAACCTTAAAATGAAAAGCTATTGGTGACAGTTTTTATATTGATATATTTTTTTATTTTGTTGGTTAAATTTGTTTACAAAATTGTGAAGGAAAAATACTACTAAAGAAATGTCACTTTCTCCCGATATTTAAAATATTGAATGTATTTTGAAATGTTTCCATGATCTGGTCATTTTGATCTAAAAAAAGTAAGTATTTCTATGACAATCTTTATTAATCATTTAAAAGTATTTTTTTTTATATTCTTTCAATTATAATCATTTACTAAAAATGTTTAATTTAGTAATATTAATTCCATTTTACAACATCATATATTATATGATACGATACACACGTGCAATGCATGTGTCGTGAAACTAGTACTACCTAAAAAGCATTAACTCACTAATTTAAATATTAAATTACTGATATAACCATTTTATTTTAAAAACTTAATTATGGTATAAAAAATGTATTGTGCCTACAAACATCAGTGACAATGGTCGTATTCTTTCTAATTGCCGCAACCATTGGAATATAATGTTTTCTATGCTATAATCTCTTTTCCCAGAAGTTCCTTCGCTGTAGACTACTCTCCATAACAAAATTTACATATCAAATAAATGTAATAGCAAGTAACCCTATGTCACGATCTAGATCGTCGTGATTGGCACCCACACTAACCCTCCGATGGGAGAACCATTAATACTAATCAGCTAACTCAAGAACTAAACATTACAAGATACGGAAGCAAGTTTAAATGCAAAAATAAAGTAGAGTTCCCATATACTCCAAAAGTCTAACAACGACAATCAAAACTTGTGGAAATATTCCCTAGAATCTAAAAGTCAGTGTCCCAAAACTCTAACAAAACCATAAGTCTAAAGAAAAAGGGGTGCAACCACGAAAGCTAAAACAACTGAACATCTAAAGTACTAATCCAAGTCCGAATAAAATGGACTGAACAAAATGAGAACTCATGGTAGCCTGAAAGAACTGGCTCACACTTGAATTCGATTGATCACTGATCTCCTATATGAAGTATATCAGTAGCTGCCTGAAGATGCCCTGTACTCAACAAAGAAAAAACAAGTGCAGTATCAGTACACAACCATTGTGTACTGATACATATATAAGCAGTCACAACAAGGTAAACACGCATATACCAAACATATACAATATCAATTAACAATTCAGGAGCAATGTACCATTTCACATTTTCAACAATACGCACATAAGACAAGTCAATGGTCCTCTCATGGAACCCACACCCAAACTATTAGTGTACCGGAAGGTGGTACCCAATCTCAATTAGTGTGTCGTACATGACACCCGATCTCATATATGCGCCGGAACGTGGCACCTGATCCAAGTTAGTGTGTTGGAACGTAACACCTGATCCATTCAACAAGGCACAGTCACAGTTACAATGTACATTCTCATAGTCATACAATCAAGTGTTGATTCATGGCATACAATCATTCATTTATACTCATTCGCATTTGATGTGATCAATAGTGCAACATTCGCATACATACATGCATTACAATGAAGCAAATACTCACATGCATCACACAAATATGAAATCAAACCATCACCTACCTCGAAACAAGCTAGAATCCTTCTAAGATGCTTGATTCTTCCCTTTTCGGATTCTTTCCGCTTGTTCTAGGTCTACAAACAATCAATTCAATACGAGGATCAATAATTAAGTTCTAATTTACTTGGATATTGACAAATCCAATAACCCAAGACCCAACTCATGATCCTAAGGTGCAGCGAGGACCTTTTCCCACCATCCAAATCAATTCAAAACCCTCCCCAACAATATTTAACCAAGAAGTTAAGTTCTACGGATCGATAAACGGATTAGGGGAGTAAAATCCTTAGCTTTAGTGCTAGAAGAGGTGGAAAACTGTCAAGAACTTGCCTTGGTTCGTTTCTTAGCTCTCAAGAACGAAATTGCAAAATAATAACATTTTTGAGGTTTATTTTCGACTTAAGTCGCGACTGACCCGCTATGGCGGCCTCCATCCTGCCACAGCTGCCCCGCCTTGGCGGCTTGCATGGAAACAGAGAGTCGAATTTAGAGTTTCAAACCCCCATTTCACAACACACCTTCAACCCACGACACTAAAAAACAACCCATTCACGGTAAGATCAGTTTCGGGAGTTTTAGTCGCCCAAATTCGATTTCGTC
Source organism: Solanum stenotomum (assembly GCF_019186545.1). NCBI lineage: Eukaryota > Viridiplantae > Streptophyta > Magnoliopsida > Solanales > Solanaceae > Solanum > Solanum stenotomum. The sequence continues at coordinate 67,422,574 of NC_064282.1, read as the reverse complement.
CAAATCTGGACTACGCTAGGAATTTTCAAGTTACTACCAAAAAGTCTTCTGACCCAAAAATTTTCCCCGATAACTTTTCTATATCGACGAGAATAGGTCGTTACACCCTATACTTTGGTATTTGGTTGATAGGGAAGAATTTCATTTTTATTTTCTCATATTTGGTTGAACAAAAAATTTAGAAAACATTTTCTTCAAGAAAACAAGTTCCTTAAAAATGAAAAATATGACTTTCTTAATACAAGTAGGGAACACAAGTTTTATAAGTAAACATTTTATGTTTATTGTATCATCCCTCCCACCCATCACCCTCAACCCCCCAACCCATTTAACCATTCGACCCCCAAGATCCCACCCCCACCCCCTGTCCTTATATTATTTTGCTTGATTACATATCACTACAACAAAAATAATTTTTAGCGGCAGTAAATATTGACATTAATAAAGAGTGCTATAGTCTTAACCGACATTAGTTAAGTGTCATTAGAACCAATATCGCTAAAGGCTTTAGGGACATATACAAAGAGTGTTAATTGCGGCTAAAAATACATATTTAGTTACAATTGAGAATAAATTGCCGCTAATGATCATTTCTGATGTAATGTATAAATGTTCATGAGATGTTATTCTTTTACACACTTACTAAATATTAAAAAATAAGTAAGAAACCAACTTGTTTTCCAAAAAAATACTCATTCATATCAAACACACTCNATTTAGCGACAATTGAGAATAAATTGCTGCTAATGATCATTTCTGATGTAATGTATAAATGTTCATGAGATGTTATTCTTTTACACACTTACTAAATATTAAAAAATAAGTAAGAAACCAACTTGTTTTCCAAAAAAATACTCATTCATATCAAACACACTCTTAGTTTGTTCCTTCTATTTATTTGTCATCACCAAATTTTTTGCCTTACCCAAGTTAATATCTTTGAAACGTTTTCGTTAAATATATATCGTGTGATCGTTTGAAATAATTTAATGGATTGCTTTGTCACGAGATGTAATTTGACATTATTTTTTGAAAGAAAGGTTGTTGTTTTCAGTCAATTTTCTATATATTGGGAGATTTACATGATAATAGAGTTATTTTTGACTTAAATTAATTATTTATTTGTGTAGTTCTGTGTTTGGTCTGTGTGAAACATATTTTGGTATTTGTTTCTGAGGAACATTACTTTAGCTACCGTCAAGGTAAGATGTTAAATTTTTAAATGATGTTTTACCTTATTTCTTTTTTAACGAAAAAATATTTATCATAATTGTTTAATTTTGCTGTTTCAGATAAATTGATTTTTCATCTTCTATTTCCTATTGCTTGAATTTAAATCTGTACATTTAGAACCAGCTAAATTTCGATTTTTAACCATTTGATGTCATATTTTTGCTTATTACTACAAATGTGTTTCTAGCTTACTTTCATTTGTTAAAGTAGAATAGGATGATGCTGGAAAGGATGAAAATTTACACTGAAAATTTATATAATAATATTAGTATTATCTTATAATAGAAAATATTAAATGACTCAGATATATGAATCCATGGCATGAAGATTCTTTCAGAACAATAATATTAGTTGACACAAAGGTAATATCTTAACACTTTTACTTGCCTTCTAATTCTAATGTCGCTCATGTTTGGTATATTAACGTCACCACGCGTTGCTCAATATTAGACTACAACCAAAGAAGAGGTTACTTTGGTGTATAATAAAATTTCTAAAGTTAGGCTACAATGGTTTGGAACAATTTAAAGGGGATATATGTTTCATGACACGCTACAACTAAGAAAGGGAATTATTTACAAACCCATATGTCCTAAGCCCGAATTAAAGGTTATAGATACAATTTCAAGGATGTATGGAACTCAATACGAGGCATACTTGTGCGGTGAACCTAATATATATATATATATATATATATGATCTGGCGTTTTTAATCTGTAGTATTTAGCCAAAAACATCCTTAATGAACCCTAGCTTTGGAATTGGAAGAGGAGACTAGTGAAGTGAATCTATGGTTCCATGTACGATCCGTACAAACTTCTATAGACCGCATTGGTCATCCATAGACCAATTTACAGGAGATCCAAATCCAGGCCAAAGACTAGGGGCACACTTCTATGATCCGTCAACCCTTCTGGTCTCTAAGGCCTCTCGTACAAACAAAGACCAAAAATCCTTCCAAGCCCATACTACTTTCCATGAATAAAGAGCTACGGACCGTATAAGATTGTAAGGTCCATACACTCACTAATACAACCTTGTGATAAAAAATCACCAAGTCGGGAACTCATCGTACGAGCCTCCTATATGGTCTGTCTTCCACTTTACGGTCCGTCCTGGTCTATCATACATCCCACTTATTGTAACGACTAGGAAAATGATAGGTTAAGCAAGATCCTAATGACTTTGTGTTGACTTTATAATGAGGTTCTATGAGGTGTAATGTTGTCCCAAGCTAAAGAGTTTAGGGAGTCAACGTCTTGGAACGTGTTAGACTGAAGGACTTGTTTTAATGTTTGACAAGGTCCAAGGGCATCACAACGGTCCGTGAAGCCCCACACAAACCGTGAAGTCGTCTATGAAGGGTTTTCATTTGACTTAGACTGTAAGGTCAACTTCAAATGATGATATCTCTTAGCTCAAAATAAATTAGGATGGCCCTTGCATATCCAATTAAAGGTCTTTGAGACCTCTTTCTAATGTCGTAAAGTTTTCCCAATTCCGATCTCGGGGTAAAATGTTATGCCAGAAATAGTGAAGCACTTTCAGGCTGTAAATTCTTCACGACCCGTTTGACGGGCTGTGGTGATAATGACGGTCCGTAGAGATGGCCTTGGAGTTGCCCTGGCCGTTTGGAGGTTGGCAAGACTTAAGAGAGCTATTGCCTAGGGACCACAGGCACCTTCAAGGGTCGTGTCCCCCCTTCACGGTCCGTAAAGTCTTCCTTGGTCCATGACGGGGCTGCCCAAGTGAGGGGTTTTTAAGTAATTTCGTTTTAATTGTTTATTATGTGAGGTTGATTTTAAATGGTTTATATGATAAATATATAAGGTTTTAAGTCTTTTAATAAGTCATTTACTCTCTTTTCCCAAATCAAATTCCAAAGTTCTTCTCTCTCAATATTTCTCTCTCAACACAAGGAAGAAGAAGAAGTGGAACCTAGGGTTTTGGATTTCAAGCTTTCTTCATCAAATTTTCGTGGAATTCATCAAGTCTAAGGTATGGTGACCCTTGATATTTGATTATTCTTCCTTTCAAGGAGTCCATTCAAAGACAAAAAACCTATTTTCTATTCTAAGCATGGGTTTGTTGGTAAAACGTTTCCAAAAGCATTATATTGGTGAATTAAGGTGAAATGATTTTATATGAAATTTCTTCAAGAACCCATGTTTTCATTAAAACCCTAAATTTGACTTATGAAGTAGGTTTATTGTTTATGAACGATTGTTGATAGAATTGTGCTTAGATTGAATTGTAGTATGGATTTCTATTGTTATCTATATCTATCTATGGTGAATTGTTGAAGAATTGAGTAATGGTGGTTTTGGCTTGCATGAAGGGTAAGTTGACCTAATCTCATGGTATTAGTAGAATTGTTCTTGTATAGGTTGATCCAATTATGGTGGAGGTGTTTATATGTTGTATTGTATTGTGATTATGGCCATGAAGGCATTATATGTGGAATTGATGTATTATTATATTATCATATATGTGAAGGTGTTCATACGGTCACAAGACGATCTTGTATAAAGTGTTATTATGTGGTGATGGAAAGTATGTTCTCTCTAAATGTTCATATGTGATGATAATAAACTATGGAGGGTCTCTATATGGTGATGTTGTATCTTGATTGGTAGACTTAGATGTCTCTTCTTGTTATATGCTTATTGAATGAATGAAGTCTTGAATCAGCTAGACCTAAGCATGGTGCCCTTTCATAAGTCTAGACTCCTAAGTGAATGTGAAACCTTAAAGTGGTGGACCTAAGGGTGATGACCTTCTTCTTGAGTGAAATGATAGACTTAGAGTTGGTGGACTGGAATGGTAGAAAGCCCTCTCTAAGAAAGTCAATGAGCTATCCTTAATGAACCTTGATCGGCTAGACCTAGCATGGTGCCCTTCTTGGTAAAGGTACTGTGGGTCGGCTAGACCTAATGACGGTGCCCTCTCTAGTACATATATGTGAATGAAATTACTCTTTGGGACCTAAGGCTAAGCACCGAGTGGATATGGTTAAGATGGTAGGTCTTTACGAGTATGAGGCAAGAGTACAATGAATGTCACCATGTGCCTACATGGGTTGCTTATTAGTTCTACCCTTGGCAAGTAGAACACCATCCACGGCGTGGGATTTATGACGCCGGAATCCATCCCTAGCTAGTATGGTCTATGCCAGTTAATGCCTATTCCCATCATGTGGGATGTGCACTCTAGTTATTGGATAGGTTCTACAACGTGTAGGTAGTAGTATAGGATGCTATCTACAAATGGCAAGAACAGGCTTTGAAGATGCTAAAGTGAGTTCCCTAAGCCTTAATGGCTATCGTATGAGAGTCCTCTAAATGCATGAATGTGTCCAAAATGACTCTAAAGAAGAATGTTGACTTGTCATCCTTATAGTATATTGTTTATCTCTTATATATTAAGGAAATGAACTATGTACCATGTTATATTGAAATGTAAAGGTTCTTGTGTATACAAGCCTTGAGGAACACGTAAGTGTGTATGAATGAGGTTGTATGGGAGGCCACTTCATGTCTCACTCAAGTGTACCTTAGGATGACCCTTGATAGAGACCCTAGGATGTGAACTTGTATCTTACTTAGTGTACATATTTATGTGTTGCATATTGATACTTGTGAAGCATCATTACTTGAGATGAAGTATAAATGTGAAGTAAATATCTTATATGTTGGTTATGGTGTAAACTATGCATTTATTGTTCATAACTTGAAAGGTTTCTCAAAATAGCATATGCATGGCTTTCCAACCAAGATGTCCGTTTTAAAGAATGTTTTTGCATGGTCATCATACTTAGTACTTAATTGTGCTAACTCCATATTTTCTCTTTTTTTTTCTACAAGTGTAGGTTGCGTGAAGTGATCAAGTTCTATAGCAAAGCTTGGGATTTGAGGTTCTCTCAAGATCTAGTGGTATGTCCTCAGATGTCGAGGACAGGACTTTCCTATTCTAGTTTTTGGTTTAAGATTCTTGTAACAGACTTAAATAGACTTCTTTTGACTGTAAGGGGCCGTGACCCTATCTTGTTGAGGTTGTCTTTAAGATGGCCATGTGAGACCTAGTTTCCGTTTCTTTTATGAAAGAGTTTTAACATTGTTGGTTTTAAATAAGTTTTTAATTCTTCACTATTTCTATATATCGAATGTTATGAATGCTAAGAGGCTTGTATTAGACCTCTTAGAGGTCCAGTACGCCGGTTACGACTAGGAGGTGCTCTCGGGTCGTGACAATCTTGGTATTAGAGCATAAGGTTTTGGGAATGGTTCTTAGGTTCAAAGTCTCACAAGCCATGTCTAGTAGAGTCTTGTTCATCGGTGTGAGTCACGACCCATCCATGAGTGAGAGGCTATAGGACGTTAGAAGTTACCCTTATTTCATTACTCTTGATGTTGTGCCTTAGAGTGCGATTCTATAATTGTCCTTTTCCTAATCCTTTCTCTTATGTTTATAGGATATGAATACGAGGGCTAACCCGAGGAGAGTGGAAGAGAAAAATGTTAATGAGGGAGTTCCTCCCCAAGGTGAGCAAGGTCTTCAAGGTGGACAAGTTCCTATAGGCAATCAAGGTAATAATGTTCTGGTGGTTCCCCCGGACATGACTAATGAGGAGATTAGAGTGGCTCTTCTTGCCTTAGCCCGAGCCATGACGGGCCAAGCAAATAAAGATGTGGGTCCTAGGTTGAATGAGAGTACCTTGGCCTCAAGACGAAGGGACTTTGTGTGGATGAATCCTCCTATTTTTCTTAGCTCTAGAATAGGAGAAGATCCACAAGAATTGTTGGACGAAATCTATAAGATAGTGGATCCTATGGGTGTGTCATCTAGGGAGAAGGTGGAGTTGGCTTCCGACCAATTGAAAGAGGTGCCCCAAATTTGGTTCACACTATGGAAGGCCAATAGGCCGGTTGAAGCGGGTCCCATAGAATGGGATGAGTTTAAGCGAACTTTTCTTAGCAAGTACTTTCCCCGTGAGAAAAGACAGGTTAAGATTGAGGAGTTTATTAACCTTAGTCAAGGTAACATGAATGTGGAGGAGTATTCTTTGATATTTACCTTGTTGTGTAAATATGCTCCCTATTTGGTGTGTAACCTAGAGATGAAATAAATAGGTTTGTGACCGGTATATCCGACCTTGTGAAGGAAGAGTGTCATACGACAATTCTCCATGAGGATATGAATATTTGTAGGCTCATGGTGTATGCTCAATCCATTGAGGAGTCCAAGCTTAACAGGATGAATATGGATTTAAAAAGGGGAAGATTAAATGAGAAAGATCAACCTAGGTTTAAGAAGAGGGCTCCTAACCAAGATTCTACAAGTGCTTCTAAGGCTAATGAGGATAAAGGTGGTGGATCTCAATTTTCTAAGCCTCTTTGTGCTACTTGTGGGAAGAAGCATTTTGGGAAATGTCTAGACAGTATGAGTGGTTGCTATGGGTGTGGAAAGAATGATCATAAGGTGAGAGATTGTCCTACTCTTACGGCTAGAGGAAGGAATGCCAAGCAAGCTTCCATTGATGTCCCAAATCTTGATGCTTCAAAGTGGAACCGTTCCTATGCTCTTCTAGCTAACCAGGAAGCAAATCCGGATGAAGGTGCCGGTAAGTTATAGTTCCATGTTTTGTGATGAAGTCCTTGTGTGATGTTCCATGATACCCTTGATGGGTTTCTCCTAAATTGGGGTTGGTATATTGAATAGTAAGGTTATGAGAGTGTTGATGTCTTTGTCTCTTTCCCTTCTCTTTTATTCAAGCTTGAGACTTAGAGTTTCTAGTAGCATGTTGCATCTTTAGAGTCTTGTGTGAAAGTGAGTTTCCATGGTCTCCTTATATTATGCATGTTTTAGTTGAATTCTTGTTAAATGAGAAAATGAGTTTTCATAAATTTTGTTCCTCATGTTGATGTACATCTATAATGAGTTGCCTAAATGTTGCATGAGTTGACTTGATGAGCATGCTTAAATGAGTTCTTATGAGAAAGTTGCATAATGTGCTTTAATGACATAATTGCATATTTGCCTTATGATGTTGAAATGAGTATGATGTGATATGGAGAAGGAAGTTCCTCCAATGAAATGATAAATGCTATTGTGTTGTGATGCATAATGAGTTTGTAGAGGTAGTTCCTACTTCCTTGTTTTGCATTGAGCTTATTAATGTGGAGTTGATGTTTTCCTCCTTTGGTTTATGCATTATATTGATGTGTCATGACTGTTGGGTTGCTAGTCTTGAGTAGTTTTTCCCTTGAAGTGTTTAAAGTGTCATTCGAGGATAAATGTACCTAAGTGGGGGATAATGTAACGACTCGGAAAATGATAGGTTAAGCAAGAGCATAATGACTTTGTGTTGACTTTATAATGAGGTTTTATGAGGTGTAATGTTGTCCCAAGCTAAAGAGTTTAGGGAGTCAACGTCTTGGAACGTGTTAGACTAAAAGACTTGTTTTAATGTTGGTCAAGGGCCAAGGGCATCACAACAGTCCGTGAAGCCCCGAACGGACCGTGAAAGGTTTTCATATGACTTAGAGTGTAAGGTGAACTTCAAATGATGATATCTCTTAGATCAAAATGAATTAGGTTGGCCCTTGCGTATCCAATTAAAGGTCTTTGAGATCTCTTTCCAACGCCGCAAAGTTTGCCCTATTCCGATATCGGGGTAAAATGTTATGCCCGAAATAGTGAAGCACTGTCAGGATGGAAATTCTTCACGACCCGTTTACCGGGCCGTGGGGATGATTACGGTCCGTAGAGATGGCCTTGGAGTTGCCTTGGCCGTTTGGAGGTTGGCAAGCCTTATAGGAGCTACTGCCTAGGGAACATTGACACCTTCACGGGTCACGGTTTGTTAAGTCTATCTTGGTCCCTGACGGGGCTGCCCAAGTGAGGGGTTTTTAAGTAATTTCATTTTAATTGTTCATTTACTCTCTTTTTCCAAATCAAATTCCAAAGTTCTTCTCTCTCAATATTTTTCTCTCAACTCAAGGAAGAAAAAGAAGTGGAACCTAGGGTTTTGGATTTCAAGCTTTGTTCATCAAATTTTCGTGGGATTCATCAAGTCTAAGATATGGTGACCCTTGATCCTTGATTATTCTTCCTTTCAAGGAGTCCATTCAAAAGGGTTTCAAAAGTCTTCAAAGAACAAAAAACCTATTTTCTATTGTAAGAACGGGTTTGTTGGTAAAATATTTCCAAAAGCATGATATTGGTGAATTAAGGTGAAATTGATGATTTTATATGAAATTTCTTCAAGAACCCACGTTTTCACTCAAACCCTAAATTTGACTTATGAAGTGGGTTTATATTTTATGAACGATTGTTAATAGAATTGTGCTTAGATTGAATTGTAGTATGGATTTCTATTGTTAAATATATCTATCTATGGTGAATTGTTGGAGAATTGAATAATGGTGGTTTTGGCTTGGATGAATGGTAAGTTGACCTATTCGTATGGTATTAGTAGAATTGTTCTTGTATGGGTTGATCCACTTATGGTGGAGGTGTTTATATGTTGTATTGTATTGTGATTATGGCCATGAAGGCATTATATGGGGAATTGATGTATTATTATATTATCATACATTTGAAGGTATAATATGAAGGTGTTCATATGGTCACAAGGTGAACTTGTATAAAGTGTTATTATGTGCTGATGGAAAGTATGTTCTCTCTAAATGTTCATATGTGATGATGATAAACTATGGAGGGTCTCTATGTGGTGATGTTTTATTTTGATTGGTAGACTTAGATGTCTCTTCTTGTTACATGAAAGATTATTGAATGAATGAAGTGTTGAACCGGCTAGACCTAAGCATGGTGCCCTTTCATAAGTATAGACTCCTAAGTGAATGTGAAACCTTGAAGTGGTGGACCTAAATGTGATGACCTTCTGCTTGAGTGAAATGATAGACTAAGAGTTGGTGGACCGGAACAGTAGAAAGCCCTCTCTAAGAAAGTCAATGAGCTATCCTTAATGAATCTTTATCGGCTAGACCTAGCATGGTGCCCTTCTTGATAAAGGTACTATAGGTCGGCTAGACCTAATAATGGTGCCCTCTCTAGTACATACATGTGAATGAAATTACTCTATGGCAACTAAGGCTAAGCACCGAGTGGATATCGTTAAGATGGTAGCTCTTTCCGAGTATGAGGCAAGAGTACAATGAATGTCTTTGGATATCCCCTAAACCATGTGCCTACATGGGTTGCTTATTAGTTCTACCCTTGGCAAGCATAACACCCTCCACGGCGTGGGATTTATGATGCCAGATTCCATCGCTAGCTAGTATGGTCTATGTCGGTTAATGCCTATTCCCATCATATGGGATGTGCACTCTAGTTATTGGATAGGTTCTACAACGTGTTGGTAGTAGTATGGAATGCTATCTACAAATGGCACGAGTAGACTTTGAAGATGCTAAAGTGAGTTCCCTAAGCCTTAATGGCTATCGTATGAGAGTCCTCTAAATGCATGAATGTGTCCAAAATGACTCTAAAGAAGAATGTTGACTTGTCATCCTTATAGTATATTGTATATCTCTTATATATTAAGGAAATGAACTATGTACGATGTTATATTGAAATGTAAAGGTTCTTGTCTATAGTAGCCTTGAGGAACACTTAAGTGTGTATGAATGAGGTTGTATGGGCGGCCACTTCATGTCTCACTCAAGTGTGCCTTAGGATGACTCTAGATAGAGACCCTAGAATGTGAACTTGTATCTTACTTAGTGTACATGTTTATGTGTTGCATATTGATACTTGTGAAACATCATTACTTGAGATGAGTATAAATGTGAAGTAAATGTCTTATATGTTGGTTATGGTGTAAACTATGCCTTTGTTGTTCTTAACGTGAAAGGTTTCTCAAAATAGCATATGCATGGCTTTCCAACCAAGATGTCCGTTTTTGTTTTTGCATGGTCATCATACTTAGTACTTAATTGTGCTAACTCCATATTTTCTATATTTTTTTCTACAAGTGTAGGTTCCGGCAAGTGATCAAGTTCTATAGTAATGCTTGGGATTTGAGGTTCTCTCAAGATCTTGTGGTGTGTCCTTATATGTCGAGGACAAGACTTTCCTATTCTATTTTTTATGTTAAGACTATTGTAATAGACTTAAATAGAATTGTTTTGACTGTATGGTGCCGTGACCCTATCTTGTTGAGGTTGTCTTTAAGATGGTCATGTGAGACTTTGTTTCCGTTGCTTTTATGAAAGAGTTTTAAGATTGTTGGTTTTAAATAAGTGTTTACTTCTTCACTATTTCTATATATCGAATGTTATGAATTCTAAGAGGGTTGTATTAGATTTCTTCGAGGTCGATTACGCCGGTTACGACTAGGGGGTGCTCTCTGGTCGTGACACTTACTTTAAGCCCAAAATCCTGGAGACGAACTAGTGATGGCTTGCCACGTTCAGTACGACCTTTTACGGTCGATATAGAGGCTCGTGGAATGGTGTAACATATGCTTTTTTTCTTTCTAACTTAACTTTCCAATTCCGAGGTATTATAAAAATAAGGATTAAAACAGCCCACAGGAGAAAGTTCGAGAATGATTAAAATAGGAACTAAAATAAGTAAAATCTGGGGAAAATACAAAATATACGTGAGAATAACGATCCCAAGACGTACACAATCTATTCCCCACCACTTTCCAACAATTCACCATGGTTTTTTTCCTTGAAATTGAGCTCCAAATTGCAACAACGATATTTAACTTTAAGAAATGCATGCTGACAATAGTTAGAACTTAATATAATTGTCACAAAGTTAATCATTGCGATCCGTATGGCTGCCATCGTGATTAATAAACCTTGATCAGACCCATGATATGCCCAAATTACATATCTCTAAAGAAGTACAAGTGGTCGTTGGCAAATAAAGAACTTAATAGAAGTTTGGGTCAATCCTACGAGGAGCAATGTCTAGACTTGTCACGACCCCGACCGTCGTGATTGGCACTCACACTACCCCTCCAGTGGGAGAACCATTTATACTAATTAGCTAACCAACTTAGTAAAAAATACTAAGGCATTTATATTACGGAAGCAAGTTAAATGCTAAGGAAAGAAATCGAGTTCCTATAAAATCCAAACCAAAGTCTAACAACAAACTAACATTGTGGAAATAATGTCTAGAACCTGAAAGTCAATGTACCAAAACTCTAACAAGATCCATAAGTCTAAACAAGAAGGGTTACAACCCCAAGCTAATGAACTAATAACTAACTAGAAAGGCCAAGTCTGAAATGTGGACATAGACAGAAAGAGAACTCATGGAAGCCTAGAAGAACTGGCTCACCCTTGAATTCGATCGACGATCACTGATCTTCTGAACGAGGTCTGTCAATAGCCGCTTAAAGATTCCCTGTACTCAAGAAAGAAATAGCAAGTACAATATCAGTACACAACCAAAGTGTACTGGTAGGATCACACGGCTATCCCACTAAGTGCAACACATATATAAGTCATACAACATCATAATAACATGCATACACCGAACATCTATAATATCATAATTATTTACGAAGTAACATGCAATATCACATTTCTTAAGATTGACAATTACATCAAGTCATTGGTCCTCTCGTGGAACCCAAATCCAAATTGTTATCATACCGGAATTTGGTACTCGGTCCAATGTTTATGTCAGAACGTGGCAACCGATCCCATATTTATGCCGAAACGTGTCAACCGATCCAAGTTAGTGTGTCGGAATGCAACACCTGATCCATTCAACAAGTCACAATCACAATCACAAGTATATTCTCAAGATCATACAATTAAGTCATGATTCATGGCATTCATCATTCATCTATCTCATTTACAACAAGTGTGATCAATAATATAACATTCGCATACATACACGTATTACAATGAAGCAAGAACAAACATATATCACATAATCAGGAAATAACAACCATCACTACCTCCAAACAAGCTTAAATCCCCTAAGAAACTTGATTTCTCTTTCCGAATTTGTCTCGCCTGTTCTTGGTCTACAAATAATTAATTTAATACGGGATTCAATAAACAATAGTTAATTACCTGAATTACTAACAATTCTATCAACCCAAGATCAAACCTTTGATCCCCATACCCAGATTCGGGATTTCTCAACCATAATTTCCAGATCAAAACCCTCCCCCATCGATAATTACCCATTAGATTACGTTCTACGGATTGAAAAATGGATTCAAGGAGTTAAAATCTTACCTTTAGCCTCAAAAATAGTGGAAAACTGTCAAGAAAAGCCCTGGGTTTGTTCCTTAGCTCTCAAGTTTGAAAATTGCATAATAAAAAGTTTTTGGGGTTTATTTCTGACTTTAAGTCGCGTCTGCCCCGCCATGGCGGCACCCACCCCGCTATAGCGGCCCCGCACTAGCAAAAGAAATCCCACCTCAGCGGCTTGCATGGAAACAATGAGCAATTTTAAGAATTTCAAACCTCCATTTCACAACACACTTTTAACCAACGACACTCAAAAACTACCCATTCACGATAAGATCAATTCCGAAAGCTCTACTCGCCCGAATTCAATTCTGTAAAGTTATACGGGTTCCTTAACGACTTATCTATCTACTCATGTGATCAAATTCATAATTAAACTACCCAATTGTTACCAGATTTCCCTAGACTTTAATGACTCCAATTTCGTCCAAATATGGACTAGGTCGAGAAATTCCAAGTTACTACGAAAAAATTTTCCGACACGAAATTTTTCCCCGTTAGTTATTCTATAACGAAAAAACCCGATCGTTACAATAGATAGAAATTTATCCATCACTTATCCCCGAGTGACAAACTTAGGAAATATAGGCTAAGGAAGGAATGAAGTATTACTGAGTCAACGAACAATTGGGGATACTTGTCTCGCATGTCATTCTTGGTCTCCCAAGTAGATTCCTCAACTGGACGATGCTTCCATTGAACTTTCACGGACTTAATCTCCTTGGTTCTCAGCTTCAAGACATCACGATCAAGAATTGCAATTGGTTCCTCCTCATATAGGAGGTCTTTGTCTAACACAATTGAGTCCCACTTAATGATATAATCCATGTCACTATGATATCTCTTCAACATGGACACATGAAATACCGGATGAACTCCCGATAGGTTAGGAGGTAAACCCAATCTATACACTACTGGTCCTACACATTCAAGAACCTCAAAGGGACCAACGTATTGCGGACTTAGTTTGCCCTTCTTGCCAAATCTCATCACCCCTTTCATGGGTGATGCCTTAAGAAGAACATTCTCACTAGTTTGAAATTCCAATACTCTAACCTTATAATCTGGATACTTCTTCTGTCTACTCTGGGCTACTAAGAGCTTAGCTTGAATACTCCTCACTTTATCTTGAGCATCCTTAACTAAATCAACCCCCAATGGTTTCACATTTCCAGCCTCGAACCATCCTATGGGTGATCTACATCCCCTCCCATATAATGCCTTAAACAGTGTCATATAAATGCTGGAGTGATAACTATTATTATAAGAGAGCTCACACAAAGTTAAGAACTTATTCGAATGTCCTCCAAAATCAATCACAGATGCCCTCAACATGTTCTTTAACACTTGAATAGTCTTCTCCGATTTCCCATCTGTCTGCGCATGAAAACGGTACTAAAAGTGAGTTGTGTGCCTAATTCATCGTGTAATTTCCTCCAAAACATGGAAGTAAATTGTGTATCACGATCTGAGATGATAAAAAGGGGTATCCCATACAACCTCACTATCTCTTTCAGATACACCTTTCCCAATTGTTCAGCATTATAATCTATCCTTACCGGAATAAAGTGGGCTGACTAAGTCATTCTATCAACCACTACCCAAATAGAATCAAACTTTCCCAAAGTCTTGGAAAGACCAACCACACAATCCATGGCTATCCTTTCCCACTTCCATTCCGGAATTGACATTTCTTGAAGAAAACTTGCAGGCCTTTGATGTTCATACTTCACTTGGTGACAATTTTGACACCTAGCAACAAAATCTGCTATATCGGCCACCAATAAATTTGCTCTAAATATCGGTACATCTTGGTCACACCCAAATGAATGGAATATCGCGAACCATGGGATTCTATTAACAAATTCTGAATCAACTCATTGACTCGAGGAACACAAATTCTTCTTTTAAAACTGAGCACACCTTCCGCATCAAGAATGGTATGTTGTGCCTTACCAATTGCAGTCTTCTTCTTTATTTCATTCAAATTTTGATACTCGAATTGCTAGGCCTTGATCTCTTTCGTAAACGTGGCCCGTACTTCAATGCTAGCTAGCACCCCACCTTTCTCTGAGATGCCCAACTGCATGAACTTAGACTCCAAGGTCTGAATTTCCTTAGCCAAAGGTCTCTTGGTTACACTCAAGCAAGCTAAACTACCCATACTCACCCCCTTTCAACTCAAAGCGTCTGCCACTACATTAGCCTTACCCGGATGGTATTGAATGGTGACATCATAATCCTTGAGTAACTCCATCCACCTTCGCTGTCTCAAATTCAGATCCTTTTGAGTGAACACATGTTGCAAACTATAATGATCAGTAAACCCTTCACACTTGACACCATAGATGTAATGCCGCCAGATCTTAGGAGCAAACACTACCACTGCCAACTCTAAATCTTGTGTTGGATAATTCCTCTCATGCACCTTCAATTGAAGCGAGACATAAGCTATAACATTCTTATCCTGCATCAACACAGCACCCAAACCAGAATGTGAAGCATCACAATAAACAATAAAATCTTTACCTTCTACCAACAGTGCTAGGATAAGTGGTATGGTCAAGAGAGTCTTGAGATTTTGAAAGTTATCCTCATATTTTTCAGTCCATTCAAATGGTATCTCCTTTTTGGTCAAATTTATTAAGTTAGTGGCAATGGAAGCAAGGTTCTTCACAAATCGACGATAGTAGCTAATGAGCCACACAAAACTCCTAACTTCCGTCACAGAGCTAGGCCGAACCAATTCTTAACCGCCTCAATCTTTTGGGGATCTACCATTACCCCTTCTTTTGAAACTACATGCCCCAAAAATGTAACCGAAGTCAACCAAAATTCAAACTTAGAAAATTTAGCATACAACTTTGTTTCCCAAGAACACTTAGAACAATATGAAGATGGTCAGCTTGCTCTTCCTCACTTTTCGAATATACCAAATTATCATTAATAAAGACTATGACAAATGAATCAAGAAATGTCTTGAACACCATTCATTAAACTCATAAAAGCTGCAGGCGCATTATTCAAACCAAAGGACAAAACTAGAAACTCGTAGTGCCCATAATAGGCTATAAATGTCATCTTGGGCACATCCTCAGGCCTAATTTTTAATTGATGGAATCCAGACCTTAGATCAATCTTGGAGAAAATTGATGCACCTTGCAATTGGTCAAAACGATCATCTATCTGAGGCAAGGGATATTTATTTTGAATGGTAACCCTATTCAATTGCTGGTAATCTATACACATTCTTATACTACCATCTTTTTTCTTAACAAACAAAATTGGAGCACCCCATGGGGAAGCACTAGGATGAATAAATTCCCTATCAAGAAGCTCTTGGATTTGAGCCTTAAGCTCTCTTAATTCCGTTGGGGCCATGCAATATGGAGGGATAGAAATAAGACGAGTACCAGGTTCCATATCAACGCAGAAATTGATATCTTTATCCAGAGGCATACCAAGCAAATCAGTAGGAAACACTTCTCTAAATTTTGATAGCACAGGAATAGACTCAATAGATGGAGACTAAACCTCAACGTCTCGAATATGAGCCAAATTAGCTAAGCAACCCTGCCCCAACAGTTTTCTAACTAGAATGGAGGATATGATCTTAGTTTGCTTAGGCTTGTACACCACTTCCCACCCTAACTTTTCTCTTCCTGAAATTTCTAAAGTTATAGACTTAGTATTACAATTAAGCACCACATGACAGGGGGACAACCATGTCATGCCTAAGATTATATCAAAGTCAGTCATATCTAAAATAACCAAATCCTCCCAAGTTTGATAACCTATAAACAAAATAGGACTAGCACGATAGACATGTGTGCCTATGACAGACTTTCCAACTGGGGTAGAATCATGGATGGGGGCATCAAGTATATCACAAATGATAGTTAATGCTGCGGCAAATCGCACGAACACATAATAATAAGTAGAACTCGGATCAAATAAGACGTTAGCCATCTAGTCATAGAGAAGAATAATACTTTTGATCACCGCGTCAGACGCCTTTGCATAATTCTTGCTTGGAAAGGCGTAACACTAATCTCTATTATCCTAAATGGCGACTTCCCTACCTAGCTGCAGTGTACCTCTGCCTGCATTACCATTTCCTCTACCTTTCCGACCTCACTGATTTTCTCCTTGGCCACCTTGTGGATGTCCTCTACCATTATACCATTTCCCGCGGGTACCACTGCTCAAGACGGCTGTTGTGCGGAATCTAATACATATGGGTGGGTACAATCTCTCATCATATGTCCAGGTTCTCCATAATTGTAGCAAGTACGATCAAAAGATGGTCTTCCGCCTGACGAAGGCACGACTCCCTCACTATCTTGAATTAAATTATGAGGTGGAGTTCCTAAGTAATTACCTGTATAGGTGGGCATGACGGACTGAATTGGCCTAGCTGCAAGTGTTGGTCTCCCTGCCCCTTTGGTGTAAGAACCTTGAAAGTTACCCGAGTTATTGGCCCTCTTAGCCAGTGCCTTAGCCTGACCGTCTTGCCTCACCGTCTCCACTTTCTTAATAAAGTCTGTTACCTCATTAAAGCACCTTCATGCAGAGGTCATATGAACATATAATACTTGTAACTCAGAATTTAGTCTCTTAATAAATAAACGGGTCCTCTCTTCTTCAGTAGTCACCAACTGCGTAGCATATCTAGACAAAGCATGAAACTTGGCCTCATAAGTAGCCACAAACATACAACCTTACTCCAAAGCCATAAACTCATCCTTCTTGCGATCTCTTAAAGTCCTATGCACATATTTCTCTAAGAACAGGGCATGAAACTGGGTCCAAGTAAGTGGAGGTAAAACTGAAGATCTGCATTGCATATAAGCTGAAAAGTCACGAACCCAACCCCATGTTGATGGACAATTCACAACTTATGAAGCCTCTCAAAGCAATCTAAGATGAACATATATGGATCCTCACTCTAAAAAACATGGAACATCGGCGGTTTCAACTTCACTAACTTGGTCAACATCTCATGTTCATTACTAATCATAACATGACCCAATAAAGAACGGAAGAAAGCATCATTACCTACATTCCCTCCCACCTTGGGGACAGTGATAGCAATTGGATGATTGGCGGGAGCTTGAGTTGCTTGAACATAGGGAAGCACTCCGGGACCAACCAACCCTTTCAAGAATGACATGATCTGCAGAGCTAACACTGGGTCTATGGGAGGAACACCTTTTGTCTCAACCTGCACCTCTTCCTCTTATCCAACCACCTCAACATTTTAAACCTCAAATTTCTCTTCTATCTCTTCATGAAGTATGGTAGGGTCCTCATTTTGGGGAACATTTTTAACCGATACCCCATCTCTTATAGGCGTCACTCTTCCTCAACCTCTACCCCTGCCTCGACCGCGAACTATTGCTGCAGAATTGACAGGATCTACGGGACTGACGCCATTGAATCTAGTGTTAACCATCTGCGGACAAAAGAGTGATAGAGGTTAGATACCAATTCGAATCTGCAGATACAATTTGGAATCAAGATATAGCACGAAGGAGACGCGAGAAAATAGAGAGATTTCCTAAAGTCCTATAGCCTCTCGAAGAAAAGTACAGACGTCTCCGTACAGTTCTGCAAGACTCTACTAGACTCATTTTGGTACATCGAGATCAACAAACCTAGGCTCTCATATCAACTTTGTCACGACCCCGACTATCGTGATTGGCACCCACACTAACCTTCCGGTGGGAGAACCATTTATACTAATTAACTAACAAATTTAATAGAAAATACTAAGACATTTAAGTTACGGAAGCAAGTTTAATGGTAAGGAAAGAAATAGAGTTCCCATAAACTCCAAACCAAAGTCTAACAACAAACTAACATTGCAGAAATAACGTCTAGAACCTGAAAGTCAATGTACCAAAACACCAAGATCGATAAGTCTAAACAAGAAGGGTTACAACCCTAGGCTAATGATATAATAACCAACTAGAAAGTTCAAGTCCGAACTGTGGACATAGACAGAAAGAGAACTCATGGTAGGCTGGAAGAACTGGCTCACCCTTGAATTCGATCGACGATCACTGATCTTCTAAACGAGGTTTGTTAATAGCCACTTGAAGACACCCTGTACTCAACAAAGAAAGAGCAAGTGTAGTATAAGTACACAACCATAGTGTCCTGGTAGGATCACACGACTATCCCACTAAGTGCAACATATATAAGTCATACAACATCATAATTACATGCATACACCGAACATATATAATATCATCATTATTTACGAAACAACATTCAATATCACCTTTCTCAAGATTGATAATTACATCAAGTCATTGGTCTTCTAATGGAACCGAAACCCAAACTGTTAGCATACCGAAACGTGGTATCCGATACAATGTTTATGCCAGAACGTGGCAGTCAATCTCATATTTATGCCGAAACATGGAAACCGATCCAAGTTAGTGTGTCGAAATGCAACACCCGATCCATTCAACAAGCCACAATCACAATCACAAGTATATTCTCAAGATCATACTAAGTCTTGATTCATGGCATTCATCTTTCATCTATCTTATTTACAACAAGTGTGATCAATAATGTAACATTCTCATACATACACGTATCACAATGAAATAAGAACAAACATATATCACACAATCATGAAATCACAACCATCACCTACCTCAAAACAAGCTTGAATCCTCGAAGAAACTTGATTCTTCCCTTTTTGGATTCGTTCCGCTTGTTCTTAGTCTACAAACAATTAATTTAATAGGGAATCAATAAACAATAGTTAATTACCCAAATTACTAACAATTCTATCAATCCTAGATCAAACCCTTGATCCCCATACCCAGATTAGGGCTTTCTCCACCATAATTTCCAGATCAAAACCCTCCCCCATCAATAATTACCCGATTTGATTACTTTCTACGAATCGAAAAATGGATTTGGGGAGTTAAAATCTTACCTTTTACCTCAAGAATGGAGGGAAACTATCAAGAAAATCCCTGAGCTCGTTCCTTATCTCTCAAGTTTGAAAAATTCTTATCAAAAAGTTTTTGGGGTTTATTTTCGACTTTAAGTCGCGTCTACCCCGCCATTGAGGCACCCACCCCGCTACATTCCCTCCTTCTCCCCGGCGGCAGAAATCCCCTCCTCAGTGGCTTGCACGGAAACAATGAGCAATTTTAAGAATTTCAAACCTCCATTTCACAACACACCTTTAGCCAACGACATTCAGAAACTACCGGTTCACGCTAAGATTAATTTCGAGAGTTCTACTCGCCCAAATTCAATTCCGTAAAGTCGTACGGGTTCCTTAACGATTTATTTATCTACTCATGTGATCAAATTCATAATTAAACGACCCAATTGTTACCAGATTTTCCTAGACTTTAATGACTCCAATTTCGTCAAAATCTGGAGTAGGTCGAGAAATTCTAAGTTAGTACGAAAAAAGTTTTCCAACCCAAAATATTTCCCCGGTTGTTTTTCTATAACGACGGAACCCGATCGTTACAATAGATAGCAATTTACCCATCACTCGTCCCCGAGTGACAAACTTAGGAAAAATAGGCTAAGGAAGGAATGAAGTATTACCTGAATCAACGAACAATTGGGGATACTTCTTTCGTATATCCTTCTCGGTCTCCCAAGTAGCTTCCTCAAGTGGATGATTCTTCCATTGAACTTTAACGAACTTAATCTCCCTAGTTATTAGCTTCCGGACATCACGTTCAATAATTGCAATTGGTTCCTGCTCATAGTGGAGGTGTTTGTCTAACACAATTAAGTCCCACTTAATGATAAAATATTCGTCACCATGATATCTCTTCAACATGGACACATGAATTACTGGATGAACTCCCGATATGTTAGGAGGTAAAGCCAATCTATATGCTATCAGTCCTACACATTCAAGAACCTTAAACGGACCAATGTATCGCAGACTTAGTTTGCCCTTCTTGCCAAAAATCACCACCCCTTTCATGGGTGATACCTTAAGAAGAACATTATCACCAGTTTGAAATGCCAAGTCTCTTAACTTATGATCCGCATACTTCTCCTGTCTACTTTGGGCTACTACGAGCTTAGCTTGAATACTCCTCACTTTATCTTGAGCATCCTTAACTAAATCAACCCCCATTGGTTTCACATCTCCAGCTTGGAACCATCCTATGGGTGATCTATATCCCCTCCAATATAATGCCTCAAACGGTGTCATATCAATGCTAGAGTGATAAGTATTATTATAAGAGAACTCACACAAAGTTAAGAACTTATTCAAATGTCCTCCAAAATCAATCACACATGCCCTCAACATGTTCTCTAACACTTGAATAGTCCTCTCCGATTTCCCATCCGTCTGCGCATGAAAAATGGTACTAAAAGTGAGTTGTGTGCCCAATTCATCGTGTAATTTCCTCTAAAACTTGGAAGTAAATTGTGTACCACGATCTAAGATGATAAAAAGGGGTACCCCATACAATCTCACTATCTCTTTCACATACACCTTAGCCAATTGTTCAACATTATAATCCGTCCTTACCTGAATAAAGTGGGCTGACTTAGTCAGTCTATTAACCACTACCCAAATAAAATCAAACTTTCCCAAAGTCTTGGGAAGACCAACCACAAAATCCATGGCTATCATTTCCCTCTTCCATTCTGGAATTGGCATTCCTTGAAGCAAACTTACAGGCCTTTGATGTTCATACTTCAATTGTTGGCAATTTTGACACTTAGCCACGAACTCTGCTATATCCTTCTTCATGCCCGGCCACCATCAAACTCACTTCAAATCTCGGTACATCTTGGTCACACCCGGATGAATGGAATATTGCGAACCATGGGATTCTATCAACAATTTCTGAATCAAGTCATCGACTCGAGGAACACAAATTCTTATTTTAAAACTAAGCACACCTTCCGCATCAAGAGTGTGTCTTATGCCTTACCAATCACAGTCTTCTTCTTGATTTCATTCAAAATTTCATCCTTGAATTTCTTGGCCTTGATCTCTTCCATAAACGAGGCCCTTACTTCAATGCTAGCTAACACCCCACTTTTCTCTGAGATGCCCAACTGCATGAACTTAGACTTCAAGGTTTGAATTTCCTTAGCCAAATGTCGCTTGGTTACACTCAAACATGCTAAANAATAAATCCCTTATCAAGAAGCTCTTGGATTTGAGCCTTAAGCTCTCTTAATTTCGTTGGGGCCATGCAATATGGAGGGATAGAAATAGGATGAGTACCAGGTTCCAAATTAATGCAGAAATCTATATCTTTATCAGGAGGCATACCATGCAAATCAGTAGGAAACACTTCCCTAAATTCTGACACCACATGAATAGACTAAATAGATGGAGACTCAACCTCAACCTCCCGAATATGAGCCAAATAAGCCAACCAACCCTGCCCCACTAGTTTTCTAACCCGAATGGAGGATATGATCTTAGCTTGCTTAGGCTTGTACACCCCTTTCCACTCTAACTTTTTCCTTCCTGAAAATTCTAGAGTTACAAACTTTGTATTACAATTAAGCACTGCATAATAGGGGGACATCCAAGTCATGCCTAAGATTATATCAAAGTCAGTCATATCTAAAATCACCAAATCCGCCCATGTCTGATAACCCATAAACAAAATTGGACAAGAACGATAGACGTGGGTGCCTATGACAGACTTTCCAACTAGGGTAGAAACATGGATGGGGGCATCAAGTATAACACAAATCATAGCAAATGCGACGGCAAATCGCAGAGACACATAAGAATAAGTAGAACCCGAATCAAATAACACATTAGTCATCCGGTCACAGACAAGAATAGTACATGTGATCACCGCGTCAGATACCTTTGCCTCATTCTTGCTTGGAAAGGCGTAACACTGAGCCCTATCATCTTGACGGGTGACTTCTCTACCCGACTGCACTGTACCTCTGCCTGCATTATCATTTACTCTACCTCACTGATTGCCCACCTTGTGGAAATCCTCTACCATTATTACCATTTCCCGCAGGTACCACTACTTTAGACGATTGCTGCACAGAATCCAATACACATGGGTAGGGATAATCTCTCCTCATATGCCCAGGTTCTCCACAATTGTAGCTAGTACGATCAAAAGATGGTTTGTCGCCCGTCGAAGGCACGACTCCCTCGCCATCCTAAATCAAATTATGAGGTGGAGTTCCCGAGTAATAACATGTAGAGGCGGGCATGGCGGACTGAATTGACCTAGCTACAAGTGTTGGCCTCCCTACCCCTTTGGAGTTAGAACCTTGAAAGTCACCCGAGTTTTTCGCCTTTTAAGCCAATGCCTTAGCATGACCGTCTCGCCTCACCGCGTCCACATTTTAAACAAAGTCTGTTACTTCATTAAAGCTCCTCCCTGCAGAGGTCATATGAACAGATAATACCTACAACTCAGAATTTAGTCCCTTATTAAATAAATGATACCTCTCTTTCTCAGTAGTTACCAACTGCGTAGCATATCTAGAAAAAACATGAAACTTGGCCGAATAAGCAACCACAGACATACCGCCTTGCTTCAAAGCCATGAACTCATCCTTCTTGTGATCTCTTAAAGTCCTAGGCACATATTTCTCTAAGAACAAGGCATGAAACCGGGTCCAAGTAAGTGGAGGTAAAACTGAAGATTTGCATTCCATATAAGCTCTCCACCACTGCTTAGCCTCACCTTGAAGCTGAAAAGTCACGAACTCAACCCCAAGCTGATGGACAATTCCCAACTTATGAAGCCTCACATAGCAGTATAAAATGAACTCATATGCATCCTTACTCTCAAGAACATGGAACACCGGCGATTTGAACTTCAAAAACTTGGTCAACATCTCATGTTTATTACCAGTCATAGTAGGACCCAATAAAGGATGGAAGAAAGCATCATTACATACATTCCCTCTCAACTTGGGGACAGTGATAGCAATAAGAGGATTTGCGGGTGCTTGAGTTGCTTGAATAGAGGGAAACACTCCAGGACCAACCAATCCTTTAAAGAATGACATGATCTGCTGAGCTATCACTGGGTCTATGGGAGGAACACATGTTGTCTCAGCCAACACCTCTTCCTCTTGTCCAACCTCCTCAACATATTCAACCTCAACTTTATTCTCTATCTCTTCATGATGTACGGGATGAGCCTCATTTTGGGGAGCATTTTCGACCGGTACCCCATCTCTAGTAGGCGCTACTCTTCCTCGACCTCTGCCTCAAGCTCTTCCTCTACCCCTGCCTTGACCGCGACCTCTCACTGCAGATTTCTTAGCTTGAGCATTGATGGGAACTACGCGCCTGACGCCGTTAAATCTAGTGTTAACCATCTACGTACAGAAGAGTGAATGAGGTTAGATACCAATTCGAATCAACTTACCAATTGGAATCAAGTTATAGTATGAAGGAGACAAGATAATACATAGAGATTTCCTAAAGTCCTATAGCCTCTTGAAGAAAAGTACAGACGTCTCCGTACCTGTAACAACTCGGAAAATGATAGAGTGAAACTAGAGCCTCACATGTGAGTTTGGAGTCGAGAACTTAATGAAATGATTATATTTGAATTTGACCCAAAAGTTCTTAAAAAAATGTGCTTCGGAAGTTACCGGAAACTTGTTAGCTGTATATAAAAAGATCCGTTTCGTTTTTCGAAAATCCGACTTCATATTCTTGTTTAAGGGGTCAAATTGAGTGGGAAATAGGTCTAACCCAAATTTTAGAGCAACCGTATCAAAATCCGAAATTTCCAAGTGAAGCCTTTTTCGAGGGTCTACTTTGGAGGGTCATATCTCCTAGCACACAAATTATTTGGGTGGCCAATAATTATATCCATGGAAAGCCCTTTGAGTTAGCTACCTAACACACTTCGTTTCATCTCATTCGGAGTTCAGACGAAGAAGTTATGCCCATTTTCGTAAAATCTGTCCGGCAGAAAAAGGCAAATTCCAGTAGCTGATTTTACTGTTCATTTACTGTTCACCCACCTGAAATTTTTTCTAAGTGTTGGACCATTTTTTTTTCAAAGGACTTATATTATTTCCTATATACCATTAGTNACGCCTTGTTACGACTTGGGGGTGCTCCCGGGTCGTGACAGTACCGTTCCGTAAGACTCTACAAGACTCGTTTTATTGCATCTAGATCAATGAACCTAGGCTCTGATACAAAATTTGTCATGACCCTGACCGTCGTGATTGTCAGCCAGACTAACCCTCCAGTTGGAGAACCATTTATACTAATTAGCAAACCAACTTAATAAAAAATACTAAGACATTTAAGTTATGGAAGCAAGATAAATGCTAAGGAAACAAATAGAGTTCCCATAAACTCCAAACCAAAGTCTAACAACAAACTAACATTGCGGATATAACGCCTAGAACCTGAAAGTCAATGTACCAAAAGTCTAACAAGATCCATAAGTCTAAACAAGAAGGGTTACAACCCCAAGCTAATGAACTAATAACTAACTAGAAAGTCCAATTTTGAAATATGGATATAGAAAGAAAGAGAACTCATGGAAGCCTGGAAGAACTGGCTCACCCTTAAATTCGATCGACGATCACTGATCTTCTAAACGAGGTATGTCAATAGCCTCTTGAGGATTCTCTACACTCAACAAAGAAAGAGCAAGTGCAGTATCAGTACACAACCACAATGTACTGGTAGGATCACACGACTATCCCACTAAGTGCAACATATATAAGTCATACAACATCATAATAACATGTATACACCGAACATATACAATATCATCATTATTTACGGAGCAACGTGCAATATCACATTTGTCAAGATTCACAATTACATCAAGTTATTGGTCCTCTCATGGAACAAAAACCCAAACTATTAGCATACCGGAACGTGGTAGCCGATCCAATGTTTATGCCAAAACGTGGCAATTGATCCCATATTTATGTCGGAACGTGGAAAACGATCCATGTTAGTGTGTCGGAACGCAACACCCGATCCATTCAAAAAGGCACAATCACAATCACAATTATATTATCAACATTATACAATTAAGTCATGATTAATGGAATTTATCATTCATCTATCTCATTTACAACAAGTGTGATCAATAATGTAACATTCACATACATACACGTATTACAATGAAACAAGAACAAACATACATCATACAATCATGAAATCACAACCATCACCTACCTCGTAACAAGTTTGAATCCCCGAAGAAATTTGATTCTTCCCTTTCCGGATTTGTTCCGCTTGTTCTTGGTTTACAAACAATTAATTTAATACGAGAATCAATAAACATTAGTTAATTACCCAAATTACTAACAATTCTATCAACCCTAGATCAAACCATTGATCCCCATACCTAGATTAGAGCTTTATCCACCATAATTTCTAGATCAAAACCCTTCCCAATCGATAATTACCCATTAGATTACGTTCTACGGATCAAAAAATGGATTCAGGGAGTTTAAATCTTACCTTTAGCCTCAAGAATGGTGGAAAATTGTCAAGAAAAGCCATGAGTTCGTTGCTTAGCTCTCAAGTTTGAAAATTGCAGAATAAAAAGTTTTTGGGGTTTATTTCTGACTTTAAGTTGCGTCTGTCCCCCGCTATAGCGACCCCGCCCTGGTGGCATAAATCCCACCTCAACGGCTTGNGGCTGCAAGTGTTGGCCTCCCTGCCCCTTTGAAGTTAGAACCTTGAAAGTCAGCCGAGTTTTTCACCTTTTAAGCCAATGCCTTAGCATGACCGTCTCGCCTCACCGCGTCCACTTTTTAAACAAAGTCTGTTACCTCATTAAAGCTCCTTCCTGCAGAGGTCATATGAACAGATAATACCTGCAACTCAGAATTTAGTCCCTTATTAAATAAACGATACCTCTCTTCCTCAGTAGTCACCAACTGCGTAGCATATCTAGAAAAAACATGAAACTTGGCTGAATAAGCAGCCACAGACATACCGCCTTACTTCAAAGCCATGGACTCATCCTTCTTGTGATCTCTCAAAGTCCTAGGCACATATTTCTCTAAGAACAAGGCATGAAACCGGGTCCAAGTAAGTGGAGGTAAAACTGAAGATTTGCATTCCATGTAAGCTCTCCACCACTACTTAGCCTCACCTTGAAGCTGAAAAGTCACGAACTCAACCCCATGCTGATGGACAATTCCCAACTTATGAAGTCTCACATAGCAGTATAAGATGAACTCATATGCATCCTTACTCTCAGGAACATGGAACACCGGCGGTTTGAACTTCAAAAACTTGGTCAACATCTCATGTTTATTACCAGTCATAGTAGGACCCAATAAAGGATGGAAGAAAACATCATTACATACATTCCCTCTCAACTTGGGGACAGTGATAGCAATAAGAGGATTTGTGGGTGCTTGAGTTGCTTGAATAGAGGGAAACACTCCAGTACCAACCAACCCTTTTAAGAATGACATGATCTACTGAGCTATCACTGGGTCTATGGGAGGAACACACGTTGTCTCTGCCACCACCTCTTCCTCTTGTCCAACCTCCTCAACATATTCAACCTCGACTTTATTCTCTATCTCTTCGTGATGTACGGGATAAGCCTCATTTTGGGGAGCATTTTCGACCAGTACCCAATCTCTAGTAGGCGTCACTCTTCCTCGACCTCTGCCTCAAGCTCTTCCTCTACCCCTGCCTTGATCGCGACCTCTCGCTACAGATTTCTCAGTTTGAGCATTGATGGGAGCTACGCGCCTAACGCCGTTAAATCTAGTGTTAACCATCTGCGTACAGAAGAGTGAATGAGGTTAGATACCAATTCAAATCGACTTACCAATTGGAATCAAGTTATAGCATGAAGGAGACAAGATAATACATAGAAATTTCCTAAAGTCCTATAGCCTCTTGAAGAAAAGTACAGACGTCTCTGTACCGTTCCGTAAGACTCTACAAGACTCGTTTTATTACATCTAGATCAATGAACCTAGGCTCTGATACAAAATTTATCATGACTCCGACCATCGTGATTGTCAGCCACACTAAGCCTCCAGTGGGAGAACCATTTATACTAATTAGCAAACCAACTTAATAAAAAATACTAAGACATTTAAGTTATGGAAGCAAGATAAATGCTAAGGAAACAAATAGAGTTCCCATAAACTCCAAACCAAAGTCTAACAACAAACTAACATTGCGGATATAACGCCTAGAACCTAAAAGTCAATGTACCAAAACTCTAACAAGATCCATAAGTCTAAACATGAAGGGTTACAACCCCAAGCTAATGAACTAATAACTAACTAGAAAGTCTAATTTTGAAATATGGATATAGAAAGAAAGAGAACTCATGGAAGCCTAGAAGAACTGGCTCACCCTTGAATTCGATCGACGATCACTGATCTTCTAAACGAGGTATGTTAATAGCCTCTTGAGGATTCTCTATATTCAACAAAGAAAGAGCAAGTGCAGTATCAGTACACAACCACAATGTACTGGTAGGATCACACGGCTATCTCACTAAGTGCAACATATATAAGTCATACAACATCATAAAAACATGTATACACCGAGCATATACAATATCATCATTATTTACGGAGCAACGTGCAATATCACATTTGTCAAGATTCACAATTACATCAAGTTATTGGTCCTCTCATGGAACAAAAACCCAAACTATTAGCATACCGGAACGTGGTAGCCGATCCAATGTTTATGCCAAAATGTGGCAATTGATCCCATATTTATTCCAGAACGTGGCAACCGATCCAAGTTAGTGTGTCGGAACATGGCAACCGATCCATTCAAAAAGGCACAATCACAATCACAATCACAATCACAATTATATTATCAACATTATACAATTAAGTCATGATTAATGGAATTTATCATTCATCTATCTCATTTACAACAAGTGTGATCAATAATGTAACATTCACATACATACACGTATTACAATGAAACAAGAACAAATATACATCATACAATTATGAAATCACAACCATCACCTACCTCGTAACAAGCTTGAATCCACTAAGAAATTTGATTCTTCCCTTTCCGAATTTGTTCCGCTTGTTCTTGGTTTACAAACAATTAATTTAATACGAGAATCAATAAACATTAGTTAATTACCCAAATTACTAACAATTCTATCAACCCTAGATCAAACCATTGATCCCCATACCTAGATTAGAGCTTTATCCACCATAATTTCTAGATCAAAACCCTTCCCAATCGATAATTACCCATTAGATTACGTTCTACGGATCAAAAAATGGATTCAGGGAGTTTAAATCTTACCTTTAGCCTCAAGAATGGTGGAAAATTGTCAAGAAAAGCCATGAGTTCGTTGCTTAGCTCTCAAGTTTGAAAATTGCAGAATAAAAAGTTTTTGGGGTTTATTTCTGACTTTAAGTTGCGTTTGTCCCCCGCTATAGCAGCCCCGCCCTGGCGGCATAAATCCCACCTCAACGGCTTGCACGAAAACAATGAGCAATTTTTATAATTTCAAATCCCCATTTCACAACATACCTTTAACCAACGACACTCAATAACTACCTGTTCACGCTAAGATCAATTCTGGGAGTTCTACTCTCCCTAATTAAATTTCGTAAAGTCGTACGTGTTCCTTAACGACTTGTATATCTACTCATGTGATCAAATTAATAATTAAATCACCCAATTGTTACCAGATTTTCTTAGACTTTAATGACTCTGATTTCATCCAAATCTGGACTAGGTCGGAAAATTCCAAGTTACTACGAAAAAGTTTTCGACCAGAAATTTTTCTCCGTTGGTTTTTCTATAACGACGGAACCCGATCGTTACAAGACTTAGGATAATTTACTTGTTATTTGTACTTTTAGTCAGATTATCTCCGTCAAAGGAGGTTTTGTAACACAATAAATTGATTGATTGATTATAGTAACAAGTAACCAAGTAACATGATTTACTGTCTTGTTAAACCAACAAAAGATGAAACTCAGGTGTATGTGTTCCCCACAAGTTCTTAACACAGTACATAAAGCTTATAATAGTAACCCTCATCTCGTGTTTGACATACAATGTTTGTATGTTAGGTATCTCCTAAGTTATTGATCATCCAAGTAGGGAATTTCACCACGCAACTTGGTCGGTCTAATTGGTGTATATTTTACTAACCCTTACCCTTGACCCCAGATTGGACCTCACATCTTTAGTTTAGGCTATTAGATAGCGGATTATCATTGCTAAATCTCTGTTATTTAATCTTATTTCACATTGGTTACTTTGTTGGTCAGACAAGTAGGAATAATGCGAGATCCAACGCTGCGCACCGTTGAAAAGCAATCAAAACGAATAGATCAACAATACATGCATAAAGTCTATTCAAGGATTACTTAATTATTAGGTCTACTCGTTAATTACTCATGGTACCCACAACCCTAGTTATGGATTTATATACTCATGCTTGGGTGATCACAATTCGTAATATGTGTGGTATAATAAATCATAAACTTACAATTTGAGTAGATGAAATCTGGAATCTTGAATTGATGAACGAAAAACAATATTGTAAACCACACTTCAAGAAATTAAATGCACAATGTCTTTGCAAACTAGTTCTCAAAGCCAAAACTAAAAATATCAAATTGTCTAACCCTCAAAAACAAGAATAACAACTAATTTTTATAGACATCAAATCCTAAATAAAGTAGGAAAAAGAAATCTAGAAAATTCGGTTTGATAGTCATTTTACGGTTCGTACCTACGACTTGTAGGAATTCCTATCGTTCGTAGGAACCTTCCGCCATTCATCAACTGGGCCTTCACATTAGAACAATTTCTACGGGTATGATCTACATCCCATAGATCTTTGTATGACCCGTCCTGGATAACCGTCATTCAGATACTGGAGCTCAAACTTTTTGATCATTTCTAAGACAAAATTCTACGGCTTGTAGAAGTTTCTATGGCTCATCACGTAGATCTGTCGTTTTACACTTAGCCTCAATTTCCACAACCTAGGTCCACGACTCATACCTACGGCTCGTAGAAAAGTCTACAACTTCTAGGTTGGGTCATCAATTATCAAAAACAATTGTTCCTTAAACTTTTCGGTTCTGACTACTCCAAAACCTATTTTCTTGCAAATAAACAAGCAAAATACCAGCACATCTACTAACAAATGTTTAAGACACACACAAAATTCCAAGTTTAAGGCATTAAAAATATCATAAACCTGTTGTACATTAGTCCACTGATCCTTCATCACGATCGCGATGGTCATGGTTCATGACCGTTGACCAAGAATTTTTATTTTCACAATCATAGTGCCAAGCTTGCGATTCCGAAGACCATTTTCACTAGCCTTCACAAAATGCGGTTCCCAACATGCAAATGTGATGAGCAATTGTTGGGTGCACCAACAACAACTGCTTCAACTCAACTTACAATTTAAAAAATGACTTGGTGGGGGCTGAGATTCTTTTGGAACCCGTGCACGCATATAAACAATGCTACCCCCTCACAAATCGACATTCCAGACTCAACAAATTTGATGGAACAATCAACGGAGGTCGTCTCGATAAAATGTTGACCCAAGTCAACACTTAGACAAAGCAACAAAACCACAATTGTCAAAATACCACAAAATCATCATGATCACCTCGAGATCCGAACCAAAGGTTGTCGTAGACAAAACTCCAGGTTCTGGAGCTAAGAATTCATGTATTATATTCAGTATTTATGAAAAGAATACCAAAGTATCGTACCAGCCTACCAGTTACATATATAATTCATGTATGATGTTATAATACTATCAATATACATACTAGTATTAGTATAAGACTAATTATGTGGGCGTTGTAAGCTAAGTTTGACTATTTTATCTTTATTAAAATATTTTTTTGTCATGTAATTTATAAATCAAAAGAATTACTTGCTTTTCATTGAATATTTCAACATTAGCAAGAGGTGTCATATAAAATTGAGACCTAAGAAGTAACATTTCCAATTTCTCTGACCAAACTACTAATTCGAAGTACTGAATAAACAAAACTAAAACAACTTACAACTAAATTATCCATGAAAGTTGATTTTTATATTTATTTCGTTAATTAAAAGAAAACGAGCTAAAATGCTCATAAATTTTTAGGGTCATTCGCTACAATTATTGGCTAAAATCATCCCTCAACTATGACTCAAATCTAATGTATATCCTTATAATTATCTAAGTGAGCAAAAAACATCCTTGTACTCTCCAAAAAACAACAAGAATCATCCTTCAATCTATTTTTGTTAAGAAACTGATTGAACCAAATAACAAAATAAAATTTTGTCATGTCTATCAAAGTTACCTAAAGAGAATAAGGATATGGATAGGAAAATGAATCTTTCATTCTCGGAATTTAAATTTTGTGTGTTGTTAGTTTATATGTTTTTTGTATCATCAAGTAATTTTGAAATATTTATACAGTAGGTTCTGATGGTTAGAAAGATTATGTAAAACAAATAATTTTAAAAATATTATGTCCAACTATTTAGAGATTTTCTTTAATAAAATATTTAGGGCGTATGTACTATATATATAATGAAATTTGCATTTTATACGATGTACAGAAATGCTGGAGATTTAGTGAAATTACGTAGGCGTTTAGTTATGAAAATAAAAAAAAATAATTACTTTATTAAATTTTTTTGAAGTTGGAGTAGTATTTGACCATATTTTTACAAAGAATATTTAGAATTTGAATATATTTCGTCTGAATATGATTTAAACCCTTCATTTCTAAAAATTAAAAAAATCACTTAACTTGACTAGCTTAACCACGTGTAGCTATATTCATTCGACTTGACACATTTTTTGTTGGTGGCGTGAGTTTCTTAAAAAAATAGACAGAAGGATGAATCTTGCAATTTTTTACCATTTTTCGTAGCGGAACTGGTAATTAAGGGATTCATGAAAGTGGTAGTGTGGTAGGTGGTAGTGTGGTAGGTGAGTATTTTATTTTAAAGATTTTATTGTAGTATTCCTTTGTTAAGTGTCTTAATCTTGATATTTCTTTAATATTAGGTGTGAAATTCATGGTAAAATATAATAATATTTATTGTAATATTCTTTCGATAGTTGTTTTAATCTGAATATTTCATTAATATTATTTATGATATATTCTAGATATAACATATCTTGGGTTCTTTGGTACATATATAAATTTTCCTCCATTAATTATTCTATTAATTTTATATCTTTCATAGATTCTGTTCAATATTGTAAATATTCGTAGTTCATTTTAGTCTGAATTTATTTCTAAATCGTACCATTCTATTCTTTCGTAGTCTAAATCATGTAAGTCTATTTCATACCATTGTTGGTTTAATATATCTTCCGATTCGTTATCATTAAATATTTTTTCCCATATGATCCTTCTTAATTCAATTATTTTTATATCTTTAAGTATATATAATATTAAAGTTTCGTAGTTTTTTATCATTTCATTATGAACGTAAGTAGTCATGTTCTTTATCATGCAGATTTTTTATTTCAAATTATTCCTTCCTATCATATTCATAATTGATTAAATTCATATAAGATCATTATGAACTAGATTATCTTTATCATGTTTTCTTGTCACTAATAGCATCGTACTTTAGCGGATACTTCTATCTTATCAACGCCTCAACTCTGTTTACTCCCCTAAACGGCTTCCTCCCCTACCGGTTTCAAGATTAGGATGGCATAGTATAGAAGTTTTCTCCCTGTTTCTAGTGTGCTAATAAACTAGAAATCATGATTCAAATAATTCTAATACATAATAACTAACATAAATTTATTCAATCATATATATGATATTCAGGAATATATGAAATCAGTTCCGCATATTTTTTGAACAATATACATTTGCCTCTTGTTTAGCCATGCTATCTGAAATATCTGACTGGATTTCAAATTTATCCATTAACTTTTAAGTATTTAGTATCTTAAGAGAGTTTTTTGAAAGAAGAGTTTTTATTTAGGCGATGCCTGCCCTTCAAAGTTTTACAGTTGCGTCTATATATAGACATACACATTCTAATACTATTCATGACTACTATTCATGAATAGTTTTTATTTTGTCTACCACTATCCTATTTACGACATGTATACACACTTATCTTCTTAATAATATGATACATACTACCCATACTTTACACTTGTCAACATATATTTAATAATGCACATGCACATGTTGACTAAGTTTTTCTACTAACTTGTACCTAATAATATGACTACTATTTATTTCAAGACTTTTACATATCTACTTTTGGCTTTGTGTGGCCAAGCACGTTTTTGTGTTTCCTTTTATCTTCATATTTATCTTCTTTTATCTTCATCTTTATCTTCTCATCCGTCTTTATCTCTTACTCCAGCTGGACGTCTAGGATTATATTATCTTCTCCATTGCATTTCGAACATATGTGGTCAGGGTATTTGTGACCAATTAGCTTGCAATATCTCGTTAATAACTCTGCCGAAATAAATCCTACTTTTAGTGCTCGTGTTGAAGGTTGTTCTTCTGGCTTAAGTAATGATAAAATCCATCTCTGGACTTCATCCATATCTGCTTTCCTTAGCTCCCTTGAATTAGAATAAATCATTAACTGATCTCTTGCATAGTAGCTCCATATAGCGTTTCCGTTTAAATAATTATTTGCTAGCTCCTGTATGATAGTTGATATATCAATTATTCTTTTGTTAGCATAAAAACTTGGTATCTCTATTTTGCATATCTCTTCTTGTTGTCCGATGTCCTCGGGTATAATCATATCTTTAGTCAGTCCTATCTTGATAACATGTATTGGAGGTTTTATTTCCTCGTATAATATCTCCGCTGGTGCTGTATAGAATTTTATATAAAATAAATTTCCTTTTGTAACTCTTTTGTATGTGACGAATGCTTTGTGTAGCTCCAGTATTCCACTAACTTCTTCTCCGTCGTATGTGTATACGGTATTTAACAGTCCGTAGTTGTAACATGTTCTTACTAAATTAGCGTTAGTTTTTGGCCGTGCAATTAACTTGTTATATCCTTGTAACTTTTGTGTCAAATAATCTTGGTTTGGTTCTTTTGTAGTTGATATGGGGTTGCGGTTTAAATAAGTTTGGATTTTGTGTATATTTTCGATATAGGTTCGTGTGATGTAGTTATATGTCTTTTTCTCATTTTGGTTTTGCAAACTATCTGCGTATGTAGATGTTTGTGGTTCTATGGACATATGTCTAGGTGTCCTTTGGGTAAATGGTTTTGCGAATAGCTGGTTTAAGTTCGCATTTTTATGTTGTTTATCGCTAACTTGTTTGCTTGTACCTGCAGCTGTATTTAAACAAACATTATGGGTTTTAAGGAGTTTCCCATCGTCTCCTTTTAGCTCTGGGTTTTTTCCGTCTTCCGATCGACGTAGCTCCGCATTTTTATAGTCATGCTGCTGACTAGCTTTAGACTTCAGATTATCTTCATTAGTCTTTAGCTTTTGTATCTCGTTGTCCATACTATCCACTTTTATACAAAGTGTAGTTATGGCTTTGAGTATCTCTTCCATTGTATTTTCGTTCTCAGTCTGAGTAGCTTTGTCTTGATAAGTAATCTGCAATAACATTCTTATCAGTTTTTATTACTTCAATTGTAAATGTGAAATTTAATATATTTAATACCAATCTCCTTATTTCTTTTGTTGTTACCGAATCTTGTATTTTTCTTGTTAGCCACCATTTTACTTGTGTATTATCTGTTCTTATAATAAATTTGTTATATACAATATATGGTTCAAATGATAATAAACACTTATATACTGAATATAATTCTTTTCTATTTATTTCCCATTTTATTTCTGTATTATTAAACGTTCCTGAATAATACCTGCAATGATGTTCTATCGTAGTGTCATCATACCTGTATTTTAATATTCCTCCATAACTTTTTTCACTTGCATCTGATTCTATTATATAAGTAAATTTTTTATTTTCATCTGGAAAGTATAGTTTAGGTAAGTTTTTACATAATAATTTTACCTTTTGTATTTGTATTTGGTCTTTTTTATCAAACTGATATTCTATATCTTTCTTTAATTTTTGTTGTAATGGTTTTAAATTCTCTGCTAATTTTGGTATGTATTCTCTTACTTGATTTACTAGTCCTAAGAATGATTGTAATTTCTTTTTTGTGTCTAGTTGTTCATTTGAGTTAATTATTTTTTGTACTATATGTGTTTGCATTTTTATTCCGTTTTTATCAATTTGTATTCCTAAGAATTCTATTTGATTTTTCATTATATCAGCTTTCTTTTTACTTAGACTTATACCTGAATATTCTATGATGTGTATAAATTTTTCTAATAATCTTATATGTTCATCTTGTGTCTTAGAATATAATAATATATCATCGATGTACACTACACAATTTTCTATTTGTTTAAAGTAATTGTCCATAAAGTGTTGATATCTACCTGGTGCGTTTTTATATCCAAATGGTAATACATTCCATTCATAAAATCCTTGTGGTACAGTGAATGCTGTTAGTTTTTTAGATTCTTCTTCTAGTTTTAAGTGGTAAAATCCTGATTTACAATCAAATTTGCTAAAATAATTATATCCTTGTATTTGTCTTATCTTTAGTATTTTATTTGGTATCGGATAATTATATGTTTTAGTTTTTGCATTTAAATTTCTATAATCAATAACCATTCTACTTTTTCCTCTTTTTTGTTCACTATGTTTATTTACGATAAATGCCGGGCTTGTATGCTTACTATTGCTTTCTTGTATATATCCTTTTTCTAGTAATTCATCTATATGTATCTTAAATTCGGTTAAATCATTAAAATTATACTTTAATGGTTTTTGGGTTATTATACTGTTATTATCAATTAGCTCAATTTTTACTTTTGTTTTATGTTTTTCCCATCCTTGTAAAGGATCCTCACTATATAATAATTCTAACTTATCTTGAATTATTTTTACTTTATCTATAGAGAATATAATTAATTCTATTTTAGGGTCTTCTTCTTTTATATTTTCTAATTTTTGTGTAATTTTTTCACTTCCTTTTATCCATTCTGTTGTTTTTCGTTTTTTATTATTTACTCTTTTTGCTCCTATTTTTTGTTTACACGGTGTCGTGAACCACCAGTGTGTTTTTGTTATTATATGTGGGTATAATTTTTCTAAAAATGGCATTCCTAATAGCATATCTTTTGTAGTTAATTCAAAGTTATATATTTCTTCTATAGTTAATATCTTATCCCATATTTGTACTTTTATATTTTTTGCCTTATATGTGATCATGCTTCCTTCATTATTAAATCCTGTTACTACTATAGGTGTTTTTAATTTTTCCCACTTATCTTCTGGTAAACAATTATATTTACATATATTAGCTTCTGCTCCCGTATCTATCATTGGTGTATAATATCGGTTGTAATATCCTTCTATTATTATCTTCGCAAGTATATATATTTTCATATTTTTATCATACTAAAGTCCTTTTTATTATTACCCTTTTATTTTCATAATTTATTGTTAATTGTTTGTCTTCTAGATTATATGGTTTTACTTGTTCTAACCATTTTATTCCTAAGATGATATTTTCATTTCCTTGATATATTTTGAATTTTATCACTATTGGTACTCCTCCGATGATTATTTCCTTTTCTGTAGTTTCTTCGGTATATATTAATGCTTTTGGTAGTTCGGAGCATGATTGTTCAATAGTTATTATTTCATCTTCCGTCACTAATTCTCTTGTAATATAATTTTCTTCTCGTCCTGTATCTATTAGTATTAAATATTTTCGTTGTTCCATTATTCCCGTGATGTAGTAATGATATGGTTTTATGTCTTCTTCCATTGATTTTAGTGGGGTTTTATCTATTCTCCTTGAGGTACTCATTTTTGATGATATTTGGGGTATCTCATTGTTTATTCTTTTCGATGTGCTTAGTCTTTCTTTTACTATTTCTAAATCTTCTTCTATATCAATTTCATTATAACTATAATCATTTTTATCTATGACTGTAACTATTCTTTCAAAGGGATCTTCTATTTTTATTTTATTTATTTTATTTTTTGCTGTTATTTTGTGTTTTGTCGTTAAAACATATAAGTTTTTACATCTAGCTGTAAATATTTTACTTCCCGGGGCTAGTTCTATTCCTGACATTTTCCAATATAATACTAATGATTTATCTATATTTCTGTCATTTACTGCTACTGAGTAATTAGCACTTATTATAAATTTAAATTTTTGGTATATGAGGTTACCTTTTACCGCACTTATTATGCTTTTTTCTATAGGTTGTATAATTCTATCATCTGCTAAGTATATTTCTATGGGTGTATCTATTCCTTCTCTAAAACATGCTTTTATTAATATTTCTGTTCCTCCTAAATGTACATATTTAATTGGATTTTTAGCCTTAATATCTTGTATTTCTTTATTTATTATTCGTTTATTTATTATTGGTATTTTAGCTTTTCCTTTAGTGTATTTGCAATCTATGATATGTTCTCTTTGACTTACTACGTAATATTCTTCTTTTTGTCGTTTAAACCAGTTTCTTATTGTTGGTATTTCGAATATTTTTGCTACACTTAGGTCTAATTCTTTTCCTTTTATTTGCTCAAATATATTATTATCAAATATTATTTTTTGTTCTGTCGATTCTTCATCTTGATATTTTTCTTTAGTTATTATTTGTATATCTTTTTCAGTCATTGATATCGTATTCATTATCCGATTCTATTACTGAGCTATTTTCTATTTCATTTTCCGATAATTCATATATACTATCATTGCTTTCTAATTCATAATCTACGTACTCTATTTGTGTATATTTTTCATCGTCTATTATTATTTCTGATATTTGTTTTTTCTTTGGATTTTTAGGTAATTTACAATCTCTAGCTATATGTCCTAATTTTCCACAATTATAACAAGTACATTCCGTTAGTTTTCTTTTTGGTCTATATGGTCTTTTGGTTTTGTAGTTTTTTACATAGTACCTTCTTCTTGGTTTTTTATATTTATATTTTGATCTATATTTTTTATTATATTTCTTTTTATTTTTATAATATCTATCCGTACAACCAAATTGGGGTGCTGTCTTATTTTTGCAACATGCCAAGTTTTTTACTAATATTTTTTCCATTTTTATTTCTTCTTTATGTTTTTCACATAGTTCTATAAACCATCGTTGTAAGAATTTTATTCTAGCTCCTAAGGTATCTGTTAATTCTGCTTCATTCCAACTTTTTATTATTTTTGAATTAAAAGGTTCTGGTAATTTTGTAAAATATAATTTTCTTATTTCTTTACCTTCTTCTATGCTATATGTTCCTTTATAATAGTATTCTCTAAATGCACATGTATATTCATCTATGTAACACATATTACATATTGCTAATTTTGTCATTAGATTCCGATTTATGATTTTTTCTTTATTTTGTTCTTCTACCTCTGTTGTCATACTACTAAATTCATTTCTTATAGCTATTTCGTATTTATATAATATTTCCATGGTTGTAGTGGCTATTTCACCATCAAATTTTTTATTATTTCTTAAAGTTGTTAAGCTTTCATTTGTTAAATTTTGTAGCCATAATTTTACTGTTCCTATAATTGTTCTTTCTATGTATCCTGGTGCCTCTGCTATTACTATCTTGTTATCTATTAATTGTTTTGATATGTATCCTACCCATAATTGGATTGTTTTATTTATGTCTGCTACACAGTCTAAATCTAAAAATTCATGTTGTCCAGTTATTGGTTTAGGCGTCCATTTTTTATTTAATCTTTTATCCCATGTAGTTTTTTCTTTATTATATTGTTCATAATTTTTATTATAATATTTTGGATTAAAATTTTTTGGGTTTTTTACTCCTGATGTGCTAGGTTTTTCGTCCATGTCTACGTCTTCTGCATTTACTTCTAAATTCTTTGTATTATCTATATTTGCTAAAAGTTCCGTATATGTTTCACTTGTTTCCGAATGTTGTTCTAGATCATCATCGTTTATTTCATCAACTCTTATTTCGGGTAGATTATCTTGGTTATTTTCTTCTTTTTCTTCTAATTCATCTTGTAATTGCAATTTTTCTTTAATTTTAATTATCTCATTTGCTAATTTTGTTTTTTGTTCTTTTTCTTTTTGTTTAATTTCATACATTTCTTTTAATATTGCTAGCTCTTTTTCTAGCTCTATTATTTTAGTATTTTTTACTTCTTCTAATTGTTGTACTTCCTTTTTTGCTTGTTGTTTTATTTTTTCAATTTCCGTTCTTCTATCTATTTCTTCATTTTCTTTTGTTATTCTTACCATAGCAGTTAAACTATCTTCTAGTTTTACCGTTTCTTTTTCTAACATTAAACTTATATTATCACCTATTTTCTTATATCTTCTTCCTAGATTAGAAAATATTATCTTTATTTTTAATCCGTCATAATTTTCATATGTTTTTTCATCTATTGCGTATTCTTCTTTATTCATTTATAAATTATGTTGTAGTTTATATTCTAAGTTATTTATTTGTATTTCTAGATAAAAAATAGTCTTTCTTTGTGCTAGTATAGATTTGTGACAAATTCCTGCAAATATATTACTATTAAGTCTATTTTGCCTATGTTCTAATTCTTGTCGTTTTTCTATAATTACTTCATTAAGTTTTTGTCTATATTCGCTATTCTTGTTATTCATTGTATTTTTAAGTATTGAATATATTTATATTCTATTTTAGATATATTATCTATTAATTGATTTAATTTTTCGTTATCAGTCTTTGTGATATTAAGTTGTTTATATTCCGGATATAATTTGTTTAATTTTCTTCTTATTTTTCTTAATTTTCTACTCGTATGTTTTTTACCGTGTTTCTTATTATCAATAGCTCTGATACCATTTTTTGTAGCTCTGATACCATGTTCACTTATATAACAGAAGGATGTACTTTAAGTTTCGGTTATACTTTAAGGATGATTTTAGCCAAAAACTCTTATTCGCTAGTTCTAGTTTGCAAAAGGAACTGCGTAGTCCAAAAAAGAATAACGGACGTTTGTGAAATTGGTCAATTAAATGCATAGCAAAAATTATTGTAAAAATGTGAAGAAGATTGAGTTGATAATTAAATTCTAAATTGAACAAGTTAAATATTTAATTACTGTTCTATAATTGTTGAATTTGTTTGCTATGTTGGCTTAGTGTTGGAATTGTAGTTAAGCAGTCGGTGTATTTTACAACTCTCAAACTTTCATGATGACCGTTCAAATTGAATTCCTTGACTTCATCTGAATTAAGATCATAGGAGCTTAAAAATCCAGTTTGGGTCTGAAGAAGCAATAAATGATCCTTCCAGATAACTAATGCGGATTCAATAGGAATTGGAAGAGGACTAATCGTGTGTATCTTAATCCATGATTCACTTTCTCCATACTCCTTCATCATCCAAATATCAAGACGATTTTCTGTGTGATCAATCGTACACATTGAATCAGGGTAAGTCATCAGCACTAAGGTATCATTTAAAACTGCAAGCCCATAACGTGGCCCGTTGAGATCAGTACAAACGCTAGGCATTTCCATTGTGCGAAAAATCTCACTACTTATATCGAAACAAAGAATAACCAAGTCATCTTTAATTGTAAACCAATGAACTGCTTCCTTGTAATACACCTCAGAACAATGGGAAAAATATATAGAGGGAAATTCTATGTTATGTTCTCGCCAAGAATCAATGCTCAAATTATAAATTTCAACTCTGGATCCTCTAGGACCACGATCATCTGTAGGAGGATCCCAGTACACATCTGAAAGCTTGATAATCTTGTAGTCATTAACAATTGAGTCGAATCCAAAAGCAACAGCTTCGATGTAACGATAATAACCTGTTGGACATTCAAAAGGGCTTGATGGAATCACAACATATTTTCTAGTAGCTGGATTAAGTACAATGATGATATAGGAATCGGTCAAAGCAATCAAACCATGACAAGGACCGATGAGTTCATTAAAAATTGTACAACAACTAGAGGTAAGATGTGAGACATCTACATCTGGAAAAAGAGTGGTAAGGTTATTTTTATCATCACCGGAAAAAAAAGACGCAATGCTTGTCAATTTATATG
This sequence comes from Solanum stenotomum, assembly GCF_019186545.1. Lineage (NCBI taxonomy): Eukaryota > Viridiplantae > Streptophyta > Magnoliopsida > Solanales > Solanaceae > Solanum > Solanum stenotomum. Next base: position 67,381,001 of record NC_064282.1, on the reverse strand, counting down.
GATCATCTTCTCTCAAGGTACGAATAAAGAGAATGAATTCATCTTTTGTAGTTGTGGTGCGTTTGAGATGAAGTTTAAAGAAAGTGTCCGATAAGATGAGAGTGTACCAAATTTTAGAGATACTTTTAAATCGCAAAAGAGATTTCAACGGAAGTTTTAAGAGCATAAAGATCACAACATCTTGAGGTAACTTCTTCATAATTCTATTCACCATCATTGTACCTTAGAAAATGATGTTTCTTTGCGTACCAACAACTTGGAATTTTCAATTTTAATTAAAAAAAATTCCCAAAGCTAAGTAACCACATCTTCTGCGTACTTTTCTACTTCTGATGGCTTCCCGTGCAATGTTTTTCGTTTCACAAAGAATTCTAAAACATTATGACAGAATCATTATTTACCAGTTCACCCCTTCATTTCATAATTTCATTTATATTTTTTATGACATACTAATTATAGTATTTTGTGTGAAATAATTATTTGATTTAATTTAGTCAATTGAGAAAAGACATAAAGTCACCACTAATGTTGTCCCGTATTTGCATAAAGACACCTTAACTTTGGAAGTGTCCTGTCACCCCACAAAACTTTTTAATATCTTTGTAAATGAGCCATTTTGACCCATTCCCTTGTTTGTGTTGTCACGCGTGAAGTACACTCCTGTAATATTCATTCAACCCGACCCGACCCTATTCTTTTCAAGAAAAGTCTTCTCTTTTCTTTTGTTATTTCTCAACTTTCCCTAAAATCACAAAATATAGAAAAGTCTTCTCATTTTCTCTTGGTGTTGATAATCTCGTTGTTGATGTTTCTTGGTGAAGATTCTTGGAGGGACAAGGAATTGAAGGTCTAACATGTTAGGGCTCTACATTATATGATAAAGATCTTCTTTTTTTCGATTACTATGATTTTAGGGATTATTATAGTGTAAAGAGTGTTGGAATCGACAAAAAATAAAAGATAAAACGAATTCCTACCTTATTGCGCTTTGGGAAGATGATGAATTCGTCAAAGAGAGAGTACCAACGTTGATCTTGCTTTGGAAAAAGATGAAATTTTGAATTTAGGGTTACTAGTGGCTCTTTTGAGTTTAAATTTGGGGAAGATGATGTAAATTAATTAAATAATTAATAATAAAGAAATAAAGAGACACGTGGCACTTTTAAACTGGTTAATGGCAGTAAAAACACTACATCACACGCCTCATGTGCGTGGTAACAACCCATACATGTAAATGGGTCAAAATGGTCCATTTACAAAGATATTAAAAAGTTTTGTGGTTTGATAGGACACTTCCAAAGTTAAGGTGTCTTTATGCAAATACGGGACAACTTCAATGGTGGCTTTATGTCTTTTCTCTTAGTCAATTTGATAAAACATTACATGAAATAGTTTATGTTTAGATTTTAGCCTATAAATAAAAGATTAAGTCATTAGTTCTTTTAAGTAATAAAATTTAAGTTCACAATCTGAGATAAAAGTTGGACATCAGGGGCAGCTTTGTGTTACACAAAATAAGGCATATGCCTTAGGCTCCCAATTTGGAGGTGGGTGGGTGGGGAGGGGCTCAAATTTTTACCAAAAATAAATTATATGTTATTTTTTTCATAGAAAAAAAGAAGATTATTTATGATAAAAAAAAATTATGTTAGTTTTTTTTAACCCCATTCAAATAGAAGAAATCAAGAAAAATGTTGTTTTGGAATAGAAGAAATTGTTTTGTCTTCTGACATACTTTTTGCTAATATTCACATTAGCTTATTCCGTTCTCTCTCTTCAAAATTTTGATAAGTAAGAAAAATAATTTAACAAGAATATGAATCAATAGTTGAAAAGTGTTGAACAAAGTGAATTGCAAATTCTTTTCTTATATCTTCTTAAATTGTTAAATATTACAACAAGCATATTAAAGTGTAGACCAAGTTATCAAATTCTTGAATCAAATCATACGATTTTAACTCTTATCCTTGTTTAAAATTTATCAACTATTACCTATGAAATTATGTTAACAAATCATATGATGATTGTCTTAGTGAAAGTATGTTTTTCAGTGTTGAATTAATAAAAATCTTACCCTAAAACTAATAATTAGGAAAAAAATTCAAAGAAATCGTTTATAAAAATAATATTAAGTAATAATTGCATCTAAAAAGTGTAAGAAAAATAAATTTTAATTAAAAAAAATGATTTTTTTTTTTAGAATTTAGGTCTCTAATTAAAAATTTGCTTTAGGTATCGGCTTATATTGAGGCGCCTCGAATAATCTTAGCACAAAAATAAAAGTAATTTATCTTTCTCATTGGAGTAGAACTTCAACTTCTTGTGTTAATGAATTTTATATATCTAACATGATCAAATAAAGATAAATATATTTATAGTTACTATATAAAATAAACTTTCTAGTACGTTAAATGTAAGTATACTCTTAATCTTGATGTGATTATTATGAAAAATGTATATTTTATTGTTTAATTTGATTTATCAAAGATGAGATATTTTGTTGATTAGTATGTTTTGGATGATAACTATTACGATCAGGGGTGTCAAAAATGAGCCCAATTATAGGTAACTCGTCAGAATTTTAAGGGTTGGACTCAATATAATTTGCATTGGGTTCAATCTCAACACATTCAAGTCTTTACCCATTTTAAGAGAATCCTCAATTGAGCGCAATTTATGTTCATATATTGAAGGTATGAATTAATATCTATATTATACATTTTAGAATGTATCTATCCATTTTTAACTTCGTTAATTTTTTAAATTTTCATGAGTTCAAAATCAAATTGAGGTTATAAAACTTAAATAACAATATATTAGAATTATTGAGATTAAGCGGTTCAAATTGAGGGGGGGGGGGGTCAAATCCCAACCCATTTTAATTCCATTTGAGCCCAACTCATTTGAGCCCAAAGTAAACTTGGAAGAGTTAGAATCCAACCCAATTTCGATTTTAACACATTTTAATATCTCCAATTTAAACTCAACCCACCCATTTGACAGCCCTAATTATGACCCAATTTTACATTTATTAAAAAAAATTAATAAATTTACATTTAATTAATAAAAAGAGTCGCCACCTAATTTTTATTCACTATTAGGAACCAATTCTAAAAATTTCTTAAATTAATTATTTTTATAAAAAAATTGGGTAAAGGTCTAACTGATTTTTAAAGAAATATGTGACACGTTGAGAAATTCACAAAGGCGATTACTGTGAAATTTAATGGTGTTTTGAAAATGGTAAGTTATTAAATCCCCTATAGTTAACTACTAAATGAATGCAATAAGTATAAGTGAATTGTAAGTTCAACATTATTTTAGCGCTTAATCACTTAGGATATTTCATCAAGTGAACTATCTTCAATAATTTGGCTATATTTGTCACGATCCAAAAATTCAAGGTTATTAAGACCTTAACCTAAGACATTAGAATGTAATGATCCTCTAGGTCATTTATGTGTTTATGTCGTTTGTTCTTCAATTAGAGTTTTTATTTAGCGACCCCAAGTCATTAATGACTTGATGGGATAAATAGTTCAGTTACATGGTCGTTTGTTTGGTTTTTATGAAAATTTCTATATTTTGGAGCTTTTGAAACTTGAACAATCATTTTTGTCCAAAAATTAGGAAGATGACCTCAAAATCCAATTCTATTGATTCCATCAGCCCCGTAAAGGTCATTTTAGGTTAGCAGCATGGTCAACATGACTCCCGAGGTTTTCCATGTGAGTTTGTATGATTAGGAATTTTAACTTTCAAGTTAAGGCCTAAATTTGACCATGGCCATCATTCTTGGTAACATTCCCGGATGAGAAATTCATCGTGATTAGCTCTGAAATGTTAAGTTTGGTCTAAGACGACCTTTCGTGCGGATTTCGAGCAAATTCCAACCCCTTTGTGGATTTTGCCTTAAATGGAGTTGGGTGTGTGACCCACTTTTTGACCGGAAGACCTCGTATGAAAGTTTCAACTACTCCATTGAATCTGGAATGTCGAATTTGATTGGGTTGCATATCTTGTTTGTGTGCATGGGGTTTCAAACAAATCCCAATCACCCGGGCAGAGCCTGGAGGACTTTGCTATAAATTGCTAGTGATGCTGGTGCAACCCGTTTTTTTTCTTGGTTCATAGAAGTGACCTTTGTTTTAGCGGCCGAGGCTCGCATGAACTAGCCAGGCAAGCAAAGTGGGCCTCGCGTTAGTGGGACTGACATCGCCTTAACAAACAAGGGCTCGCTTATGCGATTTTTGCCAGTCCGGGGTAGGTCACTTCTGCGACCTTGAAATCTCTTTAGCGAGGCTCGCTTAAGCGACCAGGGACTTACAAAAGTGAGGCCTACCTCTTTGAGGCCAGTCGCTTCAGCGTTCTTCGACAAATATTTATTAAAGACTTAGACGCGCATTCAACCATTGTTTCAATGTTGAATTGGCGATTTCTCCCTCTCCAAAGATCCATTTTAGTGATTCAAAGTGTGGACAGTTCATGGCTATTGGGATTATGTTGTGGAATGATCGGAGAGTTTTGGGCTTGCATCATTTGAGGTAGAATCTCGTTCTAGTAGGCTGCCTTAGCTTATTTCTTTTCTGTTCTTTGTGATTATTGCATGATTGGTTGTTGTTAGTTGTTCTGACCCCCAGATTGTGTTCCAATTGGGAACACAAGTTTGGGGTACATTTTAGGACATTTTGATGGAGTCAATTCTAGAAATTCCAGTGTGGGTCCAATGATTCTCATTGACTCCAAAATTGGTCTATTTTTTTTTATGAGTTCTTAGTATAGAAATAACCATATGGATGTTGTGATCCTATTTTTGATATCGTGGAAGCAAACCGAGGCCACTAAGAAGTGGAAAACTCCGACATTGTGATTTGGAGCGCACGCGGTCTGCCTAAATGTAAGCTATGACTTTCCCTCTCTTAGATTTAGTTTGATTGCATACATTCGTGTTGAAGAGTTAATTGGGGGAGAATACCTTATTGTTCTTGTTTCCCTTCCTAGATACTATGTTTTAGGTATTATCTGCTTTATTTAAAGTGTTGTACCATGCTAGTTGGGGGTTATGTGCTTAAAATTTATGTTGTGAATTGACTTGTATGTTGTTATTTATTATGTTGGAGCATGTGTGGTCTTAGTATAGATTAGGCTAGTGTTTCTTTAGAAATTTGACTCTTGTGGCCTTAAGTCTTGTTTCTTCTCCGACGTCGTTTCAGACGGATTAACTCCTTGTAGACTCGATTAAAAGCCTTGAGTATGATAGAATGGGCCTTAGTTTAGTTGATGTTTCAGCCTTGTCAAAATTCTATTCGCTATCCCTATTTTTGCAACTCCGTTGTGATATCGGAGATTGATATACCGTGAGTTTACGGTATTTCTGATACATTTCACTTAAGAGTTGTGTGTGTCGAAGTCCATTTTGTATTAAAAATATGTTTTTGGGTCATGTTTGCAGGGAATAGGCTTGGACGCAATTTAGTAAGATGACAGCTGAAAAATCTGCAAAAGTAGCCACCCACGAAGGGACCTACAGACCATAGGTCCTATGACGGTTCTTCGATGGTGGGCTTAGATAGGATCAATTGGGAAGTCAGACCAAGTGTGGAACAATGAAGCAACCTATGGACCATAGGTCAACCTACGGGCTGTCCTGAACGTCCGTAGAAGGTGTTTAGAGAGTTGAAGTTCTAGTACCTGATGAAAATCCTAAGTGTGGAGCCACAAAAGAGGACCTACGGACATGAGGTCAACCTGCGGTCCGTCTTGCACATCTGTTAGTGATGAACTAGGAGTTGAAGGTTCTAGCCTATGCAAAAAAGATCTAAGTGTTGTCCAACGGAGGGGACCTACGGACCGTAGGTTGACCCACGGTCCGTAGGTTGAGTCGTCGATCAAAGCCGCGTCCAGAAAGTTTATTTCCTTATTTTGTTTCCTTTTTGTTTAGGACATGTTTTTCTATAAATAGGGTATGTAAACCTCGTTTAGGGGGTTAGACACTATTGTTTACATTTAGTTCTTAGTATTTTCTTGGGAATTAACTTGCAAACTTTGGCAATTTGATTTCCGAATGTAGGTTTATAAGATTTTCGCTTTGAAATTCAATTGGAGATTACGAGTTTCTTCTACTCTAAACGTAAGTTCATGAATTCTTCTTACTTAAACATGAATTGTGTTCTTTCAAGCATAAGTAGATAAATCCATAACTAGGGTTATGGAGCCGTGATGAGTCCACAAATTGTACTCATTTAGGGCTTTATTTTAATAGAAATAGTGTCCCCAAATGTTCATTTTATCTCAATATTTGATGAAAACTCTTAAGTTTCAGGTATTTGAAGTTCTAGTGGAAAATGGACACTTAGGCACAAAAAGGAACAAAAAGGAACAAAAGGCTGAAAAGAATGAAAAAAACTGAAGCCTGAGCATCACCAATAACACTTGGCGAATCACCAAAGAGACGCACTCCGCTCTTTGTTTTAGTACGCAAAGCCCTGAAGGAAGTGGATAAAAAGGCGATGATAGGATCAGTCGGCGTGTCGCTGATCAGTTTCGTGAAGCAGAAGTATACCGCCCAATGATACAGATCGCACAAATGCTGAAGGCAAAGCACAAACGACGATGAACTAGAAAAAGGGTGAATCACTGAGTCATTCGACGATCTCGACTAACCTTGCCAAATGATTTGCCGCAACACTATTTTCTGAAACCATAAATACTCGTTGAGAGTTGTAATTAAGAAGGGGATTTTCACTTTAGAACATATTTTAATATTTTAGCTTTTATTTTTTCTTGAGTTCTAAGTTTGGAGAGGGTTTCGAAGAACTCAAAGATTCAAAGGGTATCATCTCCAAGAATTTGGGTTTGGGTCTTTTGGATTCTTGACTCTTAGCTTGTATCAAGACTTAAATCTTCATACCCATTTGAATGCAAACTCATTTTTGTAGAAATTTATATCTCTTGTTCATGTCTAGCTAAAACCCCTATTCTTGGGGTGTGATTTAGCAAATATGTGTTGATATTATTGTTGGGTTTTGCTTGCTGATAGGTTAGATGTATTTTAATGGTGATTTCACTTAGTGGTTCTGGTTTAATTTAATGGGTTTGTAGTTGCAAATACAAAATCACCCATGTGTTTTTGGCTTGCGAGAGAGAGAGGTTGCGAAACCAAGACCACTAGACTGATGGCCTAAGGAGTGAATCGACATGAGGTTAAACCCGAGAGGGTGAGCCCTAGTCCAATATCCTAACACTCAGCTCGAGAGAGTGAGTGAGGTAAGGCGTAGGCTGGCCTTCATGCGGCAAATGGGTGTCCGAGAGGAACCCATTTGAAACGGGGTAAGTTGCCCGAGAGGGAACTTATTTCCATCTAAAGCTTTGCCTAGTCACTATTATCTTGAAAATTTCCTATCGAAAGTATGTACCCAACGATTTATATCAATATATATTGCGGTCACACCCCAAGAATTTCTCCCTATACTTTATCTCCCCTTTATTTTTGTTGTTTTTATTATACTTGTGACAAAACCCCATTTGATATTTGACACATTTGTGTCACTTTTTAGATTTCTAATGTTTTTATTCGTAAATGTCTTTAGCTATGACTAATTAGAACTTAATTTTATTTTTCTATTAATTCTCAAAACCACTCCCTTGGGACAC
>NC_064282.1:67326110-67373295 GCF_019186545.1 Solanum stenotomum | reverse complement strand
AGAATACCTTATTGTTCTTGTTTCCCTTCCTAGATACTATGTTTTAGGTATTATCTGCTTTATTTAAAGTGTTGTACCATGCTAGTTGGGGGTTATGTGCTTAAACTTTATGTTGTGAATTGACTTGTATGTTGTTATTTATTATGTTGGAGCATGTGTGGTCTTAGTATAGATTAGGCTAGTGTTTCTTTAGAAATTTGACTCTTGTGGCCTTAAGTCTTGTTTCTTCTCCGACGTCGTTTCAGACGGATTAACTCCTTGTAGACTCGATTAGAAGCCTTGAGTATGATAGAATGGGCCTTAGTTTAGTTGATGTTTCAGCCTTGTCAAAATTCTATTCGCTATCCCTATTTTTGCAACTCCGTTGTGATATCGGAGATTGATATACCGTGAGTTTACGGTATTTCTGATACATTTCACTTAAGAGTTGTGTGTGTCGAAGTCCATTTTGTATTAAAAATATGTTTTTGGGTCATGTTTGCAGGGAATAGGCTTGGACGCAATTTAGTAAGATGACAGCTGAAAAATCTGCAAAAGTAGCCACCCACGAAGGGACCTACAGACCATAGGTCCTATGACGGTTCTTCGATGGTGGGCTTAGATAGGATCAATTGGGAAGTCAGACCAAGTGTGGAACAATGAAGCAACCTATGGACCATAGGTCAACCTACGGGCTGTCCTGAACGTCCGTAGAAGGTGTTTAGAGAGTTGAAGTTCTAGTACCTGATGAAAATCCTAAGTGTGGAGCCACAAAAGAGGACCCACGGACATGAGGTCAACCTACGGTCCATCTTGCACATCCGTTAGTGATGAACTAGGAGTTGAATGTTCTAGCCTATGCAAAAAAGATCTAAGTATTGACCAACGGAGGGGACTTATGGACCGTAGGTTGACCCACGGTCCATAGGTTGAGTCATCGATCAAAGCCGCGTCCAGAAAGTTTATTTCCTTATTTTGTTTCCTTTTTGTTTAGGACATGTTTTTCTATAAATAGGTTATGTAAACCTCGTTTAGGGGGTTAGACACTATTGTTTACATTTAGTTCTTAGTATTTTCTTGGGAATTAACTTGCAAACTTTGGCAATTTGATTTCCGGATGTAGGTTTATAAGATTTTCGCTTTGAAATTTAATTGGAGATTACGAGTTTCTTCTACTCTAAACTTAAGTTCATGAATTCTTCTTACTTAAACATGAATTTTGTTCTTTCAAGCATAAGTAGATAAATCCATAACTAGGGTTGTGGAGCCATGATGAGTCCACAAATTGTACTCATTTAGGGCTTTATTTTAATAGAAATAGTGTCCCTAAATGTTCATTTTATCTCAATATCTGATGAAAACTCTTAAGTTTCAGGTATTTGAAGTTCTAGTGGAAGAATGGACACTTAGGCGCAAAAAGGAACAAAAAGGCTGAAAAGAAAGAAAAAAACTGAAGCCTGAGCATCACCAATCACACTTGGCGAATCGCCGAAGAGACGCACTCCGCCCTTTGTTCTAGTACGCAAAGCCCTGAAGGAAGTGGATAAAAAGGCGATGATAGGAGCAGTCGGCGTGTCGCCGATCAGTTTCGTGAAGCAGAAGTATACCGCCCAATGATACAGAACGCACAAATGCTGAAGGCAAAGCACAAACGACGATGAACTAGAAGAAGGGTGAATCGCTGAGTCATTCAACGATCTCAACTAACCTCGCCAAACGATCTGCCGCAACACTATTTTCTGAAACCATAAATACTCGTTGAGATTTGTAATTAAGGAGGGGATTTTCACTTTAGAACATATTTTAATATTTTAGCTTTTATTTTATCTTGAGTTCCAAGTTTGGAGAGGGTTTCGAAGAACTCAAAGACTCAAAGGGTTTCATCTCCAAGAATTTGGGTTTGGGTCTTTTGGATTCTTGACTCTTAGCTTGTATCAAGACTTAAATCTTCATACCCATTTGAATGCAAACTCATTTTTGTAGAAATTTATATCTCTTGTTTATGTCTAGCTAAAAACCCCATTCTTGGGGTGTGATTTAGCAAATATATGTTGATATTATTGTCGGGTTTTGCTTGCTGATAGGTTAAATGTATTTTAATGGTGATTTCACCTAGTGGTTGTGGTTTAATTTAATGGGTTTGTAGTTGCAAATACAAAACCACCCATATGTTTTTGGCTTGCTCGAAAGAGAGGTCGCGAAACCAAGACCGCTAGACTGATGGCCTAAGGAGTGGATCGACATGAGGTTAAGCCCAAGAGGGTGAGCCCTAGTCCAATATCCTAACACTCAGCTCGAGAGAGTGAGTGGGGTAAGGCGTAGGCTGGCCTTCATGCGGCAAATGGGTGTCTGAGAGGAACCCATTTTAAACGGGGTAAGTTGCCCGAGAGGGAACTTATTTCCATCTAAAGCTTTGCCTAGTCACGATTATCTTGCAAATTTCCTATCGAAAGCATGTACCCAACGATTTATATCAATATATATTGTGGTCACACCCCAAGAATTTCTCCCCATACTTTATCTCCCCTTTATTTTTGTTGTTTTTATTATACTTATGACAAAACCCCATTTGATATTTGACACATTTTTGTCACTTTTTAGATTTCTAATGTTTTTATTCGTAAATGTCTTTAGCTATGATTAATTAGAACTTAATTTTATTTTTCTATTAATTCTCAAAACCACTCCCTTGGGACACGACCCCAACCTTTGTTTGGGTTACTATATTATCAATGATCGTAGACACTCGTACCGTAGGTTAGTGTTATTGGTCACGATAAGCATCAAAATGGCACCGCTGTCAGGGAGTGGTGTTACTTGAGTATTCTTAGTTTATTAGAGTTTTTGTTTTTATTAGTGGTAGTTTACTAATTTATTTTTTAGTTTAGTTTTGTTGATTGTGTAAACATTTCAGAATACATGAGTGTTAACGGTAGTAACGGGAGCCATGTAGGGCATCAGGACGACATCGACAACCTCAACGATGTGCAAGAGCCCAATATCAATGATCCGCATCTCATGGGAGGTGTTGGAGCTATCCGTCTACCTCCAGCAGAGGGAAACACATTATTCCACATAACAAGCACCACGTTGCAGCTTTTGCAACTAAAGGGACTTTTCAGTGGATTAACTCATGAGGACCCACACGAGCATCTTCAAAACATTGTAGATGTGTGTGGACCATTCTTGTTCAGGAATCAGTTCGATTGAGGCTATTCCTTTCTCACTGATGGGTGAGGCGTGCAAGTGGCTAGCTGAGTTGCCACGTAACTCGATCACTTCGTGGGAGGGGTTGGTTACTGCATTTAATGTGCAATTTTTCCCTCCCTCGAAGATGATGACTATTCGGGATAGCATCCAAAGCTTCAAGCGTCTGAGTGGAGAGCCTCTGCTTGAAACTTGGCTTAGATTTAAAAAACTGGTGCAACAATGCCCAATCTATGGTCTTCCTGATAACGTGCTCCTTCAATACTTCTACCGGAGTCTTGATTCGGTAATCAAAGGTGTGACTGATCAACTCTCACTCGGAGGTTTAATGCACCATCCATACGCAGTAACTACCTAGCTTTTAGATGGCATGACAACCATCAACAAAGCGTGGTACACTCGCGAGGACCAAGTCTCCCCTGTCACCTCCAGCTATCTAAGGAGCATATTGAAAAGGACAACGAGAAAGACCAAAACATGGCTAAGATCATGACACAACTTGATATTCTATCTAAGAATGTCATGGGGGCTGGTGCCCGTGGTGTAAATGTTGTGGGGGTCGAGAGCACGAACCCTGAAGAGATGAATTTCAAAGCCTTGTATAATGAGGAGGTGAACTTCCTAGCCAACTAGGGTGGTGGTTATCGTTCAAACTACCCAAGGCAGGGTGGTAACCAAGGTTGGGTAAGAGATGAAGGATGGAAGGATCGTGAATGGATAGACCAAAATCCTAATTAGAAGGATAGGGAGAAAGATAGATATGTGCCTCCCCACAAGCGCCAAAAGCCAAAGGATTCGGAGGATGGTAGGTCTGAGGATATGCTTTTGCGTATCCTTAACAAAGTTGAAGGGTCAGACAAAATGCTGAAAGGCATGAAATAAGATGTTTCTACCCTTAGCCAGATCGTCACTTCCCATTCTGTTTCAATCAAGCAGTTGGAGACCCAAATGGGTCATATCTTGTCTCACCTCAATCCGAGACAACAAGGGGATTTTCCTAGTGATACTATGGCTAACCCAAGAATGAGATTTGAAGGCGGACTTGCGTCGTGTCATGACATTAACTAAGGCGTTGTTTGGGAGGCAACCCAAATCCCTTTATGTGTTTTTTAATTATTAGTAGAATAATGGTGTGTTGTTTGTACAGGTTAATGTTAGGGAAATGTTTGAAAAATTGTATAAAGGCGAGCAAATGATCCAATCGGCGCATCGCCGATGAGATCGGTGATCACGATTCTTTCCGCCGTCTGACTCAAGGCATTGTCAGCTTGGATCCTATAAAACTCGACGGTCTGTAAAAAAATGAGAGGCGAATTGCTGATCATATTAGCGATCTCGATAAAGACCGCCGTTGGGATTCTCACCTGAACTGCAAACTTTGTTATATTTGGCGCTTCGCCGAGTAATTGAGCGAAACCAACTAATCTCGCCGAATGAGCAGAAACTGGACGCTCATAAGCCACAGGTTTAAGAGTTCAATTTCATTAACTTTGTCCCTTTTTACAAATTCACACTCACACTCTAGGAGTATCATTTCTTGCACTTTTACAGTATTTTAAGTGTCGAAGTGTGCTTGGATTTGGATCGCATTGCTTCCTAGCACATCCGTACTATCCAATTCAGCATCAAAGGTTGGTAACTTGAACCCCGCGTTTAATTTATTAAAATTTTACTTATTTGCATAATGTTAACATGGTGAAAACCGTTGTTGAGTCTCTGAATTGATGGGATTGAATGTGCTACCAACTATGATTCAACACTTACTGCGTAACTGGTAGAATCCCACTCAATTGTGCTTTGATTTGAATTGTGTTGTTTTGGGTGTGTAAAAATCATTGCAGGTCTTCGTTGGATTCAGACATTAAAAGCTTAAATTGCGTTATCAGTGGTTGCGGGGTTGGATTTGAAGGAAATGGATTAAAATTAAACATGTTTGGCTGTTTGGTAAGTTGGGTATATATAGCCGAACTGCTCGGCAAATAGCGTATCGTCCCCATTTCACTTTTAACTGCATGCTAAATGTATTGATTGAATTGTTACTTTAGGCGATAAACCTGATGTCGCCAAGTGCACTCGACGACTCACCGAAAGTCTCCTTGTCTGCCCCTTTGTCTGCACCCTTGTATCATCTGTGCAGTATTTTTCAACACATCGTCTGATTGGGTAAGCACTTTACCAACTGGCTTGGTGAAGCAATTCCACACCTAGAACCCCCTTTGCTCCCACTTTTAACATATTGTCTAAATTTTTCTTGAAGCCTTTTGCAGAAATGGCTAGACCAAAAGTAGCAGGAAGGGAGATGCCACCCTAACAAGTAAGAGCACGAGATTTCAAAAGAGACGAGAAGATAGCAGAACTGGCGAAAGAAAGAAAAGAGAGTAAGAAAGCAAGTTCCAGCAAAAGGATCCCCGTTGATTCCACTATTCCTTCGTGGAAACATGGATTCTACACAACAATAAACTCCTTCAAGGCAGCCCATGAATTGGACGAGATGATTGCAGCTAATATTGTTGCAGAGGCTAGGGCGAATGCACACAATGTGACCCAGAATGATAATCCGGGGACCATTATCGAATTTTAGGTTAATGCATCGGGCAACGATGCACCATCGGATGGAGCAAGTGTGTAGGAAGGATCCCCTCTTTACCTCCCTTTCTGTCTTTCTTTAATTGACATTCTGGATATTTTGTTTTGTACATTTGAGGACAAATTGTTTTAAATTGTGGTGGGGTGAGGCCCACCTTTGTGTGCTACTAGTGTTTGTGTTTTGTTATATTTGGTTTTTGTGCTTATGCCGTGATAATACTGCTTTCTGTGGATGTTTGAACTTGTGGCTCTGGCTCCTTTTTGTTAAAGATTTTGACACTTCCGAATAAAATTTCAAAAATTTTCGCCACCTCTTGTGTTGAAAATGGATGCTCTTGTACAAATTCAAGTTTCGGTTTCGATCAATACCGATGACTTGAATAGTGCTCTAAATTGAACAAACATGAATGTGCGGCTGCAACGAGACCAAATGAAGTTGCATAGACAATATGTGAACTCTTTGCATCTCGTTGTGATTTGCCATTTATCGAATTGATTCTCTTGTGATGACCGTTGCACACTAGTGAAAGTGTGTAGTCTTGTTTGACTTAAGTGTCGATGCCTTGTGTGATGAACTTACTTTGAACCTTGCATGAATAAACCCAGAATTTGCCATGTTAGTCTGATTGATTTAAAAAGGTGTGCTCTTGAGATGATCTTAGGCAATTGTAAAGAGTGTGAGCCAAATTTGACATATACCTCTTTTGTGGCCTACCTATGAGCGTGTAAAATTCTTTTGAACACCCCTTGAGCCTTACCTTTCTTTGGAAGAACCTTGATGAACCCTAGACCTTACTTGACCCACTACCTATAACCCTCTTGATTTGTGGTTTAGTGAATAGCCAACTTAGGCCAAAAGCCTAAGTTGGGGGTGTGGTATAAAGGGAAATGAGAAGTCAAGAAGTGTTGGAAAAGTCTCCCATAACTCATGGTGTTGCAAAACTATGGGAACCCTCCGTAAAATAAAAAAAATAAAAAAGAGAAAAGAATGAAAAAGAAAAAGTTGTGGAATAAAAGTACAAAAGAAATTGGGTTTCAAGCAATCCATGGAGGTGAATAAAAAGATGATTTAGAAGCATTAGAAAAAGAATGGATAAAGGAAAAGAAAGTGATGCCTTGAGAATACCACATCTCATGAGGAAAAAGTCACTGAACCTAAATGACCATACCTTTGCACTCAACCCCATTACAATCCTTAGAAAGACATTTTTGATCTTGAGTGAGACGAACCGAAGATTGATTGGAAAATAAGGGCAAACCTATAGGTGAAAACATGCATTGTGTTCCTCTTTTTGAGTTTGAGCGTTGCATCTGATTCCTGATCTTGAATTGATTAACCTCTGTGTGTGAATATAGAATCATTCTTTGTGTGAGGGCATTTAGATAATTTATGTTGAGTTTGAACTTGCACAAGTCGCAAGTATTGCGAGCATGAGAATTTGGTAATGGTGTGTCACAACTTGAATCTTTTAGTGCACAATTGATCTTTGCATGAGTAATTTGAGTCTTGTTGTGTATGTTCATGATTTAGTTTTGTGTAGCACTATTCGAGACATCCTTTTTGAACGGCTGAACTTCAGTTTTACTTGAGGACAAGCAAAAGTTTAAGTTGGGGATGTTGATGAGTCCACAAATTGGACTCATTTAAGGCTTTATTTTAATATAAATAGTGTCCTCAAATGCTCATTTTATCTCAATATCAAATGAAAACTCTTAAGTTTCAAGTATTTGAAGTTTTAAAGGAAGCATGGACACTTAGGAGCAAAAAGGAACAAAAAAGTTGAAAAGAATGAAAAAAGCTAAAGCCTGAGCATCGCCAATCACACTTGGCGAATCGCCGAAAGGACTCACTCCGCCCTTTGTTCCAGTATGCAAAGCCCTGAAGGAAGTGGATAAAAAGGCGATGATAGGAGCAGTCGGTGTGTCGCCGATCAGTTCCACGAAGTAGAACTATACCGCCCAATGATCCAGAACGCACAGATGCTGAAGGCAAAGCACAAACGGCGATGAACTAGAAGAAAAGCGAATCGCCNTAAGTTGGGGGTGTTGATGAGTCCACAAATTGGACTCATTTAGGGCTTTATTTTAATATAAATAGTGTCCTCAAATGTTCGTTTTATCTCAATATCAAATGAAAACTCTTAAGTTTCAAGTATTTGAAGTTTTAGAGGAAGCATGGATACTTAGAAGCAAAAAGGCTGAAAAGAACAAAAAAAGCTGAAGCCTGAGCATTGCCAATCACTTGGCGAATCGCCGAAGGGACGCACTCCGCCCTTTGTTCCAGTATGCAAAGCCCTGAAGGAAGTGGATAAAAAGGCGATGATAGGAGAAGTCGGTGTGTCGCCGATCAGTTCCACGAAGTAGAACTATACCGCCCAATGATCCAGAACGCACATATGCTGAAGGCAAAGCACAAACGACGATGAACTAGAAGAAAAGCGAATCGCCGAGTCATTCGACGATCTCGACTAACCTCACCGAACGATCCACCGCAACACTATTTTTTAAAACTATAAATACTCGTTGAGAGTTGTAATTAGGGAGGGAGTTTTCACTTTAGAACATATTTTAATATTTTAGATTTTATTTTTTCTTGAGTTCCATGTTTGGAGAGGGTTTTGAAGAACTCAAATATTCAAAGGGTTTCATCTCCAAGAATTTGGGTTTGGCTCTTTTGGATTCTTGACTCTTAGCTTGTATCAAGACTTAAATCTTCATACCCATTTGAATGCAAACTCATTTTGGTATAAATTTCTATCTTTTGTTCATGTCTAGCTAAAACACCCATTCTTGGGATGTGATTTAGCAAATATATGGTGATATTATTGTTGGGTTTTACTTGCTAATAGGTTAGATGTATTTAAATAGTGATTTCACCTAGTGGTTCTGGTTTAATTTAATGGGTTTGTAGTTGCAAATACAAAACCACCCATGTGTTTTTGGCTTGCTCGAGAGAGAGGTCGCAAAACCAAGACCGCTAGACTAATGGCCAAAAGAGTGGATCGACATGAGGTTCAGCCCAAGAGGGTGAGCCCTAGTCCCATATCCTAACACTCAGCTCGAGAGAGTGAGTGGGGTAAGGCGTAGGCTGGCCTTGATGCGGCAAATGAGTGTCCGAGAGAAACCCATTTGAAACAGGACAAGTTGCTCGAGAGGGAACTTAGTTCCATCTAAAGCTTTGCCTAGTCACTATTATCTTGCAAATTTCCTATTGAAAGCATGTACCCAACAATTTATATCAATATATATTGCGGTCACACCCCAAGAACTTCTCCCCATACTTGATCTCCCCTTTATTTTTGTTGTTTTTATTATACTTGTGACAAAACCCCATTTGATATTTGACTCATTTGTGTCACTTTTTACATTTCTAATGTTTTTATTCGTAAATGTCTTTAGCTATGACTAATTAGAACTTAATTTTATTTTTCTATTAATTCTCAAAACCACTCCCTTGGGACACAACCCTAACCCTTAGTTGGGTTACTATATTATCGACGATCGTAGACACTCGTACCATAGGTTAGTGTCGTTGGTCACAATAAGCGTCAAACCATTATCAATTAACAATGTATGATTAATAATTAAGTAATTCTTGAATAGTGTTTATGCATGTATTGGTAATTCTTTCGCTTAGAAATCTTTTTAACGGTGCGCAATATTAGAACTTCCCTTGTTGCTACTTGCCGGACCAAGGAGGTAGTTAATAAGAAAAGAAATATCAACAGAGATTTAGTGTGATACTATCTAATAGTCTTATGTCAAGTGGTGCGAGGGTGAAAACTAAGTCATATATTGATGTGATGCTTAATATGAGGTAAAGGTAAGGGTTAGTAAAGTTTACACACGTAGCCAAACCAAGGTGCGGACTGAAATTCCCTATTTGGAGGACCAATCACTTAGGGATATCTATTTGCATGTAAAACACAAGGAAATGATTACTATTATTAGGATTGCCGTGTTAAAAGCTTATGGGAAACACATACACCCTAGTTTCTCTCTCTCATTGATAACAACAAAGTTCGAATCTTGCTCTCTTATTACTTAAACAACAATCAGTTATTTGTTTCACAAATCCCTCCCCCTTACTTACTTGTCCCGGAAATAAGTTGACTAAACAAATATGATAGTGACTTAAGTTTAAGTCTAAACCATATTCCTCGAGGGATCGACCCCAACCTACAAGTTGGGTTCTTTACTTGATAACGATTGGTTATACTTCTTTAGAAAGGCGTAATTTGAGCGTATCAAATTTTGGCGCCGCTGTCGGGGAATAAGGCTTTTGGATTAAATTTTACTACATTATTGAACTTTATTCAATTATTTTCTAATTTTACGTTTTCTTTTGTTTTAATTTTCTTCAGGTTTCTACTCTAGTGTATGCCAAGTACACGGAGTCGAGGTGAACAATTAATCCCATACGATCCAAATTTGAGCAAAACTTTGAGAAAGATGAATAATCAAGGGATCCAAATCAATCCAATTGGAGGGAATCTAGGTGATGCAGTTGAGTTGTAGCCTCCAGGGGTTGTTAATGTGCACACTCAAGATCATGGTGGTAATCTACTTGGAGATGGATTGAGGGTGCAGAATCAAGGCTGCAGGATAACTACAGGGTCGAGTTCAATAGTGCTGAATCAGAAAGACCCATTGTTCTCCCCCCACTATCTCCAGGGCATACATTTGTGGTGACGAGCAGTCTGATGTAGATACTAACTGCGATGGGGTTGTTTTCTTGTATGGCTTCGGAAGATCCACATGGGCACATGGCCAAGTTGAAGAGTGTCTGCAAGAGTTTCGTGGGGCGACCGGAGTTGGATATGAATGTCATAGGGTTGAGAGTCTTCCCTCTATCACAGGAGATGCTACGGTGTGGTTTTCTGAGCTTCTATATAACTCAATTCATACATAGGACCAATTGCATTAGGTGTTCATGGCAAAGTACTTCCCGTTGTCTTAAAAGCTGAACCACAAAGAACAACTTCGTGGCACTACCTGGAGAGTTTGTGAGTAGTTCGTGGGATAGGTTCACTGCATTCATAAGAAGTGTTCCGAATCACCGCATTGATGATGAGTCACAGAAGGAGTATTTCTATAGAGGTCAGGATGACAATGGTAAGGCTGTGATTGATTCTATCGCTAGAGGATCATATGGTGAGTGCACTTTTGAGGTGATTGATCTTAGGAATATTTATGTGCCTAAGTTGTCAATATGTGCCCATAAGTCGATTAGATTGAAGAATGATTTCTAGTTATTAGCTTGATTTTTGTTATACTTGTGATGAATTTTTGCACTTATACACATGATTAGTTGTTTCAGGAACTCTTAAGAAGATTTGAGTTGAAATGGGAAAGAATTGCAAAGGCGTGAAAGATTTGGCTAAGTGTGGAAGCATTTAGGTCTGCGTACTGGCAGGCGCGTCGCGCCAGGATAAAAGTTCAGAAGGATGTTGATGGCGTGCTGCTTGACGCGCCGCGCCAAAGGGAATTGTCTTCAACACTTGTTTGGTGCTCTGCAAGACGCCCCGCGCCTGGCACAAAAGTTCAGAGCGCGTTGCCAGGCACGACACGTCCCTCTTTTGCCGACTTTTCCAAATTTTTAACATTAAATAGGATTCCTAATTTGAGTAGGATTTGTTCCCAACTTTTCCTATTAGTATAAATAGATCCTTAGGATTCCATAATAGGGGTTCGACTTTTGATTGAGTATGCAAGAGAAGGACAAGTTTTAGAGGTTTTAATCCTTGAACTCTTTTATTTTCCGGAAATTGCATGAACTATTGTATTTTCTTGTTTTTTAATAGCATGAGTGGCTAAACGCCCTTGTTCTGGGGCTGTAACTACGAATTGAATGTTGAATATTTAAGGTTTATGAATTAATTATTGGTTGTCATTATAAGTTACTTTTATATTCTTGTTTTAGTATTTCTTGACTGTCCATCTAGAGATAAATCTATTGTCTAATCTTAAAATCGGGAAAGGAGAGATTAGATAGATAAGAGAATATAGAGAGCTCGATCGACCAATTAGATTGAGGTGATTTGTGTTCAGGAGTGATGCCCGGACGAACAACTTGCTTGGTTACTAAATAGGATGAAATATAAATGCTCGCCAATTAGTCTATTCATCCCCGCTCAACGATGTAGTTAGATAGCTAATTGGAGTAGGAGACTAGAGGTGTATAGCCCAACTCATACAATTAACCCTATAACCCAATAACTTGACAACTGAAATTAGGTCTAAGCTAATAATATGATACATGATATTCAATATATGTTGCAGCCTTGGAATTTCTTTTAACTTGCTTGAAACATCATACTACTCCATCTTTTTAGAGAATGTGCATATCATATTACCCAACATTGTGTTCCTTATGTTGAGGTGCAAAAAATACTTGAGGCTTTTCATTATTCACCGGTGGGTAGGCATCATGGAGGCATTCATATAGCTTCCAAGGTTTTGCAATGTTTTCAATATTGGCCTACTATGTACACGGCTGCTGATGCTTTTTGTAAGTTTTTTGTGCAATCTGAAATGCTAGGGAGTATTTCAAGGAAGCATGAGTTGTCTCTTTCGTAAATTCAAGAAGTTGAGCTATTCGATTATGGGGAATTGATTTCATAGGACCTTTTCCTAGCTATTTTGGGAACAAATACATTTTCGTCGAAGTTGATTATGTGTCAAAATGGGTAGAAGTCGTGTCTTTACCTAACAATGAAGGGAGAAGTGTCATGAAGTTCCTCAAGAAGTATATCTTGACAAGGTTTGGTACCCCTAGAGCCAGTATTAGTGATGGAGGTTTCCATTTCTGTAATAGTCCATTAAAAGCACTTTTTATAAATATGGGGTGAAACACAAGGTATCCAGATGTACCACCCGCAGTCTAGTGGACAAGTTGAGGTGTCTAACAAGGAAATAACGAGAATATTGGCCAAATAAGTGAATATCCACCGCACTGGTTGGTCTAGCAAGCTTGATGATGTGTTGTGGGCCTACCGAACAACTTTCAAAAATCTTAGTGGCATGTCTCCATACCGATTTGTGTTTGGGAAATTTTTTCACTTGCTTGTTTAATTGGAGCATAAAGTTGTATCAGCGTTAAAGAGGGTGAACCTAAATTGGGAATTGGCTTCAAAGGATCATGTTGGCCGATTAACTGAATTGGATTAATTTTGATTGAAGGTTGAGCTCTGCGCTTTACAAGGAGAAAATTAAATGTTGGCATGACGCCATGATCCTATGCTTGGAGCTTAAGGTAGGTGAGCTCATTCTCCTTTTTAGTTCATAATCAAAACATTTCTCAAGAAAGCTTAAATCACGGTGAATGGGCCCATACAAATAACCATAGGGTATGAGAATGGAGAAATTGAGATTGAAGATACTAAAGGTATAAAATTCAAGGTCAACAACCAACGGTTAAAATTATACATTGGGGAGGGTCATGATGTTAGAGTTATTGAAGTGGTGTACTTGGATGATATTTGAGAGTATGTCCACGTTGTTCCAGGACGTTAAATCAAGTGCTTCTTAGGAGGCAACCCAAGTTTTAGTTGTTTTCAATAATGTTTGTCACTTGTACAGAAAGGCAAGGAGTAGTCCTCGAGTACATACATGTTTGCTTAGTCGGTGATCCTGATGGGTGGGCTACCTCTGCATTCACCCTTAGGATAAGTCATGAGGGTGACAGTTTTGTCAACTTCAAAGACTAAAGTACAAAAGGGCATTTCGCCGAGCAATGTTAGTGTACCCGACATAGTCCACCTTCTTGGACTAAAATTTCACGCAAATGCACTGTCACTTTGTGTGATCAGAAGGTTTTTTAGGTGATCGACCTATCCAATAAAGTGATCATCAGTGAGTTCTCCCAATAAGGGTAGAAAAAAGGTAGTTTCTGCAGGTGAGGTATGGATGTTCGGTGATTCACCTAACTTAAGCCAACTGAGGGATGCTCAATCAATTTTCACAAGGAGCCGCTTACCTTATGAATTTATCTTTACTTCTAGTATTGAGGACACTATTTTTATATTTTTGGTGGGGTGTGAAGAACTTCTAATGCTTAGAACCTTATTTTTTGTATGTTTGGTTTCACTGTCATCTCTCTCTGTATTGCCCCATGCTTTTAGACTTTGAAAAATAATTAAGAATGCTTGAGTTGTAATTACTGATATTCAAAGATCAATTATGTTTAATATTGATGTCTTGAATAGTATTCATGATACAAAATGTGTTTTGTGTTGTTATGGAAAGATGTAATTAGTATAATCTCACTTTTGAATGATCCTTTTTTATTCTTATGTTGAGTAGATGCGTATTGATGTATGCCTTGCAATGAATATCTCACACAAACTTTTTGAAGCTATGCTAAATAATTGTGTTTGATATTCCATGTGTTGTGAGGTCCTACTTGAAAGCATGCTCATTGAGTCCTAGAATTTGCCTTTTAAGTCTAATGGTCTAGCCTTGGTGAATGCAAGAAATGATCTTCGACATGAATTTTGCGAGGAGATAAAACTACTCATACCTTTAATTTGATGATCACCATGCGAGAGTTTGTAACCATCTTGGCCCTATTTGACCCTAAACCATTTGTTGTCAACCTTTTTGAAACCTCTTGAGCTAAATTCTCCCTAACTTGTGAATTATGATTCCTTTTCTGAGCATTTGTTTGTTTGAATAGCCAACAAAGGTCAAAAGCCTACGTTGGGGTGTGGAAAGGAAGGAGGAAAGAGTGACAAGTGGAAGGAAAATTAAGAGTAAGTGAGACTCATCGTTGAAGTTTGCTGCAAAAAGAATGAACCCCTCCCTAAAAATGAAGGGAAATTGTGAGGAAATAAAAAGGGTGCCCATTGAATTGAATGAAAAAGTTATGTTTTAGTCTCAAAGCGAAAAGAATGGAAAAAAATTGAGAGGAGGTGAAAATGAGTGCAACAGTGCATTGAAAAGTTGAAGTCACTGAGACAAATTGGCGACACCTTTACCTTTAGATCAATTACAAGAATAAAAGACCTTCGAAATCTTGTATGAGCTAGGTTGTGTGATTATTAGAAAATAAGGGGAAACCTAGGGGATGGGGCTTGTATGTATTTCTCTTTCGAAGAGTATGAGTTGTATCGATTCCCAAACGTCTCTATTGATTTGCTTTGTGGGAGAATGGAATCATTTTTTGTGTGAGGGCACATGAATTCATTTATTGAACCATGGTTTTGCATTAGACAATATGTACTAGTGAGCCTGTGTTTGGATTGATACCAGCTAGTCATCATTTGAAGAGTTTTGAGCATGATTCAGTGTGGCATATGCTTGATAGTTATCTTGTTGTGACACTTGCATGAAAAATCAGATTGAGAATTATTGTAGACACTCTTGTTGAACTAATTTTGTTTTAGATTTACTTGAGGACAAGTAAAAGTTTATGTTGCAGGTGTTAATGAGTGGAAAAATTACACTCCTTTAAGGCTTTTTAGTCCAACATAAAGTGTCTTCAATGCCTAATAATATCCTATTTTTGATATTATGTTGATGATTTTCAGCCATGGAGGCTAAAAGACAATTATAGGATGAATGAATGAGAAAAGAAGCCAATAACAATGAAAAAAAGTAGAAATCCCCAAATTGTTGATCATCTAAAAAAGGGTGAATCACCCAAAGGGCTAAATATTCCATCGAGTCTCCCAATTAGAGCTCAAAAACATAATCACGAAGACAAAAAAAGGTGAGCTAACATATGAAAAATGGAAATTTGCCGAAGGAATTCGGCGAATCCAACTAACGTTGAGTTGGGTGAGAAAGACATTTTGGGAAAGTATAAATAACTTTGAAGCGAGAGAAAGATGGGGTTTTATCGGATTTTATCAATCTATACTTTTTATGAACTAAAAAGGGAGAATACTCAGTTTTATTCTTATTTTGGGGTTTTGGTTAACCTTGTAATCGACAATTAATGGTTGAAAACAAATTGAGTGTTGAAGATTATTGCTCAATCTCAAAACAATGATGTTTTCTAACATCATAGGCAAAATTTCTTTATTTGTATGATGTGTAGCTGAAGCCCCATATTCTAGGGGTGTACTTATGCGATTGGGTGTTGATTTAAATTAGTGGGTCTTTTGTTTTTATCTTTTGTATCGCTATTCAACCATGGATATGAGCTCTTTAGTGTCATGATCCAAGGGGATACCCTAGGTGTAACATGGTGTACTTGTCCCCTAAGGGGTCTCATACAAGCCCTTACCATATCATAACATAAGATAATAGAAAAATACGGAGAATTTAAAACTTTTTACAATTAAAGTCATTTTCATAAAAACAAACAGAAGTCTTTCTATACTTTGTATCAAACCACTAATATATGCAACTTTAGGATAAAACTCTTGGGACACAGCCCATACAATAGTCTCGAAACATGGTATAAAGACATAAAAGAACTAGTGGATTTTGTCCTCGAAGCTATGAGGACTCACCAAGGTTTCCAACTCCTTGCAACTTCTAGAAAGCTATCTCCAAGAGTAGAACTCAATCTCCAAACCCTACATTGATGAGAATGTAGGCAAAGTATATGCTAGTACAAAATGCACTAAATATGTTAGCTAGTATAAGCATAAGAGCATAACACAAGGGTTAGTCAACATAAGACCTAATCCAAAATCACATGAAATACTTCATGAAACATAAATCATAAGCATAAGATACAATATCACAATCATAATAAGCAAAGTCTCAAACATAAGCATCATATAAGCATTATTTGACTCTTAGTAATCTATACCATAATAGATTTACTCCCAAGTATCGTAAAAGCATACATGTGCAATGCATGAATAGCATCTCATAATACCACCAAAGCCAAGTATCACTTTTTGGTAATCTTAACCATAGCCTATATACATGGTTTAAGTCCTAAGCCTTTCAACCATAAGGGCACCATACTTCTAAGTAATCTCAAAGCACATTTTTGCAATGCATGAAAGGCATCCCATAATACCCTTCACACTAAGAATGCCCTTGAGGTCATCATAGTCATATTTACCCTACTTTGGTCTCATTATTAGAATACTTCATATAGACAAGGAAACTATCACCTTTAGTCAATCATATATGTAACAACCCTCAAAATGAAGTAGGACAAAAGTAGAGCCTCACATGGATTTTATGCATTAATATATTGAATAATAGCCTTTTTAGTCAGTTTTAAAGAGTTTGGAAGTTAAACGTCAAGGGACGACCAAGGCGTTCGGAAACTAGTCTTTTACGTGTTGGTGTGTTCTAGTATGTTGTTCATTTATTTATGTGTTGTTTGGAGTCTAAAATCAGTGGAGGTGACCCTAGTGTCTTAATAAATGTTTTTAGGGTCAAAACGTTCGGGTACGACTCCTTGGGACCACCCTAAGGGTTGCCAAGGAGGACCCCAACCCTTGGCCAAACAAGCTGCCAAGGCAACTTGAAAATGCACAAGGAGGGAGCATGTCCGCATCGCGGACTAGCTCCACCATAGGCCAAAATTTTTGGTCCACGTCACGGACTCTTCTGTCTTGAAATTTAATATCCAGAAACTTATGGGAACACCCCCGCGTCACAGACTTGTTTCCCGATGAAATCTGCAAAAATAAAACTCAAATTTGACTGGTTTAAAAGGTCCAACTAAGTGAGGGGTGGTTTCGGTACTTTGAGGAATTATTATAAAAGGTTATTCTACCTATTTTAGGGTATTTTAAGTTGGTTAAAACCCCAAAACCTAGAATTAGATCTCATTCTTCAAATTGACCCTTCCCTCTCATATATAGATTCTCTCAAAAACTCCATTGAAGACCTTGATGAAGCTCAAGCTAGAATATAGGTTTTCAACTGATTTCTTCTTCAATTTCATGGGTCTTCAATAATTAAGGTATGGTAACTCTTGATTCTTGAATAACCTCTCATTCAAGGAGTTCCATCAAAGATTTTCAAAAGTGATTCAAAGACTAAAATTCCCAATTTTCAATCTAAATATGGGTCCCTTGTCAAAAAAATTTCTAAATCATTCTATTAATGAATTAATGTGGAATTAATGTTTTTAATACAATTTTCAAAGGAATTCTTGAAGAACCCATGATCCCCAAATTATCGAAAATTGGCCTATGATGTGGGTCTTTGTGAATATGATCCCTATTGGTGAAATTATGTTTAGCTTAGAATGTATTGATGTTTCCTATGATTATCTATACTTATTCATGTTGAATTGTTGGTATATTGATGACTTGAGAATTATGGCCTTATGGGCAAAGTTATGGGTTGATCCCTTTGTTTATAGAATTGTACTTAGATTATGTTTATGTTATTGGGTTACATTGTTGATTCCTATTTTTATCTATGTCAATTGATTATGAATTGTTGAGGATTGATCAATGGTGATCATGGCTTGGAGAATTGGTAAGTTGACCTAACTTCTAGTCTATAGTATGAGAATTGATGTTGTGTGGTTTGGTCCACTTATGGTGGCGGTGTTTACTTCTTGTCTATCTATGCATGATGAGATCATGGTATTGAAGGCAATAGATGTAAAGTTAATTGATGATTATGATGCATATGTTTATGAAGTTGTGCTATGAAGGTTATGTATGAAATCCTCAATGCTAGCATGATGTTTAAAGTTTGTTGATGATGAGGAGTATAATGTGAATGATAATGTTAGGGATAAGGTGTGGTCTACATAATTGATTATGTTAAGTACTATTGTGGAATGACCCCTACCTATATGACCCCTATATGAATGTGTGATCATATACATGTTAGGAGTACCCATTCAATGTTGAGTGTGTCCTTGTCTCCTATGATGAAGTGTGGGTGTGTGGTCTAGAATCCCTAAAGGCTTTATATGTGAATTGATCATGAGTTAGGGACATTGTGAATGTGTTGTGATCCCTTGAAAGGAATTGCGCTTAATATCAATGTTGTTTCTATTATGTTACTATGAGGACCAAAATGCGCACACACATTGTACATGTATAGTTATGAATATGATGTGTTATGGTGTCTATTGAAAGGTTAACTTTTATATGCATCCTTACATCTTATTATGCATGCAAAGTGTATAATTAGCAAGGTATGAATATGTTTTTCATAAATGTGTTTATGTGAAAGGCTTTCTCACATATGTACACACACATGAATGAATGAATAAGGTTTATGATAATCTACTGAAAGTGAGTCTCTTGAAAGGTTTCTTCAATTGTACTCTAAACTAGACTATATTATGAATATGGTATGACTATGTGAAATGTCATTCTCACATAATGTAGGTTCTATATTGAAAGTTCATTCTCATCTTAGAAACCTTTGAGCTATATGATTTGAGGGATTAAGTCCCTAAAGCCTCTTTTATGAACTAATGTTAAATAAAGGCTTAAAGATGTTTAAAAACGGAGTTGGAGCTTACCACCGAGTGAACATGAAAAATGAGAGTGGGGCTTCACGTTTAGCATGTCCAGGTGCCCAACATAGATTTTGTCTGATGAGATGGAAACCTCCACGCCTTGCAAGTCAAGGTTTCTAGTAGAAATCTCCTTGTACCATAACTACGTGCCCCCGTAGGTCTTAGCTTAGTGGATCCACTAGATAGCTATTAGGTATGTAGGTCCTACCTTGGCAAATAAAACCCTCTCTTTTCAGTGTAGGAGTAGAACACCGGATTCCATGTAGCTCACATGTCTATGTCGGTTATGACAATGTCTCCCGAAAGTTAAGAAATGAACTAAAATAAGAATATGAACTCTAGTCATGATTTCTTGAAGAATTACTTAGTGTAGGTAGGACTATGGACCCTACTTATGCATTGCACAAGTGGACTCTAAAGGAGGTTATGATTAGACTCTTTATGTAATGAAGACAATGGTGTATGTATGTTAATATGAGATCATGTTAAGGTTGACTTTACTTATGTCAAGATATGAAGTATGATTATGCATGTGAATTACACTTATGACTTCTTAATGGGTTTGCTTAGTATATGTGGGGGTATGGTACTCCATGTGTACATTGCACAAGTGAGCTTGTGAAGGGGTTGTGAGGGTGGTTTACCTATGATATGAACTAAATGGGTTATGACTAATGATGTAGTAAATGAATGAGTCTGTATATGATGTTATAAAGTATGTTGGTGTTATGTCTAACGTTAAATGAAGATGTTATGGCTTGTTAAATATGATGTGCCTAGTCTATGGTGGCTTCCTAGGAACATTTGGTGTGAGTAGTATTATGGAATGCTACTTGCACATTGCACTAGTTTGACTTGGGGGTTGTCTTAGGTGATGGTGTCTATGTGAAGACTATATCTTATGGTGTGCTTATGACTCTATGAATATATGTTTGGATTGATGAAGGTTATATGTAAGTTCACCTTTGGTATCCTTAAGGTGATACATTGCACCAAGCATTCCCTAAGGATTGCTTGAGAAAAGGAATTAAGAAAAAGAGAAAGGTAATGTATTGTATGCATTGAATGTGCCTAAAATGTTATAAGTGACTCTATGTGCTATTATGAATGGTTTCCATGTGTATGATGATGTACGTGGTTTATATTGTTCCTATTGTATGAAGTGTTCTTGAAGTTCTCTAAAAAGGCATGATGCATGGTTTCCAACTAAATGTCCATTTTAAAAGCATGGTTTTTGCATGGTTATCGTACTTTGAGCATTCTTGTACTAACACCATTCTTCTTCATCTTTTTACACCAAGTGTAGGTGAGTGGCTAAATGGCCTTTCCTTGAAGTGATGAGCTTGGCTTACTATTCCCAAGTTAGGGTGTATCCTTAAATATTCAAGGACCTTTATGTTAAAGAGTTTCCTTAAGTTCAATGTAATAGATAGTAGTTTCTTTTGTATTGTAAGGGTTGTGTCCCTCTTGTGTTGTAGTCGTGTTTTAAGATGGCTACCTAGAGACGTAGTAGTCCGATTGTGTATTAAAGGTTTTAATGAGATGACTTTTTAAGTCTTGTGTTATATTATGATAAAGTTTTAAATTTTTCGCTATTTTTCTATGATAAATGCTATGACGAATGCTAAGGGCTTGTATAAGACCTCCGAGAGGTCGAATATGCCGGTAACAACTAGCGGGTGCACTCGGATCGTTACAAAGTTGGTATCAGAGCATAAGGTTATGAAAATGGTCTTAGGATTCAACGCCTCATGAGTCACGTCTAGTAGGGTCTTGTTCATCGGTGTGAGTCGCAATACATCTATGAGCGAGAGGCTATATGATGATAAAAGTTTTACTTTCTTCATTACTCTTGTGTCATGCCATAGAGATTAACTCCATATGATATCTCTCTCTTATTTTCCTTTGTCCAGTTGTCTTCTAGATGTGATTACTAGGAAGGGGTGATGTTGCAAGGATCGAGGGAAGAAAAGGCTAGTTTTAATTCTTATTATGATGTGGTGACTATATGAGTATATATGAAGGTAGATTTGGAAATCATATTGTGATACCAATCATGGCTATGTGTGACCTATGAGGTTGGAAGCATTACATTGAAAAAGGGTCGTTATGGTGAGAATGAAATCTTCTTTTTTGGATGATGTGTTGATTTATGGTGATGGGTAATGATAGTAGAAAGTCATGGTGTAGAATTGAGGAGTTTTGAAGTAATGTGGTAACTAGTGTGAGTTGAAAGTTTCCCTTTGTTTTATGAGTGATGCTTCATGGTTGTCCTTGTGTGAATCGAATTTCTTGTGTAGGCTTGCCCTAAGGGCAGAAAAAGACGCTTTGTTCCATGAGTTAGGATAGTGTTTTGCTCTAAGGTTAACTTGGAGAGTTGCATGTACCCCTTAGTTCATGGGGAGGACAAGAGAATAGATGTTGACCAACTCTAAAGAGGATAGTTGTCTTGTAAGGTTGATCTTAAGTATGGTCATTCAAAGAGGGTGTTTAGATAATACCTAGGCATGGTTAAGCGGAAAGTTATACCAAAGGTGATGATAAGGGTATGATGTGATAAAGAGTTGATTAAACTCACCCCAAGTGGGGGATAATATGCCTAGATGGTAAGGTTTTGAGTGCCCCTAATATTTTTACATTGAACTTCCTTGAGTTCTCCATGTTGAGAACAACTTTGGGTGATAGATATGAAGTGGAGTGGTATAGATACTCATGTTTTTAGATTGTTGGAATCCTTACCTAAGGGAGTATAGTGAAGATTTAGTGGAGAATGGTTCCTACCTTAAAGATGAAGGAGGTAATGATTAAAGGAGTTTGTATAACTTGATCGCAAGAGGGGGACATGGTGCTTAATTTGTAAGTGATAGATCTCTTGGTTACTTTAATGTGCTCTTAGATGGGTTTACCCTAAGTGGGGTATGATGCGTGAGTTGGAAGGTTGTTGATATCCTTATTTTTTATTCTTTCCATTCATATTCAAGCCTGAGACGAAAGACTTCCTAGTAGTTTGTTCATGTTTTGATGTCTTGCATATGATTATTAGTTGCATGATCTCCATATGTTATGCATGTCCTAGAAGACACTATGTTATGCATGTTTTGAAGGATTCTTAATACATAAAAAAGGAATTTTAGTAATAAAATTCATGTTTATCATGTCAATATGCATCTTTATATGGCGAATGCACTCTTGACTTCATGAGGAAGAGAGTATGAGCATGCTTAGGTTAGAAGTTGAGAATTTCTCCTTAAATGAATTGACCTTTGTGTAATGCTTGCTTATGAGTTTATGATGTCATCTGTGTATGTTGTGACTACGAGAAGGTAGTCCCTCCTTGAACATAAATAAAAATGGTAATACTATGTATGTCCTTGATAGTATGATGATTAAATGATAAGACTAGTAGATGATCTATAATCCTCATGTTAGGGTGCAATTAGTATGAATTGCTTAATTGCTTCATGAGTGAAAATGTTGATCATGTCTATGTGTTCATTTGAAAGCCATTGCATATTGGACCCTATGATGATATAAAAGGGGTAAATATCATGTCATTATAAGGAGAAGGTAGTTCCTCCTATGAACATGAGAAAGGTCTATGTGGTTGCTGCATTATTAGTTGATTTGAAGTGCATGCTTAAATGATTTCTTATGATAAAGTTGCATAATGTTCTTTAATAAGATAGTTGCATGTTTTGTTTCTTTGGTGTTTGAAATGAGAATGATGATTTGGAGAAGGAAGTTCCTCCATTGAAATGGGAAATGATAAAGTTGATGCATAAGGAGTTGGTTGATGTGTTGCTGATTTCTTGAATTGCACAAAGTTGTTTTTAGCCTTTTATGTGGAGTCGATGTTCCTCCTTGATGTTTGCTCTTATGTTGATGTTGTATGATGTGTATTGTGAGCTGCTAGTTAGGTCATTGAGTCCTCAGAAGTGTTTTAAGAGTCATTCGTGGACGAATCATCCTAACTGGGGGATATTGTAACAACCCTCAAAATGAAGTAGGATAAAGTAGAGCATCACAAGGGTTTTATGCATTAATAACTTGTTATAATAATGAAGAATAGCCTTTTTAGTCAGTTTTAAAGAGTTTGGAAGTCAAACATCGAGGGACGACCAAGGCGTTCGGAAACTAGTCTTTTACGTGTTGGTGTGTTCTAGTATGTTGTTCATGTCTTTATGTGTTGTTTGGAGTCTAAAATTAGTGGGAGTGAACCTAGTGTCTTAATAAATGTTTTTAGGGTCAAAACGTTCGGGTACGACTCCTCGGGACCACCCTAAGGGTTCTCGAGGAGGACCCCAACCCTTGGACAAACAAACTGCCAAGGCAACTTGAAAATGCACATGGATGGAGCATGTCCGCGTCACGGACTAGCTCCACCATAGGCCAAAAGTTTTGGTCAGCGTCGCGGACTCTTCTTTCTCAAAATTTAATTTCCAGAAACTTGTGAGAACACCCCCGCATTGCGAACTTGTTTCCCAACGAAATCTGCAGAAAAAAACTCTAGTTTGACTTGTTTAAAAGGTCCAACTAAGTGATGGGTGGTTTGGATACTTTGGGGAATTATTATAAATGGTTATTCTACCTATCTTAGGGTATTTTAAGTTGGTTAAAACCCCAAAACCTAGAATTAGACCTCATTCTTCAAATTGACCTTTCCGTCTCAAATATAGATTCTCTCAAAAACTCCATTGAAGACCTTCATGAATCTCAAGCTAGAAGATGAGTTTTCAACTGATTTCTTCTTCAATTTCATGGATCTTCAATAATTAAGGTATGGTAACTCTTGATTCTAGAATAACCTCTCATTCAAGGAGTTCCATCAAAGATTTTCAAAAGTGATTCAAAGACCAAAATTCCAAATTTTCAATCTAAACATAGGTACCTTGTAAAACGATTTTCTAAATTATTCTATTGATTAATTAATGTGGTATTAAGGGTTTTAAGGCAATTTTCAAAGGAATTCTTGAAGAACCCATGATCCCCAAATTCTCGAAAATTTGCCTATGATGTGGGTCTTTGTGAATACGATCCCTATTGGTGAAATTATGTTTAGCTTAGATTGTATTGATGTTTCCTATGATTATCTATACTTATTCATGTTGAATTGTTGGTATATTGATGACTTGAGAATTATGGCCTTATGGGCAAAGTTATGGGTTGATCCCTTTGTTTATTGAGTTGTACTTGGATTACATTGTTGATTCCTATTGTTATCTATGTCAATTGATTATGAATTGTTGAGGATTGATCAATGGTGATCATGGCTTGGAGAATTGGTAAGTTGACCTAACTTCTAGTCTATAGTATGAGAATTGATGTTGTGTGGTTTGGCACACTTATGGTGGCGGTGTTTACTTCTTGTCTATCTATGCATGTTGAGATCATGGCATTGAAGGCAATAGATGTGAAGTGAATTTATGATTATGATACATGTGTTTATGAAGTTGTGCTATGAAGGTTATGTATGTAATCCTCAATGCTAGCCTGATGTTTAAAGTGTGTTGATGATGAGAAGTATAATGTGAATGATAATTTTAGGGGTAAGGTGTGGTCTACATGATTGATTATGTTAAGTAATATTGTGGAATGACCCCTACCTATATGACCCATATATGAATGTGTGATCATATACATGTTAGGATTACCTATTCAATGTTGAATGTGTCCTTGTCTCCTACGATGAAGTGTGGGTGTGTGGTCTAGAATCCCTAAAGGCTTTATATGTGAATTGCTCATGAGTTAGGGACATTGTGAATGTGTTGTGACCCCTTGAAGGGAAGTGCACTCAATATCAATGTTGTTGCTATTATGTCACTATGAGGACCAAAATGCACACACATACACTCGACATGTATAGCTATGAATATGATGTGGTATGGTGTCTATTGAAAGGTTAACTTTTATATGCACCCTTACATCTTATTATGCATGAAAAGTGTATACTTAGCAAGGTATGAATATGTGTTTCATAAATGTGTTTATGTGAAAGGCTTTCTCACATATGTACACACACATGAATGAATGAATAAGGTTTATGATAATCTAGTGAAAGTGAGTCTCTTGAAAGGTTTCCTCAATTGTACTCTAAACTAGACTATGTTATGACTATGTGTAAGGTCATTCTCACATAAGGTAGGTTCTATAATGAAAGTTCATTCACATCTTAGAAACCTTTGAGCTATATGATTTGAGGGATTAAGTCCCTAAAGCCTATTTTATGAACTAATGTTACATAAAGGCTTAAAGATGTTTAAAAAGGGAGTTGGAGCTTAGCACCGAGTGAACATGAAAAATAAGAGTGGGGTTTCACATTTAGCAAGTCCGGGTTCCCAACATAGATTTTGTCTCATGAGATGGAAACCTCCACGCCTAGCAAGTCAAGGTTTCTAGTAGCAATCTCCCTGTTCCATAACTACGTGCCCCCGTAGGTCTTAGCTTAGTGGATCCACTAGATAGCTATTTGGTATGTATGTCCTACCTTGGCAAATAAAACCCTCTCTTTTCAGTGTGGGAGTAGAACAACGGATTCCATGTAGCTCACATGGTCTATGTCGGTTATGGAAATGTCTCCCGAAAGTAAAGAAATGAACTAAGATAAGAATATGAACTCTAGTCATGATTTCTTGAAGAGTTACTTGGTTTAGGTAGGACTATGGACCCTACTTATGCATTGCACAAGTGGACTCTAAAGGAGGTTATGATTAGACTCTTTATGTAATGAAGACTATGGTCTATGTATGTTAATATGAAATCATGTTAAGGTTGACTTTACTTATGTCAAGACATGAAGTATGATTATGCATGTGAATTATACTTATGACTTCTTAATGGGTTTGCTTAGTATATGTGGGGGTATGGTACTCCATGTGTACATTGCACAAGTGAGCTTGTGAAGGGGTTGTGAGGGTGGTTTACCTATGATATGAACTAAATGGGTTATGACTAATGACGTAGTAAATGAATGAGTCCTTGTATAGTGTTATAAAGTATGTTGGTATTATGGCTAATGTTAAATGAAGATGTTATGGCTTGTTGAATATGATGTGCCTAGTCTATGGTGGCTTCCTAGGAACACTTTGTGTGAGTAGTATTATGGAATGCTACTTGCACATTGCACTAGTGTGATTTGGGGGTTGTCTTAGGTGAGGTGCCTATGTGAAGACTATGTCTTATGGTGTGCTTAAGACTCTATGAATATATGTGGTTGGATTGATGAAGGTTATATGTAAAATCACCTTTAGTAACCTTAAGGTGATACATTGCACCAAGCATTCCATAAGAATTGCTTGAGGAAAGGAGTTAAGATAAAGAGAAAGGTAATGTATTGTATGCATTGAATGTGCCTAAAATGTTATAAGTGGCTCTATGTGCTATTATGAATGATTTCCATGTGTATGATGATGTATGTGGTTTATATTGTTCCTATTGTACGAAATGTTCTTGAAGTTCTTTAAAAAGGCATGATGCATGGTTTCCAACTAAATGTCCATTTTAAAAGCATGGTTTTTGCATGGTTATCACACTTAGTGCATTCTGTACTAACACCATTCTTTTTCATCTTTTTACACCAAGTATAGGTGGTAGTGGCTAAATGGCCTTTCCTTGAAGTGATGAGCTTGGCTTACTATTCCCAAGTTGGGGTGTGTCCTTAAAGATTCAAGGACCTTTATGTTAAAGAGTTTCCTTAAGTTTAATGTAATAGATAGTAGTTTCTTTTGTATTGTAAGGGTTGTGTCCCTCTTGTGTTGTAGTCGTGTTTTAAGATGGCTACCCTAAGATGTAGTACTCCGATTGTGTATTAAAGGTTTTAATGAGATGACTTTTAAAGTGTTATGTTATATTATGAAAAAAATTTAAATTTTCCGCTATTTTTCTATGATGAATGCTATGACGAATACTAAGGGCTTATATAAGACCTCCGAGAGGTCGAATACGCCAGTAATGACTAGGGGTTGCTCTCGGGTCGTTACAAATTTGGTATCAGAGCATAACGTTATAAAAATGGTCTTAGGATTCAACGTCTCATGAGTCACGTCTAGTAGAGTCTTGTTCATCGGTGTGAGTCGCGACACATCTATGAGCGAGAGGCAATATGACGATAGAAGTTTCACTTTCTTCATTACTCTTGTGTCGTGCCGTAGAGCTTTACTCCATATGATATCTCTCTCTTATTTTCCCTTGTCCGGTGGTCTTCTAGATATGATTACTTGGAAGGGGTGATGTTGCAAGGATCGAGGGAAGAAAAGGTGAGTTTTAATGCTTATTATAATGTAGTGACTATATGAGTATATATGAAGGTAGATTTGGAAATCGTATTGTGATGGCAATCATGGCTATAAGTGACCTATGAGGTTGGAAGCATTACATTGAAAATGTTGTATGGTCGTGTAGTTCTCGTATGATAAGGGTCGTTATAGTGAGAATAAAATCTTCTTTTTTGGATGATGAGTTGCATTATGGTGATGGGTAATGATAGTAGAAAGTCATGGTGTAGAATTGAGGAGTTTTGAAGGAATGTGGTAACTAGTGTGAGTTGAAAGTTGCCCTTTGTTTTATGAGTGATGCTTCATGGTTGTCCTTGTGTAAATCGGAGTTCTTGTGTAGGCTTGCCCTAAGAGCAGAAAAAAGGGCTTTGTTCCATGAGTTGGGATAGTGTTTTGCTCTAAGGTTAACTTGGAGAGTTGCATGTACCCCTTAGTTCATGGGAAGGACAACAGAATAAATGTTGACCAACTTTAAAGAGGATAGTTGTCTTGTGAGGTTGATCTTAAGTATGGTCATTCAAAGAGGGTGTTTAGATAATACCTATGCATGGTTGAGCGGAAAGTTACACCAAAGCTGATGATATGGGTATGATGTGATAAAGAGTTGATTAAACTCACCCCAAATGGGGGATAATGTGCCTAGATGGTAAGGTTTTGAGTGCCCCTAATATTTCTACGTTGAACTTCCTTGAGTTCTCCATGTTGAGAACAACTTTGGGTGATAGATATGAAATGGAGTGGTATAGATACTCATTTTTTTGGATTCTTGAAATCCTCACCTAAGGGAGTATAGTGAAGATTTAGTGGAGAATGGTTCCTACCTTAAAGATGAAGGAGGTAATGATTAAATGAGTTTGCATAACTTGATCCCAAGAGGGGGACATGGTGCTTAACTGGTAAGTTATAGTTCTCTTGGCTACTTTAATGTGCTCTTAGATGGGTATACCCTAAGTGGGGGATGTTGAGTGAGTAGGAAGGTTGTTGATATCCTTATTTTTTTTCCTTCTATTCTTATTCAAGCTTGAGACCAAAGAGTTCCTAGTAGCTTGTTCATGTTTTGGAGTCTTGCAGATGATTATGAGTTGCATGATCTCTGTATGTTATGCATGTCCTTGAAGACACTATGTTATGCATGTATTGAAGGATTCTCATTACATAAAAATGGAATTTTAGTAATAAAATTCATGTTTCTCATGTCAATATGTATCTTTATATGGTGAATGCACTCTTGACTTCATGAGGAAGAGAGTATGAGCATGCTTAGGTTAGAAGTTGAAAATTTCTCCTTAAATAAATTAACCATTGTGTAATGCTTGCTTATGAGTTTATGATACCATATATGTATGTTGTGAGTAGGAGAAGGTAGTCCCTCCTTGATCATAACTAAACATGGTAATTCTATGTATGTTCCTGATAATATGTTGATTAAATGATATGACTAGTAGATGATCTATAATTCTCATTTTAGGGTGTAACTAGTATGAATTTCCTAATTTCCTCATGAGTGGAAATGTTGATCATGTCTATGTGTGCATTTGACAGACATTGCATATTGGACCCTATGATGATATAAAAGGGGTAAATATCATGTCATGATTAGAAGAAAGTAGTCCTCCTATGAACATGAGAAAGGCCTATGTGGTTGATGCAATATGAGTTGATTTGAAGTGCATGCTTAAATGATTTCTTATGATAAAGTTGCATAATGTGCGTTAATGAGATAGTTGCATGCTTTGTTTCTTTGGTGTTTGAAATGAGAATGATGATTTGGAGAAGGTTGTTCCTCCAATGAAATGGGAAATGATAAAGTTGATGCATAAGGAGCTGGTAGATGTGTTGCTACTTTCTTCAATTGCACAAAGTTGTTTTGAGCCTTTAATGTGGAGCCGATGTTCCTCCTTCATGTGTGCTGTTATGTTGATGTTGTATGTTGTGTATTGTGAGCTGCTAGTTGGGTCTTTGAGTCCTCGGAAGTGATTTAAGTGTCATTCGAGGACGAATGTTCCTAAGTGGGGGATATTGTAACAACCCTCAAAATGAAGTAGGATAATGTAGAGCGTCACATGGGTTTTATGCATTAATAACTTGTTAAAATAATGAAGAATAGCCTTTTTAGTCAGTTTTAAAGAGTTTGGAAGTCAAACGTCAAGGGACGACCAAGGCATTCAGAAACTTTTCTTTTACGTGTTGGTGTGTTCTAGTATGTTGTTCATGTGTTTATGTGTTGTTTGGAGTCTAAAATCAGTGGAGGTGACCCTAGTGTCTTAATAAATATTTTTAGGGTCAAAACGTTCGGGTACGACTCCTCGGGACCACCCTAAGGGTTCCTGGGGAGGACCCCAACCCTTGGCCAAACAAGCTGCCAAGGCAACTTGAAAATGCACATGGAGGGAGCATGTTCTCATCGCGGACTAGCTCCACCATAGGCCAAAAGTTTTGGTCCGCGTCATGGACTCTTCTGTCTCGAAATTTAATTTCCAGAAACTTTTGGGAACACTTTAAAAGGTCCAACTAAGTGAGGGGTGGTTTGGGTACTTTGGGGAATTATTATAAACGGTTATTCTACCTATTTTATGGTATTTTAAGTTGGTTAAAACCTCAAAACCTAGAATTAGACCTCATTCTTCAAATTGACCCTTCCCTCTCAACTAGTGAATTCCACCAAGGGTGGCATCATGGTCCATAATGGTTCTGAATCATCCTTTGTGATGGATGTGAAGTCTAAGCAAGATCTTGTTACAATAAATATTAATTTGTACATTCATTAATATGCCTCGCTTAGTTATAAATTATGGTGTAAAAGGACACATATTGTACATTCATTAATTTGTTGTAAACAACGGATACAATAAATATTTTTACCCCCAAAAACAACCATAAAAGTGTTTTGAGGTCTTAAGTTTAGTTTCTTCAATGATTGGTCATCTATAAACGATGATTTTAGTCAACTCTTCAAAATTTCTTGTTGATTAAAAAAAAAACTTGTATTAAGTTTTATTCCCCTTATGTACTCTCTTTGTTCACTTTTACTTATGCGCTATACAAAAAATATTCTCTTTTACTTGTTAATTTTAGCCTATCAAGAGAAAAACATATTTCTTGCATGTTTTTTTTAACATCAATTACTTATTCTTCAAATCATTTCCCACGACCTAAGACTAAATATCAATTAATATTGATATTGTGGTAAAATATTAATGTCAATCATTATTTCTGAAGGGGCGAGCAAATTTCATCCTTAATATTAGTTACCTCCAAATCATTTCACAAACTCTAACACTAAATATCAATTAATATGTATATTTTGGTATCATGTCAATCAATATTTATGAAGTTGGACAAATAAAAGTGAAAGGAGAGAGTACTAACTATTGTTTGCTTTTTGGGGAAAGTTTATTTTCATGTTTGATAGCACAAAAAATTCTCGGCTAAAATCAAGCTTGCATGCAAACACTGTTAAATGGCTCCTCATAATCCTAAAAAATTAATAACGAATAAACGAAAATGGATACAGGTTGCACCCAAGGGTGTGGCCCAATGGTCAATGAAGTAGTTGAAAGTCATGATGACTCAGGTGCAAATTTCAGCGAAGACAAAAAACACTATGTGATTATTTCCATTTGTCAGACCCTTGGTGGATAGAGATACATGGTACCTATGGTTGGTGGGAGGTGGCATGTATACTATGGAACTAGTTGAGGTGTGCGATGGCCAAACCAATTACATACCTACCTTAACTCTGAATAATGGTTGTCCCTTTAACCTCTTGTCAATAAGTCGTTTGGCTAAGGCATTAAATTCTACACAGAATTAGATGTTTAAAAACAAACAATCTTAATCATTCATGTTTAGATCTATAGAGAAGGTCTTAATCATTCAGATGTGCATTCAGATTTAGACGTCTTAATTTTAATGACACCAAATGAGGCCTCAATCTTTGACTCTCTAGATTGAATTCACAGACGATTGGGATACCTTAATTTATCCAAACATAAAAATTTACTTGTCCAAGTTATCTATGTTAGATTATGAGTCATCTTAATTGGGAAAACACACCCAAGCTACTTTTTCACATATTCCTAATAATTGTGTAGTCTCTTTTTCATCTAGATCATTCTAATATTTGGGGTCCTCATAGAATTAGTTCTACTTTAGGTTTTAAGTACTTTATTAGGGGTCGTTTGGTAGAGTCAATTAGCAAAAATAATGCATACATCAACTTTGTGTATTAGTAATACCATGTTTAGTACATTTTTTATGCTATATACACTCTATTATGTATTAAGGTGTGCATTGCTACAATTATGAATTTCTAGGTATTATAACACAAGGGGTTTAATCCATGCATTAACATAGTTAAAGATCCAATTGTCCCTTAAAACTAATTTTACATCTTTTCCACCATAATTGTGGAAGATATTTTTGTAAATAAATATTTATATGCAATACATGTTATTTTTAATACACCAAACAAAACAGTGCATAAGAAATAATCTAGGTATAATTAATGCAAAATAACTAATTCAAGCATTAATAGTATACTCTATTTAGCATTATTTTTATACACTCTACCAAAAAATCGCTTACATTCATTATTGATTACTCAAGGTGCACTTGTATGTTCTTAGTGAAAGATCTTTTTGAATTATTTTCCATTTTCAAACTTTTTGTGCTCACTTTAAAAATTAGTTTGGTGTTTCTATCAGCACCTTTCGTAGTAGCATGCGAATATTTATAATCTCAATTTAAATTATTTATTTCTTCCCATGGAATTTTTTATAACAAATCTTGTCCTTAGAGTGCACAAAAAAACTGGGACGCTGAGAGAAAAAAAAGGGAAATGGTTCAAACTGCATGCACTCATCTCATTCAAGGAAATGTTTCATTGCGTTTTAGAGGGAATGCAACGTTCACCTTTTGTTATCTAATTAACCGTATTCCTTATATTGCTATTCAAAATCAAGTTCCACACTCTATTTTGTTTCTCCAGTCAACCTTACTCTCTTTTTCACCACACACCGTTGGCATAACGTATTTTGTCCATAAACTCACTGCAAGAAAAGATAATTTAGCTCCTCTTACTCTTAAAAGTGTATTTCCCGGTTATTCAAGCATACTAAAAGGATATCAATGCTACTCACCTGGCCTCTAGCAATACATTATGCCTATTAATGTCACTTTTTGATGGTCAACCTTACT
The DNA here is from genome assembly GCF_019186545.1 of Solanum stenotomum. Lineage (NCBI taxonomy): Eukaryota > Viridiplantae > Streptophyta > Magnoliopsida > Solanales > Solanaceae > Solanum > Solanum stenotomum. The sequence goes on along the minus strand of NC_064282.1, from coordinate 67,340,646 downwards.
TCACATCTTCTTTCGCTGAATAATTAGGCATTTATGATGTTCTACCAGTTCTATCTTTCAGGGAACCCGCTAGAGTCTATCCTTCTATGTCATTATCTATAACTCCATCTTCATCCACTGCACATGTACTATTATTTACCTATCATCATTGTCTGTGCACATATGATTGATGCTTTTCGTGACCAACGACACTATCCTACGGTATGAGTGTCTACGATCGTCGATAGTATAGTAACCCAACCAAGGGTTGGGGTCGTACCCCNTATATCACATTTGTTGTAGTGAGTCTATCCTTCTATGTCATTATCTATAACTCCATCTTCATCCACTGCACCTATACTATTATTTACCTATCATCATTGTCTGTGCACATATGATTGATGTTTTTCGTGACCAACGACACTATCCTACGGTATGAGTGTCTACGATCGTCGATAGTATAGTAACCCAACCAAGGGTTGGGGTCGTACCCCAAGGGAGTGGTTTTGAGAATCAATAGCCAAAGGAGTGGTTTTAAAAGCTCTTTCTCAAAACTCATCTTTACTTTCTTAAAAACTCAGTTTAAAACTCAAATGTTGACTTTAAAAAGCTTCTCAAAATTTAGAACTCAATTCATAGTGTTCATGCGGAATTATTGACATGAACGACTCAACTCAGGGGTCTTAATAGCAATATGGAAACTCAGTACTCAGAACGCAAGAACTCAAGGACACTACTCATATCAAGAATACTCAATTCATAGGGTTCATATTGAAATATAGACATGAACGAATCAACTCAAGAATCTTAATGCATGAAGTAAAATATTTACAGCTAGATGTAAAAATTTATATGTTCTAACAACGAAACATAAAATAACAGCAAAAAAATAAATAGATAAAATAAAAATAGAAGATCCCTTTGAAAGAATAGTTACAGTTATAGATAAAAGCGATTATAGTGATAATGAAATTGATATAGAAGAAGATTTAGAAATAGTAAAAGAAAGACTAAGCACATCGAAAAGAATAAACAATGACATACCCCAAATATCATAAAAAATGAGTACATCAAGGAGAATAGATATAACCCCACAAAAATCAATGGAAGAAGATATAAAACCACATCATTACTACATAACGTGAATAATGGAACAACGAAAATATTTAATATTAATAGATACAGGACGAGAAGAAAACTATATAACAAGAGAATTAGTGACGGAAGATGAAATAATAACTATTGAACAATTATGCCTCAAACTACTAACAACAACAACAACATACCCAGTGAAATCCCACTAGGTGGGGTCTGGGGAGGGTGGAGTGTACGCAGACCCTGCCACTACCTCGTAGAGGTAGAGAGACTGTTTCCGAGAGACCCTCAGCTCAAGTACATCAAAACCAAGTAAAAGGCGAGGAAAACATTGTGTAAAACATCACATCCAATAAGAAAGATAGTTATAATCAACAAGGGGACAGCAACATCAATAAAACAATGAGAGAAGTGAAACACAATAAAAACCAGAAGGCTAAATGTAACACAAACAAGAAATGCAAGTGTAAGACAAGGACTACTACAAACGCTAACAACCCATACTCCCGCAAGGGAGGACAACACTCTAGCCCTACTAACCTACAACCTTAATACGTGACCTCCACGCTTTCCTATCTAGAGTCATGTCTTCGGTAATGCGAAGCTGAGCCAAGTCCTGTCTAATCACCTCTCCCCAATACTTCTTAGGCCTACCTCTACCCCTCCGCGTACCCTCTACAACCAGCCCCTCACACCTCCTCACTGGTGCGTCTGCGCACCGTCTCCTCACATGTCCAAACCATCTCAGTCTCGCTTCTCTCAGCTTGTCCACCACAGAGGCCACTCCCACCTTCTCCCGGATAACTTCATTCCTAATCTTATCACTCCTAGTGTGCCCACACATCCATCTCAACATCCTCATCTCCGCAACATGCATTTTCTGGACATGTGAGTTCTTGACTGGCCAACACTCCGCTCCATACAACAAGGCCGGTCTAACTACCACTCTGTAAAACTTACCTTTAAGTCTAGGTGGAATTTTCTTATCACACAAGACTCCAGAGGCAAGCCTCCATTTCATCCAAGCAACCCCAATGCGATGTGTGACATCATCATCGATGTCGCCACTACTTTGGATTATCGACCCAAGATACTTAAAACTTTCTTTCTTAGGAATGATCTGTGTGGCAAGTCTCACATCCCCATCTGCCTCATCCAACGCATCACTGAATTTGCACCCCAAATATTCTGTTTTGGTCCTACTCAACCTGAACCCTTTGGACTCCAGCGTTTGTCTCCACACCTCCAACCTCGCATCGACTCTATCCCGCGTCTCATCAATCAGTACTATGTCATCCGCAAATAACATACACCATGGGACCCTCTCCTGAATAGACCGCGTCAACTCGTCCATCACCAAAGCAAATAGAAAAGGGCTAAGGACTGATCCTTGGTGCAGCCCCATCTCAACCGGGAAATGTTCTGAGTCACCTCCAACCGTTCTAACCCGAGTCTTGGCTCCATCATACATGTCCTTTATTGCCCTAATATAAATCATCGGGACACCTTTAGCCTCCAAGCACCTCCAGAGGACATTCCTCGGTACTTTGTCATAGGCCTTTTCAAGGTCAATGAACACCATATGTAGGTCTCTCTTCCTTTCTCTATATTTTTCTACCAGTCTTCGCATAAGATGAATGGCTTCGGTAGTCGACCGTCCCGGCATGAATCCAAACTGATTCTCAGAAATGGACACCCCTCTTCTCACCCTCATCTCCACCACTCTCTCCCAAATCTTCATAGTATGGCTTAGCAATTTGATACCCCTGTAGTTGTTACAGTTCTGGATATCGCCCTTGTTTTTATATAACGGAACCATTGTACTCCACCTCCATTCATCAGGCATCTTTGCTGTCTTAAAAATAACATTAAACAGCCCAGTCAACCACTCTAAACCTGCCTTGTCCGTGCTCTTCCAAAAATCCACCGGGATCTCATCGGGTCCGGTCGCTCTTCCCCTACTCATCCTACTAATAGCACGTATAACCTCCTCGATCCTAAAACACCTGCAGTACCCAAAGTCCCGAAGTCCTTCAGAGTGCGCCAAATCACCCAACACAATGTCTCCGCCCCCTTTTTCATTTAAAAGTTTGTGAAAGTATCTTCGCCATCTTTGCTTGATGGAGGTCTCATCCACCAATACTTTGCCTTCCTCATCCTTGATACACTTCACTTGGTCCAAGTCGCGAGCCTTCCTCTCTCTTGCTTTTGCGAGCCTATACAATTTCTTCTCCCCACCTTTGTCCCCCAGCTCGCCATACAAGCGTTCAAAAGCTGCCGTCTTAGCCTTCGTAACTGCTGACTTAGCTTCTGTCTTTGACGTCTTATAGGCTTTCTTAAGCGTCCGCCTCTCTTCCTCGTCTACGCACTCCACCAACTTTACGTATGCAGCCTTCTTCGCTTTCACTTTGCCTTGGACTTCCCCATTCCACCACCAATCTCCTTTATGCCCTCCAAATTTACCCCTTGATACCCCCAACACCTTAGAAGCAACTTCTCTAATGCAACTAGCTGCTTTATTCCACATGGTGTCCGCATCCCCGCTACCACTCCAAGCCCCCATCCCACTCAACTTCTCACCCATCTCCCGAGAAAGGTCAAGGGTCAAACTCCCCCACTTAATCCTCGATCGGTCAGAAACCCTCTTTTTCCTCCTATCCCTCTTAATTACCAGGTCCATCACCAAAAGCTTATGTTGGGTAGTAAGATTTTCACTTGGGATAACCTTGCAGTCCTTAACGAGGCCTCTATCACCCTTCCTAAGGAGTAGATAGTCTATCTGGGTCTTAGCTACCGAGCTACGAAAGGTAACCAAATGGTTCTCCTTCTTCGGGAAGCATGAGTTAGCAATCACCAACTCAAAGGCCTTAGCAAAATCCAGAAGCGAAGTTCCACCCCCATTTCTCTCCCCAAAACCAAAGCCTCCATGAACATCATCAAAGCCATTTGAAGTTGCCCCGACATGTCCATTAAAATCTCCACCAATGACAATTTTCTCGGTGCTTGGTATACCTCTAACTACCTCATCCAAATCCTCATAAAAGAGCTTTTTGGCCTCCTCACCCAAGCCCACTTGAGGTGCATAAGCACTAATAACACTCAAAGTACCTCCTCCAACGACTAGCTTAATCAACATCAACCTATCATTGATCCTCCTAACCTCTACCACTTGCTCCCTCAAATCCCCGTCTACTAAAATACCCACTCCATTTCTATCCCTAGAGCCTCCTGAGTACCATAACTTAAACCCGTCGACATCTCGAGCTTTGGAACCTACCCATCTAGTCTCTTGGACACAAGCTATATTAATCTTTCTCTTCTTGAGAATTTTCACTAACTCTATAGACTTCCCCGTCAGCGAACCTATGTTCCAAGATCCTACCCTCAATTTATGGGGACCCGTACCCCATTTACCCCTGATTTCCCTCGTCCTCGGCCTCAACCGAAGACATGACTCAAAACCACCATCAGATACCAAATCCACTAGAAAGATACTGAATCTAATGTAAAATCTACACCGGAGTACACTTCAAAATAAATCTGCACCAGGTGACTACTCTAAAAGACCAGATAGCAACAACTAAACTATAGGATCAAGAAAGTGTAATCTCCAAAAGACACGAAAGCACAACTATACTATAAGCAGTAGCACAGATCAGAACTATAGCAGAAAACAAGCAAGAACTGAACCTGCAATATGAAAGAAGGAGCCCTGATCTGAGCTAAAATGCTAGCAGAAACAGCTAAATTTTTTTTAAAAACTACCAAAAGCATTAATGTATACCGAAGAAACAACAGAAAAGGAAATAATCATTGGAGGAGTACCAATAGTGATAAAATTCAAAATATATCAAGGAAATGAAAATATCATTTTAGGAATAAAATGGCTAGAACAAGTGCAATAACTTTATTCGATAGAAAAATCTATCAAGACCTAAAACAAAGAATACCATCTCCCAGGGAGTCTTTTTATTTTGCATATCTCGAGTTTCAAATTCTCCTCACGCTTTTTCCATCACGATTTTCACTTCGAGAACACTCGCCTCGTCGATTCTTCCCCTCGTTCTTTTTATCTTGGACATTGAGATGTTCATGCAAAGCATTCTTTCCTAACCTATGTAGGCGACAGAAGCTACAGAGCTGTAGACTTAAGACCTAAGGATATTTCTTTGACGGGTGATCTTGTCTCCAGCGATTAACCTATTCCAGAGCAGTCTAGTGATTAGCCTATCCCGCACTACTCAAAGCCTTCGTAGACTCATTGTCGATTTCTATCGTAGTGGAGGTTGCTGTGAGGAGATCCTTGTGCTAGTGAAGATTGCTTTCAATGATCGGGAAATAAAAAATACAAAAATTATTGCTATATTTCCAACACTCCGGATAGGCGGAAGGGTCTATGTCCATCCCCAACTTCCTTTCAATCCACATCGGAAAATTGAGGCAGAAAGGTCTTTCTTTAGAATAGATTCATTCCAGAACAGAAAATCAAATTAAGAATCAGAATCGCGCTTAGAGCCTATCGCTAGAACGAACAACACACCAGCGACCAGAATTGCTACGCTAGTAGGGCCATTTTTCGATGCGGAACTGGTAGTTGGTGAATTCATGAAAGTGGTAGTGTGGTAGATGGTAGTGTGGTAGGTGAGTATTTTATTTTAAAGATTTTATTATAATATTTTTTGTTAAGTGTCTTAATCTTGATATCTCTTTAATGTTATTTTTTGGTAGTGTAAAATTCATGGTAAAATGTAATAATATTTATTGTAATATTCTTCCGATAGTTGTTTTAATCTGAATATTTCTTTAATATTATTTATGATATATTCTAGATATAACATATCTTCGGTTCTTTGGTACATATATAAATTTTCCTCCATTAATTGTTCTAATAGTTTTATATCTTCCATAGATTTTATCCAATATTGTAAATATTCGTAGTTCATTTTAATCTGAATTTATTTCTAAATCATACCATTCTATTCTTTCGAAGTCTAAATCATGTAGGTATATTTCATACCATTGTTGGTTTAATATATCTTCCGATTCGTTATCATTAAATATTTTTTCCCATATGATCCTCCTTAATTCAATTATTTTTATATCTTTAAGTATATAAAATATTAAAGTTTTGTAGTTTTTTATCATTTCATTATGAACGTAAGTAGTCATGTTCTTTATCATGCAGATTTTTTATTTCAAATTATTCCTTCCTATCATATTCATAATTGATTAAATTCATATTAGATCATTATGAACTAGATTATATTTATCATGTTTTCCTGTCACTACTAGCATCGTACTTTAGCGGATACTTCCTTCTTATCAACGCCTCAACTTTGTTTACTCCCCTAAACGGCTTCCTCGCCTACCGGTTTCAACATTAGGATGACATAGTATTGAAGTTTTCTCCCTGTTTCTAGTGTGCTAATAAACTAGAAATCATGATTCAAATAATTCTAATACATAATAACTAACATAAATTTATTCAATCATATATATGATATTCAGGAATATATGAAATTAGTTCCGCATATTTTTTGAACAATTTACCTTTGCCTCTTGCTTAGCCATGCTATCTGAAATATCTGACTGGATTTCAGATTTATCCATTAACTTTTAAGTATTTAGTATCTTAAGAGGGTTTTTTAAAGGAGAGTTTTTATTTAGGCATTGCCTGCCTTTCAAAGTTTTACAACTGTGTCTATATATAGACATACACATTCTAATACTATTCATGACTACTATTCATGAATAGTTCTTATTTTGTCTACCACTATCCTATTTACGACATATATACACATTTGTCTTCTTAATAATATAATACATACTACCCATACTTTACACTTGTCAACATATCTTTAATAATGCACATGCATATGTTGACTAAGTTTTTCTACTAACTTACCTAATAATATGACTACTATTTATTTCAAGACTTTTACATATCTACTTTTGGCTTTGTGTGGCCAAGCACGTTTTTGGCTGATGAAGATAATCTAAAGTCTAAAGCTAGTCAGCAGTATGACTATAAAAATGCGGAGCTACGTCAATCGAAAGACGAAAAAAACCCAGAGCTAAAAGGAGACGATGGGAAACTCCTTAAAACCCATAATGTTTGTTTAAATACAGCTGCAGGTACAAGCAAACAAGTTAGCGATAAACAACATAAAAATGCTAACTTAAACCAGCTATTCGCAAAACCATTTACCCAAATGACACCTAGACATGTGTGCATAGAACCACAAACATCTACATACGCAGATAGTTTGCAACACCAAAATGAGAAAAAGACATATAACTACATCACACGAACGTATATTGAAAATATCCACAAAATCCAAACCTATTTAAACCGCAACCCCAGATCAACTACAAAAGAACCAAACCAGGATTATTTGACACAAAAGTTACAAGGATATAACAAGTTAATTGCACAACCGAAAACTAATGCTAATTTAATAAGAACATTTTACAACTACGGACTGTTAAATACCGTATACACATACGATGGAGAAGAAGTTAGTGGAATACCAGAATTACACAAAGCATTCGTCACATACAAAAGAGTTACGAAAGGAAATTTATTTTATATAAAATTCTATACAGCACCAGCGGGGATATTATACGAGGAAATAAAACCTCCAATACAGGTTATCAAGATAGGATTAACTAAAGATATGATTATACCCGAAGATATCAGACAACAAAAAGAGATATGCAAAATACAGATACCAAGTTTTTATGCCAACAAACGGATAATTGGTATATCAATAATTATACAAGAGCTAGCAAATAACTATTTAAACAAAAACGCTATATGGAGCTACTATGCAAGAGACCAACTAATGATTTATTCCAATTCAAGGGAGCTAAGGAAAACAGATATGGATGAAGTCCAAAGATGGATTTTATCACTACTAAAGCCAGAAGAACGACCTACGACACGAGCACTAAAAGAAGGATTTATTTCAGTAGAATTATTAACCAGATATTGCAAGCTAATTGGTCATAAATATCCGGACCATATATGTTCAAAGTGCAACGGAGAAGATAATATAATTCCAGATGTCCAGCTGGAATGATCTAATAAGATAAGACGGAAGAAGATTAGAAGAAGAAGAAGACAAGAAAAAGAAGATAAAAAAAAGATAAGGACGGAAGGAAATAAGGGAAAGAAGACACTTGTAAATTCTACTAGTCTTATTATTGAATGTAATGTAAAATAGTCAATAAAGTAGGAAGTGTGCATGTGCATATTAAAAGTAGGATGGACAAATGTAATAAAGAGTATGGGCAAGTATGGGAAAGTATGGACAAGTGTAACAATAATATGGGTAAGTGTAAGTAGTAGGAATGGTAGGTGTAGGTAGCACATTATTGTAAGTAGTACGTGAGAATTCCTTTCTATATAAGGGAGGATATATGTAAATGAAAAGGCAATGCCTGATATATAAAACTTTCTTTCAAAAAACTCTCTCAACTAAAAATTTAGTATTTAGATAAATGGAGCAAAAATATGAAATCCAATCAGATATTTCAGATAGCATGGCTAAGCAAGAGGAAAAGGTATATTTTTCAAAAAATATGCGGAACTAATTTCTTATATTCCTGAATATCATATATATGATTGAATAAATTTATGTCAATTATTATGTATTAGAATTATTTGAATCAGGATTTCTAGTTTATTAGCACACTGGAAACAGGAAGAAAACTTCTATACTATGCCATCCTAATGTTGAAACCGGTAGGCGAGGAAGCCGTTTAGGGGAGTAAACAAAGTTGAGGCGCTGATAAGAAGGAAGTATCCGCTAAAGTACGATGCTAGTAGTGACAGAAAAACATGATAAAGATAATCTAGTTCATAATGATCTAATATGAATTTAATCAATTATGAATATGATAGGAAGGAATAATTTGAAATAAAAAACCTGCATAATAAAGAACATGACTACATACATGCATGATGAAATAATAAAAAACTACGAAACTTTAATCTTATATGTACTTCAAACTATAGAAATAATCAAATTAAGAAGAATAATATGGGAAAAATATTTAATGATTACGAATCAGAAGATATATTAAATAAAAAATGGAATGAAATAGACCTACATGATTTAGACTTCGAAAGAATAGAATGGTATGATTTAGAAATAAATTCAGATTAAAATGAACTACGAATATTTACAATATTGGGTAAAATCTATGGAAGATATAAAACTATTAGAACAATTAATGGAGGAAAATTTATATATGTACCAAAGAACCGAAGATATGTTATATCTAGAATATATCATAAATAATATTAAAGAAATATTCAGATTAAAACAAATATCGGAAGAATATTACAATAAATATTATTACATATTACTATGAATTTAGCACTACCAAAAAATAATATTAAAGAGATACCAAGATTAAGACACTTAGTAAAAAGATATTATAATAAAATCTTAAAAATAAGTTACTCACCTACCACACTACCATCTACCACACTATCACTTTCATGAATTCACTAACTACTAGTTCCGCTACGAAAAATGGTATCAGAGCTATGGATAATAAGAAACACGGTAAGAAACATACGAGTAGAAAATTAAGAAAAATAAGAAGAAAATTAAATAAATTATATCCGAAATATAAACAACTTAATATCACAAAGACTGATAATGAAAAATTAGATCAATTAATAGATAATATATCTAAAATAGAATATAAATATATTCAATATTTAAAAATACAATGAATAACAAGAATAACGAATATAGACAAAAACTTAATGAAATAATTATAGAAAAACGACAAGAATTAGAACATAGGCAAAATAGACTTAACAATAATATATTCGCAGGAATATGTCATAAATCTATAATAGCACAAAGAAAGATTATTTTATATCTAGAAATACAAATAAATAACTTAGAATATAAACTACAACATAATTTATAAATGAATAAAGAAGAATACGCAATAGATGAAAAAACATATGAAAAATATGATGGATTAAAAATAAAGATAATATTTTCTAATCTAGGAAGAAGATATAAGAAAATAGGTGACAATATAAGTTTAATGTTAGAAAAAGAAACGGTAAAACTGGAAGAAAGTTTAACTGCTATGGTAAGAATAACAAAAGAAAATAAAGAAATAGATAGAAGAACGGAAATTGAAGAAATAAAACAACAAGCAAAATAGGAAGTGCAACACTTAGAAGAAGTAAAAGATACTAAAATAATAGAGCTAGAAAAAGAGCTAGCAATATTAAAAGAAATGTATGAAATTAAACAAAAAGAAAAAGAACAAAAAACAAAATTAGCAAATAAGATAATTAAATTTAAAGAAAAATTGCAATTACAAGATGAATCAGAAGAAAATAACCAAGATAAGCTACCCGAAAAAAGAGTTGATGAAATAAATGATGATGATCTAGAACAACATTCGGAAACAAGCGAAACATATACGGAACTTTTAGCAAATATAGATAATACAAAGAATTTAGAAGTAAATACAGAAGACGTAGACATGGACGAAAAACCTAGCACATCAGGAGTAAAAAATCCAAAAAATTTTAATCTAAGATATTATAATGAAAATTATGAACAATATAATAAAGAAAAAACTACATGGGATAAAAGATTAAGTAGAAAATGGACGCCTAAACCAATAACTGGACAACATGATTTTTTAGATTTAGACTGTGTAGCAGATATAAATAAAACAATCCAATTGTGGATAGGATACATATCAAAACAATTAATAGATAACAAGATAGTAATAGCAGAGGCACCAGGATACATAGAAAGAACACTTATAGGAACAGTAAAATTATGGCTACAAAATTTAACAAGTGAAAGCTTAACAACTTTAAGAAATAATAAAAAAATTGATGGTGAAATAGCCACTACAACCATGAAAATATTATATAAATATGAAATAGCTATAAGAAATGAATTTAGTAGTATGACAACAGAGGTAGAAGAACAAAATAAAGAAAAAATCATAAATCGGAATCTAATGACAAAATTAGCAATATGTAATATGTGTTACATAGATGAATATACATGTGCATTTAGAGAATATTATTATAAAGGAACATATAGCATAGAAGAAGGTAAAGAAATAAGAAAATTATATTTTACAAAATTACCAGAACCTTTTAATTCAAAAGTAATAAAAAGTTGGAATGAAGCAGAATTAACAGATACCTTAGGAGCTAGAATAAAATTCTTGCAACGATGGTTTATGGAACTATGTGAAAAACATAAAGAAGAAATAAAGATGGAAAAAATATTAGTAAAAAACTTAGCATGTTGCAAAAATAAAACAGCACCCCAATTTGGTTGTACGGATAGGTATTACAAAAATAGAAAGAAATATACTAAAAAATATAGATCAAAATACAAATATAAAAAACCAAGAAGAAGGTACTATGTAAAAAATTACAAAACCAAAAGACCATATAGACCAAAAAGAAAACTAACGGAATGTACTTGTTATAATTGTGGAAAATTAGGACATATAGCTAGAGATTGTAAATTACCTAAAAACCCAAAGAAAAAACAAATATCAGAAATAATAATAGACGATGAAAAATACACACAAATAGAATATGTAGATTATGAATTAGAAAGCAATGATAGTATATATGAATTATCAGAAAATGAAATAGGTAATGACATAGAAATAGAATCAGATAATGAATCCTATAATATAACAAATGACTGAAGCAGATATACAGACAATAAATAAAGAAAAGCATCAAGACGAAGAATATTTAGAACAGAAAATAATATTTGATAATAATATATTTGAACAAATAAAAGGAAAAGAATTAGACCTAAGCGTAGCAAAAATATTTGAAATACCAACAGTAAGAAACTGGTTTAAACGACAAAAAGAAGAATATTATGTAGTAAGTCAAAGAGAACATATCATAGATTGCAAATATACTAAAGGAAAGGCCAAAATACCAATAATAAATAAACGAATAATAAATAAAGAAATACAAGATATTAAGGCTAAAAATCCAATTAAATATGTACATTTAGGAGGAACAGAAATATTAATAAAAGCATGTTTTAGAGAAGGAATAGATACACCCATAGAAATATACTTAGCGGATGATAGAATTATACAACCCATAGAAAAAAGTATAATAAGTGCAGTAAGAGGTAACCTCATATACCAAAAATTTAAGTTTATAATAAGTGCTAACTACTCAGTAGCAATAAATGACAGAAATATAGATAAATCACTAGTATTATACTGGCGAATGTCAGGGATAGAACTAGCCCCAGGAAGTAAAATATTTACAGCTAGATGTAAAAACTTATATGTTCTAACAACAAAACATAAAATAACAGCAAAAAATAAAATAGATAAAATAAAAATAGAAGATCCCTTTGAAAGAATAGTTACAGTCATAGATAAAAATGATTATAGTTATAATGAAATTGATATAGAAGAAGATTTAGAAATAGTAAAAGAAAGACTAAGCACATCGAAAAGAATAAACAATGAGATACCCCAAATATCATCAAAAATGAGTACCTCAAGGAGAATAGATAAAACCCCACAAAAATCAATGGAAGAAGAAATAAAACCACATCATTACTACATAACGGGAATAATGGAACAACGAAAATATTTAATATTAATAGATACAGGACGAGAAGAAAACTATATTACAAGAGAATTAGTGACGGAAGATGAAATAATAACTATTGAACAATCATGCCCCGAACTACCAAAAACATTAATGTATACCGAAGAAACTACAGAAAAGGAAATAATCATTGGAGGAGTACCAATAGTGATAAAATTCAAAATATATCAAGGAAATGAAAATATCATTTTAGGAATAAAATGGCTAGAACAAGTAAAACCATATAATCTAGAAGACAAACAGTTAATAATAAATTATGAAAATAAAAGAGTAATAATAAAAAGGACTTTAGTATAATAAAAATATGAAAATATATATACTTGCAAAGATAATAATAGAAGGATATTACAACCGATATTATACACCAATGATAGATACGAGAGCAGAAGCTAATATATGTAAATATAATTGTTTACCAGAAGATAAGTGGGAAAAATTAAAAACACCGATAGTAGTAACAAGATTTAATAATGAAGGAAACATGATCACTTATAAGACAAAAATATAAAAATACAAATATGAGATAAGATATTAACTATAGAAGAAATATATAACTTTGAATTAACTACAAAAGATATGCTATTAGGAATGCCATTTTTAGAAAAATTATACCCACATATAATAACAAAAGCACACTGGTGATTCACGACACCGTGTAAACAAAAAATAGGAGCAAAAAAAGTAAATAATAAAAAACGAAAAACAACACAATGGATAAAAGGAAGTGAAAAAATTACACAAAAATTAGAAAATATAAAAGAAGAAGACCCTAAAATAGAATTAATTATATTCTCTATAGATAAAGTAAAAATAATTCAAAATACGTTAGAATTATTATATAGTGAGGATCCTTTACAAGGATGGGAGAAACATAAAACAAAAATAAAAATTGAGCTAATTGATAATAATAGTATAATAACCCAAAAACCATTAAAGTATAATTTTAATGATTTAACCGAATTTAAGATACATATAGATGAATTACTAGAAAAAGGATATATACTAGAAAGCAATAGTAAGCATACAAGCCCGGCATTTATCGTAAATAAACATAGTGAACAAAAAAGAGGGTTATTGATTATAGAAATTTAAATGCAAAAACTAAAACATATAATTATCCGATACCAAATAAAATACTAAAGATAAGACAAATACAAGGATATAATTATTTTAGCAAATTTGATTGTAAATCAGGATTTTATCACTTAAAGTAGAAGAAGAATCTAAAAAACTAGCAGCATTCACTGTACCACAAGGATTTTATGAATGGAATGTATTACCATTTGGATATAAAAACGCACCAGGTAGATATCAACACTTTATAGACAATTACTTTAAACAAATAGAAAATTGTGTAGTGTACATAGATGATATATTATTATATTCCAAAACACAAGATGAACATATAAGATTATTAGAAAAATTTATCCATATCATAGAATATTCAGGTATAAGTCTAAGTAAAAAGAAAACATATATAATGAAAAATCAAATAGAATTCTTAGGAATACAAATTGATAAAAATGGAATAAAAATGCAAACACATATAGTACAAAAAATAATTAACTCAAATGAACAGCTAGATACGAAAAAGAAATTACAATCATTTCTAGGACTAGTAAATCAAGTAAGAGAATATATACCAAAATTAGCAGAGAATTTAAAACCATTACAACAAAAATTAAAGAAAGATGTAGAATACCAGTTTGATAAGAAAGACCAAACACAAATACAAAAAATAAAATTATTATGTAAGAACCTACCTAAACTATATTTTCCGGATGAAAATAAAAA
>NC_064282.1:67318123-67326101 GCF_019186545.1 Solanum stenotomum | reverse complement strand
GGAGTGGTTTTAAAAGCTCTTTCTCAAAATTCATCTTTACTTTCTTAAAAACTCAGTTTAAAACTCAAATGTTGGCTTTAAAAAGCTTCTCAAAATTTAGAACTCAATTCATAGTGTTCATGCGGAATTATTGACATGAACGACTCAACTCAGGGGTCTTAATAGCAATATGGAAACTCAGTACTCAAAACACAAGAACTCAAGGACACTACTCATATCAAGAATACTCAATTCATAGGGTTCATGTTGAAATATAGACATGAACGAATCAACTCAGGAATCTTAATGCATAACGTATTGCAATTCAATAATTAGGAATAGAATTTCAAAAAGAAACATAAAATCGAGAACTCAAAATCAACTCATCTCAATAATACTCAAATCTAGGTGTAGAATCTTAGATTTCACTTTGACTGATTTGAAAGTAGATGTAGGGTGTGAAGGCGAACTAGTACAACACAATGATAGCCTTAAATACCTGTAAGAACAAGGTTGTTGAAGAATATTGAATAAGAACTTTATTAGAAGTTTTGAAACCCTAACTTGAAGGTAAACAATCAAGAAAACATTTCTTGAGATTCTTGAATTAGTTTCTTGAAATTTCTATGGCCAAGAATTTTGATTTTCATTAGTGATTCATAATTGTATGGAGGAATTCGAGTTGGAATGAATGAATTTCTTGGAGAAATACTTACCTTGAAGAAGAATCTTGCAAAAAATTGAAAGAATCTTGAATGGAGTATTCTACTTTGATTTTTCACAAAGGTTTTTACTTAATGTTTGAGAGAGAATAGAATGATGAATTAAGAGATGAAAATCAGATTTTTTTGGATCTTTAATTAATCAAGAAATTCATTTAAGGTTTTCTTAGAGGTAAAAAGACAAAAATGACCCTTTTTAATATCTTCCCGTTGGCTAATTCGTCACTGCACTGTATCAGGTTACTAAAATGGTCATAACCTTTTACTCAAAACTAGGATTGTCGTGAAATTGGTGGCGTTGAAAAGTAGATTTACGTACCTCTAATTTTATAGGATATGGGCCACGTAACTCTTTATATTCTAAGAGATATGGTCATTTGAAGTTGACCAAAAGAGAATCTTACATCAAAACTTAATCGATAAACCTGCTAGTGACTTTAATTGATATCCAAAATCATTCCCACACCAAAGAATTTACCTTTACAAGTATGGTAAATTTAAGAATCACCCGATACGACCTTACATGTAAATGAAAATAGTTCGGGTCTTAACATAGAAATTTTTGGGGTGTTACAATATCTCCCCATTGGGATCATTCATCCTCGAATGATGGTTAAACTGAGAATGGAGGGGAATATAGTTACTATCACTACCTTTCTTGACTTCTGAGCTTGCCTACTAACTTAGGTTGAACTAATTGATACTAATAGTTTTAAAACTGGACTAGAGCACATAAGTGATGTTTGGCGTAATCAATGATACAACTTCCAGTTCAAGTGTCTACGATCGTGCAATGGTATAATAACCCAACCAAGGGTTGGGGTTGTCCAAAGGGAGTGGTTTTGAGAATTAATAGAAAAATAAAATTTAGCTCTAACTAGTCGTAGCTAAAGATATTAACGAATAAAAACATAGTAAATTAAAGGGGGTGACAGTAAAGTGTCAAATATCAAATGAGGTTTTTGTCAGAAGTGGTTAAAAATAGTAAAAATTAACAAGAAAATCAAGTATGGGGGAAGGTTCTTGGAGTGTGACCACAATACGAGTTGAGATAAATCACTGGGTGCATGCTTTCGATAGGGAATTTGCAAGATAATAGTGACTAGGGTAAACTTTAGATGTAAATAAGTTCCTTCTCGGGCAACTTACCCCGTTCCAAATAGGTTTCTCTCAGACACCCATTTGCCGCATGAAGACTAGCCTACGCCTTACCCCACTCACTCTCTCGAGCTGAGTGTTAGGATAATTGACTAGGGCTCACCCTCTCAGGCTGAACATCATGTTGACCCACTGCTTAGGCCATCAGTCTAGTGGTCTTGGTTTCGCGACCTCCCTCTTGGGCAAGCTGAAAACAAATGGGAGAGTTTGTATTTGAAACTACAAACACAATAGATTTAACCACAACCACTAGGTGAAATCACCATTAAAATACATCTAACCTATTAGCGAGTAAGACCCAACAATAATATCAACCCATATTTGCTAAATCACACCCCAAGAATGAGGTTTTTAGCCACACATCAAGAAATAACAAAATACACCTAACATGATACTAAAATCAAATGGGTATAAGAAATTAAACCTTAATTTAAGCAAAGGAAGAAGAATGGAGAAGACCCACTTCCAACTTGGGGAAGATGAAATCATTCTTTCTTCAAGTCTCCTAAAAAATCCTCTCCAAACTTGAGAGAAAATATATCAAAAAACGTACTATTCTATTATGAAATTAATAATAATGGTTCTCTCCTAAAAATTAATAAAGAGTTTAGTATTTATAGCCTTCAGAAACTAGTGCTGGCAGATAGCTCGGCGTGGTTAGTCGAGTTCGCCGATTGACTCGGCGACTCGCCCTTTTTCTGTCTCATCGTTGTGTCGTGCTTGCCTTCAGCGTCTTCATGTTCTAGACCATTGGGTGGTATAGTACTTTTTTGCGAAACTATTCAGCAAAATGCTGACTACTCCTTTCATCAACTTTTGATCCACTTCCTTCAGGGGTTCGCATACTAGAACATAGGGCGAAGTGTGTCCCTTCAGCGATTCGCCAAGCAGACTCGACGATCGTCATGTCATCATTTCTTCGTTCTTTTCAGCCCTTTTTGTTCCTTTTTGCGTCTCAGTGTCCATGCTTACATTAAAACTTTAAATACCTGAAACTTAAAAGTTTTCATCAGATATTGAGACAAAATAAGCATTCCAGGACACTATTTCTATTAAAATAAATCCCTAAATGAGTCCAATTTTTAGACTCATCAACACCCCCAACTTAAACTTTTACTTGTCCTCAAGCAAACTCAAGTTCAGCCGTTCAAAAAGGATGTCTCAAATAGAGCTACACAAGACTAAATCATAAATGAACATAACAAGACTCAATTTACATATGCAAGGAGCAATTTTGTACTCAAAGATTCAAGCTGTGACACACCATTTCCAAAGATTCTCGTGCTCGCAATACTTGTTACTTGTGCAAGTTCAAGTTCAACAAGAAGTATTTAAATGACCTCACATGAAGAATGATTCCTTATTCACACAGAGTTTAATCAATTCAAGATTAGGAATCAGATGCAATGCTCACACTCAAAAAGAGGAACACAATGCATGTTTTCACCCATAGGTTTACCCTTATTTTCTAATCGATCTTCGGTTCGGCTTACTCAAGATCAAAAAGGTCTTTCTAAGGCTTGTAATGGGGTTGAGTGCAAAGGTATGGTCATTTAGGCTCAGTGACTTTTCATCCTCATGAGATGTGGTATTCTCAAGGCATTCCCTTCTTTTCCTTTATCAATTTGTTTTCTATTGCTTCTAAGTCACCTTTTTATTCACCTCCATGGATTGTTTGGAACCCCAATTTCTTTCGTATTTTTATTCCAAAACTTTTTTTTTCGATCTCTTCTTTTATTTTTCTTTTCTTTTTTTTCTTTTCTTTTTTTTATATGGAGGGTTTCCATTGTTCTGCAACACCATGGGTTAAGAGAGATTTCTTATGGCACTTCTTGACTTCTCCTTTTCCTTTTTACCACACCCCAACTTAGGATTTTGGCCTAAGTTGACTATTCAATAAATCACAAATCAAGAGGATTATAGGTAGTGGGTCAAGTAAGGTTTAGGGTTCATCAAGATTCTTCCAAATAAAGGTAAGGCTCAAGGGGTGTTCAAAAGAGTTTCACACACTCACGGGTAGGTCACAAAAGAGGTATATGTCAAATTTGGCTCACGCTCTTTAAAGTTGCCTAAGATCATCTCAAGAGGACACCTTTCTACATCAATCAAACTAACGGGGTAAATCCTAGGTTTATTCATGCATGGTTCAAAGCAAGCTAAACACATAAGGCATCGACACTTCAGTCAAACAAGACTACACACATTCGCTAGTATGCAACGGTCATTACAAGAGAATAAATTCGATAAATGGCTAATCACACGCTCACGGGTAGGTCACAAAAGAGGTATATGTCAAATTTGCCTCACACTCTTTAAAGTTGCCTAAGATCATCTCAAGAGGACACCTTTCTAAATCAATCAAACTAACGGGGTATATTTTAGGTTTATTCATGCATGGTTCAAAGCAAGCTAAACACACAAGGCATCAACACTTCAGTCAAACAAGACTACACACGTTCGCTAGTGTGCAACGGTCATTACAAGAGAATAAATTCGATAAATGGCTAATCACAACGAGATGCAAAGAGTTCACATGTTGTTTATGCAACTTCATTTGGCCTCATCGTAGCCGTACATTCATGTTCGTTCAATTGAGAGCACTATTCAACTCATNCAAAGCAAGATAAACATATAAGGCATCAACACTTCAGTCAAACAAGACTACACACGTTCGCTAGTGTGCAACGATCATTACAAGAGAATAAATTCGATGAATGGCTAATCACAACGAGATTCAAAGAGTTCACATGTTGTTTATGCAACTTCATTTGGCCTCATCGTAGCCGTACATTCATGTTCGTTCAATTGAGAGCACTATTCAACTCATCAGTATTGATCGATACCGAGATTCAAATTTTGCAAAAGCACAGCCACATTCAACTTACGAGGGGTGGCGAAAATATGCAAAAAATTCAAAAATTTTCGGAAGGGTAAAAAATTATTTTGCATTTTAATATAAAATGAGTCGTAAGCTCAAGCATCCACAAAAAACAGCATTCACCAAAAGTGAGGTATAAGAAGACCCAAATATGAATGAAATACGAATATTTAATAGCACACAAAGGTGGGCCTCACCCCCCACAAATAAAATCATTTGTCTTCAAATATATATCAATAATCTAGACGTTAAATTAAATAAAGACAGAGATAGGGCTAGAGAATGATCCTGGTTAGGTAGTTGTTTTGAGTTAGAGTCATTCAACCGCTGTCTCATAAAGTGGAAGGTATGATGGGGGCGTTTGGTGCATTGCCGAGTGATTCATCAAGCTCAGTACAACTTCTCTTAGCAGCCCAATGCATCTATCTTAAACCCATGCTCTCGAGTGATTAATCAACTACCTTTTTGTGCGTTAGCCAGTAGCTTATTCAGTTTGTTCCCATTTGGTGACAGAGCTTCGACTTCTGAGTGATTCGACGCTTCGCCAAACCATACAAAACTTCTCAGCAGTTGTGAATGTTCAGACGACGGTGACCCTCGAGGTCGCCGATCAGATGAGTGAATCACCAAAATCTTCCCGAGCTCACTGAGTTTTACAGACTCTAGGCTCAGAGGGTGCCTTGAGTCAAACAACGAAATAACATTGACCACTGGTGTCGTCGGTGACTCGCCGACTGGGTTTGTTGCTCACCATTTTGCAGCTCTTTGGCACCTACCACACTTCAAATATAAGATAATATGGGGGTTTTGGTTGCCTCCCAAATAGCGCCTTAGTTAATGTCGCGGCACGACGGAAGTTGGCAACTATTCTTCATCATCGGATTTGGCCATGATGTAACCAGGAGAATCCTCTGCAAACGATGGATAGCGACCTGATATCAACTGGCCTATCTGGGCATCTTGCAATTGAAGTGTCATGGAGTTGGAGGTTGATGTCTCATTTAGCATCTCGATGTTTTCTTTCATCTCATTCAACACCTTGTCTTGTGCTTCAATTTTCTGTTGAATGATTGAGAGAACTTCGTTGTTTTGTACATCCTCTGCTCCTTCTCATGTTTACAATTTCGTAGTATGAAATTCTTCTCTTTTTCCATGGCTTATGCTTCCAACCCCATGAATCGTTTGGACAAATCGTTTACTTGAGCCACTAGTGCGTCCCATTCTTGCTTCTTTTGGGTCTTGTTGTTGGTTTTAACCAAATCATCAAGGAGTGCAGCGACGCCTTCGTAGGGATGGTGGATCATAGCACCTTTGAAAAGTTGTTCAGCCATGCTCCTATTTTTGGGTCCAACACCCCGATAGAAGCATTCCAACAATGACTTGTCAGACATTCCGTGAGACTGGCATGGTTGTAGCACTGATTGGAACTTCAGCCACATTTCTTGGATTGTCTCATTCCCTGCTTGTTTGAATATGAGGAGGTTGTCCCTGAGGTTCAATAGTTTCAAGAGGGGATGGTCCGTGTGGTATCCATAATGATCATCCATGCTTATTTCCCTGCGTTGAATTTCAAACTAGCGAAACAAAACTACAATTTTAGATTAGTAAAGTTAAAACTAAGAAGAACCAAAAATTCTATTTAACTAAAAATATCAACTAACAGAAGTCCCCGGCACTGGCGCCAATTTGATGTTTTCCATAATCAATGAAACAACTTCCAGTTCAAGTGTCTACGATCGTGCAATAGTATAATAACCTAACCAAGGGTTAGGGTCGTCCCAAGGGAGTGGTTTTGAGAATTAATAGAAAAATAAAATTTAGCTCTAACTAGTCGCCGTTAAATATATTAACGAATAAGAACATAGTAAATTAAAGGGGGTGACACTAAAGTGTCAAATATCAAATGGGGGTTTTGTCACAAGTGGTTAAAAATAACAAAAATTAACAAGAAAATCAAGTACGGGGGAAGGTTCTTGGAGTGTGACCACAATACGAGTTGAGATAAATCGTTGGGTGCATGTTTTCGATAGGGAATTTGCAAGATAATAGTGACTAGGCTAAGCTTTAGATGGAAATAAGTTCCCTCTCGGGCAACCTACCCCGTTTCAAATGGGTTCCACTCGGACACCCGTTTGCCGCATGAAGACCAGCCTACGCCTTACCCCACTCATTCTCTCGAGCTGAGTGTTAGGATAATAGACTAAGGCTGACCCTCACTACACCATTTTAGGCCTAAGGTCACGCTAAATCTGGACAACACTTGTAAAGTGTTGCCTAAAATATTTTTGGGTACGCTTTTAAAGCGTAGTCTTAATTTTTAGTTTTTGGCCACAATAACATTAGCAACACTTTTAAACATGCTCTTCAGTGGTATAGGCTACACTTATAAGCGTTGTCATATCATGATATAATTGGTAATACTTATTTACATATATGACTACACTTTTAAAGTGTGCTATTTTTATAATTCTAAAAACAACACTTTACAAGTGTAGCATTATAGCTTTTTCTAAAATTATCACTAAAATATTGTATTCCCTCCAATATATTTAACACTCCCTCCAATTTCTAATTGGCAAAAAAAAGAATTCATAAAAAAATAAAAAAGGTCACTGTAGGTTTTGCCCTAAATCAAAATAGGAGCTGCTAAACCCTATTTCCCTCTCCTTCACATTTTCACCAAAAATTGTAACTTTGTCGAGATAAAAGTTACAATTGTAAAAAAAATCCATACAGAAAAAAGAAATCTTCAACTTCTTCAAGAAGAACGCATTGAAATGGCTAACAGAGACGCAGTTCATTCATGAATAGTAGTCATGAATAGTAGTAAATAGTAGAGGACAAGTGTAAAAAACGTGTTAGGATGAGTATTTAGTTTGTATGTCTATATAAGGAATCGGATGTAAATGTTATAAGGCAGGCAACGCCTAAAGCAATAAAACTCTTCTTACATAAAAATCCTCTCTTTTCAAAATACTCTCTTAAGATATTAAACACTTAAAAGTTAATATGGAGAAATCTGAAATCCAGTCAGATATTTCAGATAGCATGGCAAAGCAAGAAGCAAAGGTATTTTGTTCAAAATATATGCGGAACTAATTTCATATATTCCTGAATATCATATATGTGATTGAATAAATTTATGTTAGTTATTATGTATTAGAATTATTTGAATCATGATTTCTAGTTTATTAGCACACTGGAAACAGGGAGAAAACTTCTATACTATGCCATCCTAATG
>NC_064282.1:67248797-67317584 GCF_019186545.1 Solanum stenotomum | reverse complement strand
TGATTGGAACTTCAGCCACATTTCTTGGATTGTCTCATTCCCTGCTTGTTTGAATGTGAGGAGGTTGTCCCTGAGGTTCAATAGTTTCAAGAAGGGATGGTCCGTGTGGTATCCATAATGATCATCCATGCTTATTTCCCTGCGTTGAATTTCAAACTAGCGAAACAAAACTACAATTTTAGATTAGTAAAGTTAAAACTAAGAAGAACCAAAAATTCTATTTAACTAAAAATATCAACTAACAGAAGTCCCCGGCACTGGCGCCAATTTGATGTTTTCCATAATCAATGAAACAACTTCCAGTTCAAGTGTCTACGATCGTGCAATAGTATAATAACCCAACCAAGGGTTAGGGTCGTCCCAAGGGAGTGGATTTGAGAATTAATAGAAAAATAAAATTTAGCTCTAACTAGTCGCCGTTAAAGATATTAATGAATAAAAACATAGTAAATTAAAGGGGGTGACACTAAAGTGTCAAATATCAAATGGGGGTTTTGTCACAAGTGGTTAAAAATAGCAAAAATTAACAAGAAAATCAAGTATGGGGCAAGGTTCTTGGAGTGTGACCGCAATACGAGTTGAGATAAATCGTTGGGTGCATGCTTTCGATAGGGAATTTGCAAGATAATAGTGACTAGGCTAAGCTTTAGATGGAAATAAGTTCCCTCTCGGGCAACTTACCCCGTTTCAAATGGGTTCCACTCGGACACCCGTTTGCCGCATGAAGACCAGCCTACGCCTTACCCCACTCATTCTCTCGAGCTGAGTGTTAGGATAATGTACTAAGGCTGACACCTCTCGGACTGAACCTCATGTCAATCCACTACTTAGGCCATCAGTCTAGTGGTCTTGGTTTCGCGACCTCTCTCTCGGGCAAGCCGAAAACACATGGGTGAGTTTGTATTTGCAACTACAAACCCATTAGATTAAACCACAACCACTAGGTGAAATCACTATTAAAATACATCTAACCTATCAGCAAGCAAGACCCAACATTAATATCAACCCATATTTCCTAAATCACACCATAAGAATGGGGTTTTTTAGTCACGTATCAAGAAATAACAAAATACACCTAGCATGATACTAAAATTTAATGGGTATAAGAAATTAGACCTTAATTTAAGCAAAGGAAGAAGAATGGAGAAGACCTACTTCCAATTTGGGGAAGATGAAATCCTTCTTTCTTCAAGTCTCCCAAAAACCCTCTCAAACTTGAGAGAAAAAATATCAAAAAACGTACTGTTCTATTATGAAATTAATAATAATGGTTCTCTCCTAAAAATTAATAAAGATTTTAGTATTTATAACCATCAGAAATTAGTGTTGGCAGATAGCTCGGCGCGGTTAGTTGAGTTCGCCGATTGACTCGGCAACTCGCCCTTCTACTGTCTCATCGCCGTTTCGCGCTTTCCTTCAGTATCTTCACGTTCTGGACCATTGCGTGGTATAGTACTGCTTCGCGGAACTATTCGGCAAAACGCCGACTGCTCCTTTCATCTCCTTTTGATCCACTTTCTTCAGGGCTTCGCATACTGGAACATAGGGCGAAGTGTGTCCCTTCGGTGATTCGCCAAGCAGACTCGGCGATCCTTAGGTCTTCATTTCTTCGTTCTTTTCATCCCTTTTTGTTCCTTTTTGCCCCTAAGTGTCCATGCTTCCATTAAAACCTCAAATACCTAAAACTTAAGAGTCGTCATCAGATATTGAGACAAAATAAACATTCGAGGATACTATTTCTATTAAAATAAAGCCCTAAATGAGTCCAATTTGTAGACTCATCATTAAGTCACGAACGATATGTGGTTGAACATAGTCACACTCTATCTGAAATTATTGGACATAAAGCTAGGATATATGGGCATGAAGTAAGAATAAGAATACTATGCCTTGAGTTATATCATTGGTAGCTTCCAAGCTTATAAACACTTCTCAACTGTGCTCTCTTTTCTGCTTACTACACTTCATTAGCTGTAACTCCTAGCTCCCACTAGAGTATATGACTACTCTTATTAACGTCCAAATCAAATCGCTTGATCTTACTGTATTCAACTTAATCTCTAATCCACAAGGTGCTAAACATGATATGGTTATACTTATCTAAACCACAAGATTCAGGTTCTATACCTCTATAGGAAATCTCATCTCATGAATACTTCTCCTTGTAGATGCCTTCAACAAACCTTGAGCCCATATCAAGAAACACCTAATGCAACATGCATTTGTCCACATGTTAACAACACCACATTCAAGCCTAATACTATAACCACTCCATGGACTCCTTCTAACCAATCCTTCTTAGAATTTTTCATCATCTCTACCAATTGAAATTTCACGTATTACTACCATGAATTGACTAATTGCTCACATTTAACTATTATTCATGGTAAAACCTCATCCCTTTCTTCCTCCATATTTATAACATTAGATGGAAGAAGAAGACCACCACTACCACAATAAGAAACATAAACCCTCTCCTTCTGTCATCACTCAACTACTATCAACAACATCGCTTTCAAAACTGAAAAGGATCAATGAAAGAGATCTAGGGAAAAAGATCATAAGCACGATTCATTCGAGAAATCTGATGTAAGAATATGAATGACATAACATTATGTTTCTAGACTTTGAGAGTAAATCATAAATTTGCGATACATAGCATATTATGAGACATGAGTGCTTATATAAATAAGTTCATCTTATGAGGCTGATATCCATAACTTTATGGAGTAAGATTGAGATCAATGGGCTAAAGGCTTTACCCCTCATTCTGGAAACTGAGCTTAGATGTGAATCTCTCTGAAGTGTATGAGCCTAGGTCATAGACATAATTATGATATTAAGAATATCTACAAGATGTTGTAATAACTTCACTTGAGGAATACACAAGATTATGAACGGATTGATATATCTATAAAACTCTTCATAAAGACATCACTATCTAATCCTCAACACTTGACTTGGTTTTTCATCTTATCATCTCCCCTTTAGGTTTGAAAAAGACACTTTAAAGCTATGGATCTATCCCATCATCTCTAAGCTGGTCTTCATTTTCTTTACTCTAATACTCGGGAAAGGCTTATTTCATGGCTACTAAACTCTCCATATGTAGGTACTAAGACTCGTTCTCAGATCTCTTTCTAAGATGCTTCTCCTAACCTCTTCTCATTTGGCTTATAAGGCCACTTAATCTAACTGTTAATAATCTCCCTTCTCCTTCTTAGCCTACTCATAATATCCTTCTAGGTTCATATTAACCTAACTGAAGGATGTTTTGAACTATATTTAAGAGGCTCATTATTGACTATATAAAATCCTTTCTACCAAACTCTTAGAGTAATAATTAATGCTTACATCAGCCTACTCCACATTGAAAACTCAAATACTCTATCTAGGCATACATGAAAAATGATTAACTTTATTGGAACCTTGTATGATTACACACAATCTCGAGTACACCTCTTAATTCTGTTGTTACTCTTATGACATAAAAACACTTCACTACTCTTATTTAAAAGTTAGAATACCATACTTGTACCACTCATCTTCATTGTAACTAACCTGTTAATTCCTCTCCTACTCTATGTCAAGTCTACTAGATTATATCTCAAAACTAACATTATCACCCTCATGTTTCCATTCTTTGTGACCACGATTCTAATCTCAAATTCAAGCCTAGTGTCTATTACAAAACATGGATATCAATATAATTTCCCACATACTATACTAACTCATTACAAATAAATGAAATTAAGAAACACTCGCCCCCAAAACCTCATGACAAATAGGTCAATCTTTATCTCTCAGTCTACCTATTTACATATTATTATCACAATCATTTTCAAAATCTAAGTACAACTTACCTACTCACTAAACATCATTGTCTAACTAGTTCTACAACCCTTAGAAAATCATGGGAACTCCCAAAAATCATAAGTCTGGCTTAGATCTATCACCTCATGAATACGCATGCTCTTCTATTCAATACCTACACTTGGTTGTTACTAACACAATGACACATTATTATAAACTCCTTTCTAGTTAAAGTGTCTCATCCTAACTAGTAACTCGTACTCTAACTTCTATCATGAACTCTACATAGACTCATCACATCTTAGTCTAACCACAAGGGGAAAAACTCAACATTTATGACTTACTAGGTACATGGCTACAACATACATAGTCTAATCATTAACTAACTCCATTTCTAAGGCTACAACACTTCTAAATGCAAACTTGTAACTCTGGGCACTTCTACTACTACTGGCTTATAATATCACAACTCATACTATCTTTCGGGTTAAAAATACTATCCAAACATTCTAAAATATACTCTCCTCTTAAAGGTCTCAGTTGAAACAAGGTTTAGAGAAGATAGTCACAGAGTACATCTCGCTTTTAGCTCCAACGCATGATTCGTATGAATAAGAGTGCATTCTTTCGAAACTCAACACTTAAACTCACTCAGGGGCTTCTCTCAAGCCCCTATGCAGTTTCATGATTTTCTCAAGACTTTTGTTGAGAGTAACTCATCGATAAGGATCTTGCTTTCCTTTTCAACTACCTTGAGAATGGGGGGTAGTTGAATGGGTATGAGGAACGCAAAAGATAGAAGGGAAACTTTTCTTAAATGTTTGTAGTTCCTCATTTATTGAGGTGGGACCCTCACAACCATAAATAAGATCCTACTTAACATGGCTTCATATACACCCTAGGACACTTGAACTTTGTGCTATGATACAAAGTTTGTCACTACACGAGCCTAAACCCTGGACGTGACAGGCACTCAAAACCATTGATGGTCCCCAAGAGAACCCTCATCCTTGCTTACTACAAACGGAAGACTAACTCAAGCATACATAACCTTAGAACTGAATTAAATTCATTAAACTCAAATAGTCAACTCATAAAGTCTGAACAATACTCACTAGGAATACTTATAGTTTGTAAATCAACTCAAAAGAAAGTTAATACAGAGAGACGCCTCTACTGTGTCTATCTATGAAGCCTCTACTATTAAGGAAGTATATCAGGACAAGACCCATGACACAACAAAACTACTAACTAGAAAAACTGTGAAGTCCTTCGGAATACAAGGAGGCTCACCAAAGTTGACTAGTGTCACGACCCAGGGGTAACCCCTAGATGTAACATGGTGTATAGAACCCCGAAGGACTCCATACAAGACACTTAGCTCTCATAACATAAGAAATAGAACAATAAGAGTAAAATAATGGTCCAAGTCCAAAACATTTTACAAAGCAACGTGGAAGTCTAATACACTAGTCTCATGATATCAATCTAATACAATAGAATGAAATTAGGACTAGCCTATACATCATGTCTAAAAGAGAAAATACATAAAAGAAAGTTAAAACAATAGTGTTCGTCCTCGAAGCAAGAGGACTCACTAAAGCTCGGGAATTAATCAAATCACCCACTAGCCATTAAACTGAGAACCCTGAATATCGGACACTATTGGGAAAAATGTAGGCAAGAGTATGCATTAGTACAAAACAATGTACCAAGTATGATAGCCATGCATATAACATTTAAATCATGCTAAAATGG
This sequence comes from Solanum stenotomum, assembly GCF_019186545.1. Classification (NCBI taxonomy): domain Eukaryota; kingdom Viridiplantae; phylum Streptophyta; class Magnoliopsida; order Solanales; family Solanaceae; genus Solanum; species Solanum stenotomum. Next base: position 67,312,013 of record NC_064282.1, on the reverse strand, counting down.
ACATTTCAATTCATGACATGCAATTGACCAAGCTAAGCATGGTATAAAAGAGTTATAAAACATAACTCATAAATCATGGTTAATGCAAGCTAACTTCATCTTTAAAACCTTTGAAGTCATATGTGATACTTCTTGAAGTAACCTTAGTTCATTTTTACTTGTGGGGAATCAGACATAACTAACATAGAGACCATGTGAGGTACAACATGATCCCCCGGTGTCTCCCACACGGAAAAGGGTTGTCCTCCTTGCCCAAGGTATGGACCATAAACTTATAGCTTAAGTGAATCCACTAGATAATCAACCTTTGGGGAACATAGTTATGGGATAAGGAGATTGCTACAAGAAACTCAACCTCTACTAAGGGGGAGCTTCCATCTCATGAGATTGCTTCTAGAAACCTGACTTGTACTAACGCGAGAGCTTCCATCTCATCATCAATATCCACTCGGTGCTAAGCATAAATCCCACGGATTAGTCATTTCTTACTTGACTTCATTAGTCATGGAAAGGTTCCCTTGGACAACTAAACCAAGCTAGTTCATTAGGATAGCTCCTTATTTTTTTATTTAATTAGCGGAGAAAGCCTTTCAACCTAATAATCCTTTTTATGTGAGAAAACCTTTCACATCATGCTAGTATTTCACAAAACAACATCATCATTGGTACTTTACTCTCAAAGCACCCTTAAAACATTTGCATAAATTTCATAAAACAATGCATAAGTCCATAATTTGCCTCTTTAGGTTCAAAACCCACTTTCAATCTGAAATGCTTAGAAAATATGGGTTAGAATGGATTTCATCATAAATATATGTAAAGCTTGCAATACATGTAAAGATCATATGATTCATAACTTAAAAACATGGGGATTACATGGGTTCATGGAGAAATCATTATAAAATCATCATTTCATCAATTCATACATAAAAGATTATAATTCAATCATTTAAAACAATAATGTAAAGAAGTGATGATAATTGAAGAAAACCATAGCTCAGTTGGGGAATTTTACCATTTAAAATAGAAAAATTTGGGAACTCCATGAATGAAAGGAATCCATGGATGAAAACTATAACATATTGAGTCCAAAATCTAGCCTTCAATGGAGGAATTGAGACCTTGACTTGAAACCCTAAGTTGAATCTTCTTATGCTTCAAATTTCTAGAGAGCGAAATATTTGGAGAGGAGATTTGGTTTTCTTTTGTGAATTTGGAAGAATAAAGTGAATGGGTTAATTTGGGGGTTAAAAAAGCTTATATAGGGGTCTTAGTGAAGGGTAAAATGACGTAGTATAGGAACTAATTAATTAGGAAAAAATCCAACTGTCCCTGAAACTCAACTGCCAGTAGTGACCCACGACCCACATCCGACGGACCATGGACTAACCAACGGTCCTTCCTCCACACTCGTGGTTGGTGGTCACAGAGTTTTACCTAGACCTACGGCCCCTAGACCATGAGGCGTGGACCTATCGACGGCTCGTGGATCCAGCCGGTTTCATTGCCTGGAGAATTTTTTTTGGTTGCCTTTCCACGGGCTTACCTACGATTTGTGGTCTAACCCATGTGCCATGGCTAGCCTGCGTGAATGGAACATTTAATTTTTAAAGTTTTTCTAGGCTTTCTTCTTTCGAATCTGGGGTGTTACAACTGGAGTGTAGAGTGATCTCAACGAAAAGTTTGTTGATAATCCTTAATACATGTATCTACATCATAAAAGGATGCATGTTGAAGTACATCAGTACATGGAATGTACGAGTATATAATATGACTGAATAAGTAAATAACTAAACTGAATGACTGAAAGCAGCTCAACTAAATCAATATATGAACATAAAGTGAAAACCATTTAAGCTTTCTAATAAAATATGATGTAAAAATAATATACTTTACTTTGTGGGGATTTTCTCTAACCGACAGCCACTAACATGAGCTTTGCAATTATACAATGTTTCACCGCGGTATAGGATGATATTGTGACTATGGATCCATCTTATTGGTCTTCTCAAATGGAGTGAGGAGTCGCATAAAGAGTCAATGCTATTCTATCCTACGTTGGCTACGTAGTTCAATAGGACTTTCGAATCATAAAAGACTTTAACCCAATTCGATGCTCGATACAACTCCTAAAATAAGTCATATAACTTTATGCTCTATGTTTAAAAACATAATCGTCCTCTGGTTTGAGACAATTGCTCAAACCATCCTCTTGAAAGAGGTAACTACTCTTGAAATATCTTTGAACTCATAACTCATTTGGAAATCAAAGCTTCGCATTTATCAATGTAAAAATTGATACTTTTGGGAATACATAGTTCCCTTATATTCTTAATCAGTTCATACTAGAAAACTCTTTCAAAAAAATATATGAAAATCATATTGTGATATGATCATTGATGACTGGAAAAGCCATACTGCATAAACATTAGTGGTATATCTAGATACCATACTTCTTAAACATTGATGGCATACTCGGCTGTCATACTAATCATGTTTTAAAAACTCATTCTCAAAACTCATCTTTACTTTCTTAAAAACTTAGTTTAAAACATAAATGTTAGCTTTAAAAAGCTTATTAGAATTTATAACTCAATTCATAGGGTTCACGTAGAATTATAGACATGAACAACTTAACTCAGGCGTCTTAATAACAATACGGAAACTTAGTACTAATAACTCAAGAGCTCAAGGACACAACTCAACTCAAGAATACTCAATTCATATGATTCATGTTAAATTATAGATATGAACAAATCAACTCAAGAATCTGAATGCATAACATATAACAATTCAATAATTAGGACTAGATTTTCATAAAGAAATAGGAACTCGAGAACTCCAAATCAACTCATCTCAAGAATACTCAAATCTAAGGGTAGAATCCTAGAATTCTCTTTTATTGATTTGAAAGTCGATGTAGGGCATGAGGATGAACTACTCCAACACTATAATATCCTAACATACCTGGAAGAACAAGGTTCTTGAAGAATCTTGAATAAGAACTTGATTAGAAGCTTTGAAACCCTAGCTTGAAGGTAAACAATCGAGAAAACCTTTCTTGAGATTCTTGAATTAGTTTCTTCAAATATCTATTGCCAAAACTTCTTATTTTCATTAGTGATTCATAATAGTATGGAGGAATTTGAGTTGGAAAGAATGAAATTCTTGGTGAAAAACTTCTTTTCAAGAAGAATCTTGAAAAAGATTGAAAGAGTTTTGAATGGAGTCTTCTAGTTTGATTTTTTCTTAGGGTTTTGCATTAAGGTTTGAGAGAGAAGAGAATGATGAATTAAGAGATAAAAATATGATTGGTTTTGGTCTTCAATTAGTCAATAAGTTCGTGCAGAGTTTTCTTAGAGGTAAAAAGACAAAAACGACCCTTTTTAATGTTTTTCCTTCAACTAATTCGTCATTGCACCGTATCAGGTTACTAAAATGATCATAACTTTATACTCAAAACATGGATTGTTGCGAAATTGTTGGCTTTGGAAAGTAGATTCAAATACCTTTAATTTGATAGGTTATGTGTCACGACCCAAGGTAACTCCTAGATGTAACAAGGTGTATAAGACCACAAGATGCCTCATACAAACAACTTCGCATATCATAACATAAAGTAATAGAAATGAGCAAAAAATTAAAACATTTTACAATACAATCAAAGTCTTTTATAAAATGAGCTGATGTCTAATACCATCATCTCAAACTATCTAAAGAACATGAATAAATCTTGGGTCACAGCCCATACAATAGTCCAAGGCATAAAATGAAAAGAAACATAAGGAAAAGGTGATTACATACTCGAACACCATGAGAAACATCCAAATCGTCACTTCCTTGAGTTACTATGAACCTAGTCACGAGCGTGAGTATCAATGTCGCCAGACCCTACATTTGATAATAATGTAGGCAAGAGTATGTGTTAGTACAATCATGTACTAAATATAATAGCTAGCATAAACAACATAAGCATCATGGTTAGTCAATATAAACCATAAGCATAATCAATGCACATACAACATCATCAAAATAAGAAAGGAATACTTGTCAAGCAACATTACTCGTCCTTAGTCAAGACTTGGGTGATCTGCCTCTAGTCAAGCAACAATCCAAGCTATTAATTTATTACAAAATAGTTTACATTATTCACACTTACTTTTTAAGATATGGGGATTCTCCTTCTTGCCTAGTTTTCAAAGGCTAATTGGTATTCGCCTTATGCCTTACTTACAAAGGCTAATGGGTATTCACCTCTTGCCTTACTTGCTTTATATCATGGGTACTCTCTTCCACAATCACATCATATGACACGGCTACTCGCCTCCACATCATTTCGTAAGAAGCATAGGCACTCGCTTCCATGTCCATCGTCATAATAGTAATGTGGGGACTTACCTCTTGTTCAATTCTTAGGATATGGGAAACACCTCATATCCTTTCATATGGAGGTCAAGGGTAATCGCCTCTAGCCTCAGGAATTACATAATCTTTTAGTCTAGATTCATTTTAGGTGAGCAATCCTTTCAACCTAGAATCATTAATGTGAGAAAGCCTTTCACTTTCATACATTCATACTTAAGCAATTCATGTAGGAAGTATCCCTTCCACAACAATAACATCAATTACCAACAATTCATATCATAAGCTTTACTCCCAAAGCACTACATCTCATGATCATTATCTCAGCTTTATTCTCAAGCAATTCTAATCATAATTCATCAATGCTACAAGGATAAGCCTAAACCCATAAAGTTTCCCTTCATAGCATCAACCCAATTATATCAATTCTAGATTATAATCATGGAACATACATAAGTACATGTAATTTCATCCTACAAACATGTAATTATACCAATTCTATCATAAACAATCACAATCCACTCAATTGGATCAACAATCATCATAACCCACAATAATTGAAGAAACCTAACTAGAATTGGAGAATTCATCATCAAATTGGGGAAATTCTAGGGGACTCCATGGATGGAAGAGATCTATGGATGAAAAGCCATCATACCTTGATTACAAAGCCCTCACAAGCTTGAAGATTGGAGACTTGACTTGACCCTACCTTTAACTTCTTCCTTCTTCTTCCAACTTATAGAGAGAGAATATTTGAGAAGAGTTTTGGGAATTCTTTTGGGATTTGAGAGAATGACTTATATGGGGGATTTTAGGGGTTAAAATACTTATAAAGGTGTTCTAGACTTAAGCAAAATGACAGAATATTTATTTAATTATAATTGGCAAAGACCCTTATGTCCCTAAAAGTAACCACTAGGTATGACCCACGGAACCACGACCAACGGACCATGGATGGACCTATGGTTCGTCTTGGTCAAGTGTGGTCTGGTCAGAGACTTTAGCCCTAACCCACGGACCCTTAAACAACAGACTGTGGACCCACCTATGGTCCATGGGTCGAGTCGTAGACCTGGCCTAGAGGTTTTCCTGAGGTTCCAACCACGGTCTGTGGTTGCCCACCATTGGTCAGCACCTGCAGTTTTCCAAAAATTGCTATTTGCCTTGTTTTGAATACGGGGTGTTACATTATCTCCCCCTTGGGATCATTTGTCCTCGAATGAGATTCTAAGCACGTTTCTAGATGAAAAGACTCAAGACTAGCAGCCCATCATGCATGCAACTCATCAAAATGCACACAACTAAGGAGGAAACATCTACTCCTAGCCAAACTTATTCAATGCACCATAAGGAAGTAGGAACTGCCTCTAACAACCCAATATGCATGAAATTTTCAGATTTCTTATATTCAAGGAGGAACTACCTTCTCCAATTCAAAACATGCTCTCAACACAATCTCATGGAGCTCATATGCAATTCAATCTCAAAAAGCATATCTAAATCATGTTCATCAATTCATCTCATGAAATGTATAGGCAAATCATACTCCATGCACTTTAACATGAGGAAAATGAATCACATAAACTCATTTTTTTCAAAAACACAAGTTTTTATGAACATGCATAACATAAGAAAATCATGGGAATATCTAAAACACACATGGCTTCAAATCATAAAACAAACCAAGAGAAACCTCATTACCTCGAGCTAGAGTAAAAAGAAAGAGATGAGGATATTGGGAATTCATATCGGCCTTGGCCTCCCAAGTAGCACCCTCAACTAATTGGTTTCTCCACAATACCTTCATAGAAGCAACTTCCTTGTTTCTCCATCTCTTAACTTGCCGGTGGAGAATCTTAACCGGGACTTCTTCATTAGAGAGTTTCATTAACCCCCAAGCATTCTAGGGGGACTATGGATGTCGGATCTCCAACACACTTCTTAAGCATAGAGACATGGAACAACAGATGCACCATTGCCAAATCATTTAGCAAATCAAGTTCGTCAGCAACCTTACCAACACGCCTCAAGATTTGACACGGGCCTACGTATCGGGGACTAAGTTTCCCTTTCTTCCCAAATCTTATCGCACCCTTCATGGGTGAGATTTTCAAATAGACCCAATCACTAACCTCAAACTCAAGGTCTCTATTTCTAACATTGGCATAGGACTTTTGTGAACTTTGGGCCGTTCTCAACCTCTCTCTAATGAGCCCGAGTTTAGCCATAGCCTCACGAACTAATTTGGGTCCAATAAAGGAAACCTCACCCACTTCAACTACCATATGGGAGATCTACACCTCCTACCATAAAGAGCTTTAATTGGGGCCATACCAATACTAGAATGGTAGCTATTATTATAAGCGAACTCTATCAATGACAAGTGATCATCCCAACTTACCTTGAAATTGATGACATATGCTCTCAACATATCCTCTAAAGTTTGAATTGCTTTCTCCGCTTGCCCATCGATTTGTGGGTGAAAAGTCGTACAAAGCTTCACTTTTGTGCCAAGACCCTTTTGAAATCTCTTCCAAAATTGAGAAGTAAATTGAGTACCTCTATCGGAAATAATGGACAAGGGTATCCCATGCAACCTTACTATTCCTTCAAATACAACTTGGCATAGTCTTCCTCCACATAAGAAACTTTGACGGGAATGAAATGCGCCGATTTCATCATTCCATGTACTATAACCCAAATCAAATCATATTGGCGCCGAGTACGTGGAAACCCTACTATAAAGTCCATATTCAAGTCTTCCCACTTCCAAGTAGGAATGCTAATATCTTGGGATAAACCTCCCGGTTTTTTATGCTCAACCTTTACTTGTTGGCAATTTGAACACTTAGCCACAAATCCCACAATATCTCTCTTCATCCCATTCCACCAATAGATCTCCCGCAAATCACGGTACATCTTGGTGACTCCATGGTGAATTGAATATCCAGAACTATGGGCTTCTGTCAAGAGTTGTTCCCTTGGATCATCAACATTTGGAACGCATAGTCGACCTTGGTATCTAAGTACTCCATCTCCCACTTGAGAGAAATCCTCAACAGACTTTTTGAGCACCACTTCCTTCAATTCTACCAAAGTCAGATCAAGACATTGTTTAGCTTTCACATCACTTACAAAAGACGATCTTAAACCATTGTGCACCATAATACCACCCTTGGCGGAGTCTACTAATCGAACACCCAATCGGGTCAATTTTTATGGACATCTCGTGCCAACTCTTTTCTATCATCAACATCGTGAGCAACACTACCCATAGAAAACTTACTAAGAGCATCCTTTACTACATTCACCTTCTTTGGGTCATAAAGAACATGCATATCATAATCCTTCAATAACTCGAGCCACCTTCTTTGGAGAAGATTCAAATAATTTTGATTCGACACATATTCCAAGCCTTAGTGGTCGGTGAACACATCTACATGAACACCATATAAATAATTCCTCCATATCTTTAAGGCAAAAACCATTGCCGCTAATTCAAGATCGTGGGTCGGATAATTCTTCTCATGTACCTTAAGTTACCTTGAGCATAGGTTATAACCTTTCTATTTTGCGTAAGCACACATCCCAACCCAATTCTTGAGGAATCACAATATACCACAAAACCATCTATTCCTTCTGGTAAAGTCAAGACCAGAGCAGAAGTAAGTCTATCCTTCAACTCTTGAAAACTCTTTTCACATAATTTGGACCATACAAACTTAGCCTTCTTTTGAGTCAAAGACGTTAATAGAGAGGCAATAGAAGAAAACCCTCAATAAATCATCGATAATAACTGGCCAAACCCAAGAAACTTCTATTGTTCGAAGGTGATAGAGATCTAGGTCAACTCTTGACCGCATCCGTCTTCTTAGGATCTACCTCTATACCTTTTCTTGAAACAATATGACCAAGGAAAGCTACAGACCTTAGCCAAAACTTACACTTGCTAAACTTTACAAAGAGTTGTTGTTCCTTAAGGATTTGCAACACAATTCTCAAATGACCAATATGCTCATCCTCACTACTTGAGTAGATCAAAATATCATCAATTAAAATAATCACAAACATATCAAGGTATTGTCTAAACACCCTATTCATCAAGTCCATAAATGTCGTCGGAGCATTATTCAACCCAAACGACATTACCAAAAACTCATAGTGACCATATCAGGATCTAAAATCCATCTTCAGAATATTTTCTTCCTTCACCCTCAATTAGTGCTAATCGGATCGGTGATCAATCTTAGAGAAATAACTTGCACCCTAAAGTTTGTAAAACAAATCATCAATCCAAGGGAGAGGATACTTGTTCTTAATAGTCACTTTGTTCAACTGTCGATAGTCAATACACATTCGGAGTGAACCATTCATTTTCTTGACGAACAACACTAGAGCACCCCATAAAGAGATACTTGGTCGGATAAAACCTTTATCTAACAGATCTTCCAACTTTTCCTTCAACTCCTTAAGTTCTATCGGAGCCATTTTATAAGGAGGAATAGAAATAGGTTGTGTATCCGGGAGAAGGTCAATACCGAAAACTATTTCCCTTTCGGGAGGAATACGGTAGATCATCAGGGAATACTTCTGAAAACTCATTTACATCTGGCACCGAATCAAGAGAAGGGGTTTAAGAATCTACATCCCTTACCCTAACTAGATGGTACAAGCAACTCTTTGAAATCATCTTTATATCTTTAAGACATAAAATAACCCGACTCTTAGGCATATAATTTCCCCCATTCCACTCAAGGATAGGATCATTTGGGAATTGGAACTTAACAACCCTTGTTCTACAATCGATAGAAGCATAACATGAATGCAACCAATCTCCTTGAGGGGTAGGGTTGTGCCTATGACGAGTATCTCCCTTATTCTTAGCAATCTAAAGACAATTCCTTATATTGTGATCCGTCTTGCTACACCCAAAACAAGCATTGGAACCCCCTAGACACTTACCCTCATGATTTCTCTCACACTTAGCACAAGTAGGCATCATGGACCTATTACCATCTCCTTGAGGTTTAGGGTTAGACACCTTTTCATTGTTTGACCTTGGAGGAGCATTTGAAGAACCTTGCCTGGAGAACTTTTGCCGAAACCTTGAACAACCCCGTCCACCGGACCTAGAATATGAAAAGTTATCATCATCCGTTTTATCCCTCTTTGCTTCCCTAGATCTTTCCTTGACGTCTTCTTTCTCAATTTGTTGGACATGCACCATAAGGCGAGAAATGTCCATGTCATGTACAAGCATAGTAGTGCAACATTCTTTAACTACCAAGTTAGACAGACCCGACACAAACTTGCTCATCTTAGTCCTACGATCTGCCACAATAGAAGGAGCATATTTAGATAGTTGAGTGAACCTCAGAGCATATTCCCTTACACTCATATTTCCTTGTCAAAGGTTAATGAACTCAAGCACCTTGGCTTCTCTGATCTCGAGAGGGAAGAGCCTATCAAGAAAAGTACTTTTGAACCTTTCCCACTCTATGTGACTCGCTTCTTTCGGCCTTGCCTCCTTCTACTGTTTGAACCAAATCTGAGCAACCCCTTTGAGGTTATAAGCGGCCAATTCCACCTTCTCTACCGGAGTCATTCCCATAATAACAAGTATCTTATAGACCTCATCAATAAATTCTTGAGGATCATCCTCCACTTTGGATCCATATAATTTCATCCTTGTAAAGTCCCTCACTTTTGCCGCCGTCGTACCCACATTTGGGTTCACGGGGGTTACCACCTCTCTATTGGCTTAGGTTGTCACAGGTTGAGCAAACACTTGAAAAACTGACCTAAACTCTGCATTTATCACATTCTTAGTCAAAGTATCAATCAGAGCTTGAAGAGGATATTGGGGAGGAACTTCTTGACCCACATTGTCTCCCTCAGTCCTTTTACCATTAGCCCTTCTAGTAGTCATATCCTGAAAACCATCGGGCCAAGATTAGGAGAATGACCTTATAGAGCTAAGCTCCATGGCATGACTTAGAGAAATGAAGAAGAGAAGTTTCCTAAACATCTAGTAGCCTTTTATTCATAAATGTGGCGCGCTTCACACTTATGAACAAGACTCTACTTAACATTGTTTGAGACATCATAAAACCATTCTAAACCTTTTGCTCTGATTACCAAGTTTGTCACGACCCAGGGTACCCACCCTAGATGTAACAAGGTGTATAAGACCCCGAGAGGCCTCATACAAGCCACTTAGAATATTATAACATAAAGTAATAAAAATGAGCAAAGATTTAAAAGATTTTACAATACAATCAAAGTCTTTTATAAAATGAACTAAAGTCTAATACCATAGTCTCAAACCATCTAAACAACATGAAAAAGATATTGGGTCACAACCCATTCAATATTCCAAGACATAAGATGAAAAGAACCATAAGGAAACAGTGATCACATCCTTGAACACAATGAGGACTCACCAAATCATCACTTCCATGAGCTACTATGAACCTAGCCACGAGCATGAGTATCAATGTCGACATACCCTACATTTGATAAAAATGTAAGCAAGAATATGCGTTAGTACAATCATGTACTAAATATGATAGCTAGCATAAACACTATAAACATCATGGTTAGTCAATATAAACCATAAGCATAATAAATACACATACAACATCATCATAATAAGAAAAGAATACTTCTCAAGCAACCTTACTCGACCTTAGTCAAGACTTGGGTCATCCACCGCTAGTCAAGCTTACCTCATGGAAGAATTCTAAAGAAACAATCCAAGCTATTTATTTATTACAACATAGTTTACATTATTAATACTTACTTTTAAAGACATGTGGATTCACCTCCTTACCTAGCTTTCAAAGGCTAATGGGTATTCGCCTCTTACCTTACTTATAAAGGCTAAGGTATTCCCCTCTTGCCTTACTTGTTTTAGATCATGGGTACTCGCCTCCACAATCACATCATATGATAGTGGTACTCGCCTCCACATTATTTCATAAGGAGCATGGCTACTCGCCTTCATGTCCATTTGTCATAATAGAAACGTGGGGAATCACCTCTTGTTCAATTCTAAGAAGTATGAGAATCACGTCATATCCTTTCATATGGAAGTCAAGGGTAATCGCCTCTAGCCTCATGAATAGATAATCTTTTAGTCTAGATTTATTTTAAGTGAGTGATGTTTGCACAATCAACGACACGTCTTATAGTTCAGGTGTCTACGATCGTGTAATAGTATAGTAACCAAACCGAGGGTTGGGGTCGGGTCCCAAAGGAGTGGTTTTGAGAATCAATAGAAAATTAGAATTAAGTTCTTAATAGTCGTTGTTAGAGATATTAGCGATTAAAAACATTATAAATCGAAAGGGGGTGACACAAAAGTGTCAAATATCGATTGGGGGGCTTTCTTAAAAGTATGTAAAAATAGCATAATGACAAGAAAATCAAGTATGGGGAAAAAGTTCTTGGGTTATGACTGCAATACAAGTTGAAAAAAATGGTTGGGTACATGCTTTCAATAGGAAATTTGAAAGATAATAGTGACTAGGCTAAGCTTTAGATGGAAATAAGTTCCCTCTCGGGCAACTTACCCTGTTTCAAATGTGTTCCTCTCGGACACCCATTTGCCGCATGAAGACCAGCCTACGCCTTACCCCACTCACTCTCTCGAGCTGAGTGTTAGGATATGGGACTAGGGCTCACCCTCTCGGGCTGAACCTCATGTCGACCCACTCCTTAGGCCATCAGTCTAGTGGTCTTGGTTTCGCGACCTCCCTCTCGGGCAAGACGAAAACACATGGGTGGCTTTGTATTTGCAACTACAAACCCATTAAATTAAACGACAAAAACTAGGTGAAATCACCATTAAAATACATCTAACCTATCACCAAGCAAGACCCAACAATAATATCAACACATAGTTGCAAAATCACACCCCAAGAATTGGGGTTTTTAGCCACACATCAAGAGATAGAAATTTATACCTAAATGAGTTTGCATTCAAATGGGTATGAAGATTTAAGTCTTGTTACAGGCCAAGAATGAAGAATCCGAGAGACCTAACTCCAAATCATGAAGATGAAAACCCTATTCTTCTTCAAGTCTCCAAAACCCTCTCCAAACTTGAGAGAAAAATTGCTAAAAAGTAATATTCTAAAGTTAAAATTATAATAATAGTTTGACTCCTAAAAATTAGTATGAGTTCAGCATTTATAGACTTCAGGTTTGTGCTGCAGTGGATCGTTCAGCAAGGTTAGTCGGAATCACCGATCAACTCGGTGATTCACCCTTTGGTGTAGTTCATCAACGTCTTGCACTAGCCTTCAGCATCGTCGTGCTCTATGTCATTGGGTGACATAGTAGTGCTTCACGGAATTACTCGGCGATACGCCGACTGCTCCTATTTTCTGCCGACTTGATCCTTTCTTTCAGGGCTCAGCACACTAGAATAGAAGGCGAGGTAAGGCACTTTGGCGGCTCATCAAGTGGACTCGACGATCCTCAGGCCTTCATTTCTTCGTTGTTTTTAGCCTTTTTGTCCCTTTTTGTGACGTAGTGTCCATGTTTTCCTTCAAACTTCAAATACCTGAAACTTAAAGGTTTTCATTAGATATCGAGATAAAACAAGCATTTGAGGACACTATTTTTATTAAAGTAAAGCCCTAAATGAGTCCAATTTGTGGACTCGTCAACACTCCCAACTTAAACTTTTGCTTGTCCTCAAGTAAAACTCAAGTTCAGTAGTTCAAATAGGATATCTCAAATAGTTCTACACAAGATTAAATCATGAACATACACAACAAGACTCAAACTACTCATGCAAGGATCAATTGTGTACTCAAAGATTCAATTTGTGGCACACCATTACCAAAGAATCTCATGCTCACAATACTTGCTACTTGTGCAAGTTCAAGCTTAACAAAAAGTATCTAAATTCCCTCACATAAAGAATGATTCCTTATTCACCAAAGAGTCTAATCAATTTAAGATCAAGAATCAGATGCAATGCTCACACTCAAAAAGAGGAACACAATGCATGTTTCCACCCATAGGCTTGCCCTTATTTTCTTATCAATCTTCGGTTCGACTCACTCAAGATCAAAAAGGTCTTTCTAAGGCTTGTAATGGGGATGAGTGCAAAGGTATGGTCATTTAGTCTCAGTGACTTTTCATCCTCATGAGATGTGGTGTTCTCGAAACCTTATTTTTCCTTGCCTTATCACTTCTTCTTCTAGTACTTCTAAGTCATCATTTTATTCATTCTCCATGAATTTCTTGGAAACCCAATTTCTTTCGTACTTTTATTTCACCATTTTTTAGATATATGGAGGATTTCCATTTTTATGCAACATCATGGGTTAAGGGAGACTTTTCTTGCACTTCTTGACTTCTCCTTTCTGTTTTTACAACACCCCCAACTTAGGCTTTTGACCTAAGTTGGCTATTTGCTAAACTACAAATCAAGAGGATTATAGTTAGTGGGTCAAGTAAGGTATAGGATTCATCAAGGTTCTTACAAACAAAGGTAAGGCTCAAAGGGTGTTCAAAAGAGTTTCACCCGCTCACGAGTAGGCCATAAAAGAGGTATATGTCAAATTTGGCTCACACTCTTTAGAGTTTTCTAGGATCATTTCAAGAGCACGCCTTTGTAAATCAATCAAACTAATGGGCAAATTCTGGGTTTATTCATGCATGGTTCAAAGTAAGCTAATCACACAAGGCATCGACACTTTAAGTTAAACAAGACTACACACTTTCACTAGTGTGCAACGGTTCAAAGAGATGCAAAGAGTTCACATATTGTCTATGCAACTTCATTTGGCCTAATCGTAGCCGTACATTCATGTTCGTTCAATTGAGAGCACTATTCAAGTCATCGATATTGCTCAGGATCAAGACTTAAATTTTTGCAAAAGAATAGCCACATTCAGACACGAGGGGTGGAAAAAATGTGCAAAAATTTCAAAATATTTCCGAAGGGTCAAAATCATATTGCAATGAAAAATAAAAAGAGCCATAAGCTCAAACATACACAGAAAAGCAGATAAACACAATTTTGAAACAGAACAACCCAAATATATACACAAAACACTAGTCACAAATAGCACATAGAAGTGAGTCTCACCCTACCATAAATAAATAGTGTTTGTCGTCAAATGCAAATGAAAGTAACCCAAAAGTAAATGTAATTAAGACAGAGAGGAAGGTAGAGAAAGGTCCTATCTATGCAGTCTCTCTATCTATCGTGGCATCAGTCCCCGGAGTAGCCTCAGATGGAAAGGCAGTGCCAGATCCACTAAAGGTTGCTGTGGACGTCTCAGTCGGCAATGTCTGGATTACTGGTTGCACCACCGTCTCTACTAAATCTGGCAACTCCCTGAATATACTTGTATCTTGGATCTCTCTCATCTCCTCCTCATCTTCTATCAACTCCTCGTCGTTCTCTGCATCTGACTCTGCATGTATTGTGCCATCCCCTTGCACATCTCCGATGGTCTCAAGAGCATCCTCATCATCTACACTTCTTTTAGTGAAGTGAAGTCAGTAGACTTAAGATAGTCTACGTCCTTCCTCAAACCGTCACCTCAGAGGCCTCCCCATGTCTGCTCTCACAAGAAACGACTCTCACTGCCAAGGCATCGATAGAGGTCTGAAGGGGTGTAAGTAATGCTAGTATGGCTCTGTCGATCATCCCTGGAACAGACCTCTCCAGTCGGGTAGCTCTCACATTAGCTGAATAGGCCAACTGCCCCATCTTCAGGATCATGGCATGAGTGATCCTGGCAGGCTGGGAGGATGAGGAAACACCTGGAGCCTGTGAGGAAGAGGAAGAAGGAGCGGGTGTACCTGAGGGCTCAGAGGCTTGAGTAGGCGAAGATGTCTCTGCTGGTAATGAGTCAAAATTGATCTCTGGAAAGGTATATGGAGCTGTTCTTCTCCTGTCAACCTCCTCTCGTGTGAACTCGGCCTTTATACAACGGAAATCAGTGGAGGAAGACGGGGTGACCTCTACATCGCTAGCAGGATAACGGGGTACTTCGGCATAGCTCAGTGATCAAAACAAGAAATGGAAGAGATGTCTGCATCTATTTGGCTCTCACATCCATCTCATGTGATACCAGCAGTCCCAGGTCGATCTGCCTCCTGGCTATGATAAAACCATGGCAAGTCATCTTAGGATGATGCAGATTGGACTCCTTCTGCGATGGTATGATAGTGCTGCTGATGAAGCCAAACCAGTACCGGGTGGCGATGTTAATATCCCTCTTTTCAATAAGAGCTTCAGCATCAATCCACCTCAGAGTGGTGTCTGAAATCATCAGAACTAACCAACCCTTCAAATCATCTAGGGATGGAACAATAGGCAAACCCTGGTAGGGGAGTATCGAGTGCAGCAGTAGTACCAATACAATAGTAATATGCTCGATGTGACACTCTACCTCCTTGCCTCTAACAATAACCGTCGAAATTCACTAGCCTTTTTCTTATTTTTTGGGACTAACTCCCCATAGGCTAAGTAGAATTCCCGAACCCAGGCAGGAATGCAAGGACCCCGTGGTCTAGTGAACTGCTCGAACTCATGATACCTGAGCGTGTCAAGCACCCTATATAGTATTCTCAAGATTATTGCTTTCAATTAGTATAATAGTTATCGATTTGCGCTCGAAACTAGGATTTCTTTGCTGCCTAGCATTACAAAAAGTTAATTGATCAGCATAAAAGGTTAGTCTCTAAAACCCTGATTTTATTTTTGAAAATTTTACACTCATTCTCAAGTATAGTATCAGGATGATGTGTGCTAGGCCTCTCTGATGGAAATAGGTTGCTATGATGTTGTTTTCAATTCGTAAACTTTGCCTAAAATGCTTAAATGGTTGAATGCCTTAGTGTTTGCTCTTTGAATTAATTAACCTTGATAGGGGTGTGGCATGTTAGTTTTTAGGTTGAATGGGTAAAGTCTAAGTAGCTCATTTGCGTGCTAAATGACAAAATTTGCTCGATGAAAGAACGGGTAACACCACTTTTAAGAGCGGATATCGTCAAATGGCATAATTCAGAGAATTTGGGAAAAATTTGAGTACCCTGAGGTGATGGGTAGTATAGTTCTTGATTTAATTTCATGAGTGCATTCTTTGATTTGATTTTAAGGGATTGCAAGATTGAATTTGAGAAGATGGGTTGAAAATAGGAATGTTGGGGCAATTGGCGAGCTAAGTCGAGCTCGCCGAACGACTCTGCGGTTCACCTAATGTTCCTATATCGCCAAATATTTAGTGTTTGGTTGACATTTAAACCTGTAACTTTTTGTGAGAAGTCTGAGTGCACCAAAAGCATTCGGCGACTCGCCGAAAGTCTTTATATCGCCCTTCATATGTATCCCTGGAACCCTATTGCATTGTAACTTTTGGCGGACACATCCTGCTCACCAAAAGTAGTCGGCAGTTCGCCGAATGATCCTACCTATCGCCAATTTCTCCTCATTGTTAAGCCAAACCCTTCGGCGAGCTCGTTTTGGTTCGCCAAAGAGGTTCGGCGACTCGCCGATCAGATCAGCGAGTCTGTCTGCAATAACTTTTTTGTGCTTGCATTTGAGTTTCTTCTTGATCTTTTGCAGATATGGTACGCACCAACTTAAATGACCCCCTTCAGAAAATGACAAAAGGCATTACAATAAATGAAGGAGGATCACGTCCTTCACAAAAAAGAAAGCAAGATCTGCCACCGGAATATAAAGGAAAAAGGAAAAACATATAGCAAAGAAAGGAGTGGCTATTGAGCCAGATTTTGTTGAACCAGAGGATGAACTACCTCTGATTGATAGAAGGAGAGCGCTCTGTGCTAGATCTCAGTCCACAACCGCCAATACTCCCTCAGCTGCCACGCCTCCGACTACTTAACCAATGCCACCTCCAGTGGCCCCTACACTCTTTGTAATTCCACCTCCACCCAGATTGCTAAACAGATTGAAAGGCGATGGTTTACAAACCATTCTTGAAGAAAAGTTACTATCTGTGGAAGGTTTGGATGGTAAGCATGTTGAAGTGCTTGACATGCTCAGGTATCATGACTTCGAACAATTCACTAGGCCACGGGGTCCTTACATACCTTCCTGGGTCCGAGAATTCCACTTAGCCTATGGGGAGTTGGTCCCAAAAAATACGAAAAAGGCTAGTGAGTTCCGACTAGAGAAGTCGGTTATGGTTCGAGGCAAGGAGGTAGAATGTCACAGCGAGCATATCAATGCTACATTGGGACGACCGCTGCACTCGGTACAACCCTACTAGGGTTTGCCTATTGTTCCATCCCTTGATGATTTGAAGGGTTGGTTAGCTTCGATGATCTCTGATACCACCCCAAAGTGGTTGGATACAGGATCTCCCATTGAGAAGAGTGATATGAACATCACATCTTGGTATTGGTTTGGTTTCATCAGCAGCACTATCATGCCGTCCCAGAATGAGTCCATTCTGCGTCATCTGAAGGCAACTTGCCCTGGTTCTATCATGTCTAGGAGGCGGATCGACCTGGGGTTATTGATTTCACAAGAGATGGTTGTGAGAGCAAAACAGACGCAGACATCACTTCCATTCCCAGTTTTTATCACTGAATTGTGCCAGTGTGCTGGAGTACCGCGGGATCCTGCTAGTGATGTTGAGGTCACCCCTTCTTCTTCAATCGATATCCGGCATATAGAAGCCAAATTCACATGAGAAGAGGCTGACAAGAGGAGAGCTATTCCAGCAGACACTTCACTAGAGTTCAACGTTGACTCGTTACCAGCGGGAGCACCTCCACATACTCCGACCTCTGAGCCTTCAGGTACATCTTCTCCTTTCTCTTCTTTACAGGTCCCAGGTACTTCGTCCTCCTTCCAAACTGCCAGGATTACCCAAGCTATGATCCTGAAGATGGGGCAGCTGGCCTATTCAGCAGACGTGAGAGCGACCCGATTAGAACGATCAGTCCCAGGGATGATTGACAGTGCCATCTTAACTGCACTGACCCTCATAAGAACTATTGTCGATGATCTGACTGCTAGAGTCACTGCTTGTGAGAACAGACAGGGGGAGACTCCCAAGGTTTCAGCACTCAAAACCGAAATCGCAGAGCTGAAGAAGGACCTAGCCTATTTGAAGGCTACCGACTTCATAACTTTGATACTGGGTGCAGATGACAAGGATATTCCTGAGACATCTGGGACTCCTCCGGCTAATACGGGAGACGTGCACAAGGATGATGCAGGACATGTAGAGTCGGAGATAGAAACTGATGAGGAGCAGATAGTAGTGCACGATGAGGTAGTGCGCAAGATCTTACAACGACTCCTAGTGGATCTGGCACTACTAGTATGTCTGAGGCTACTCCAGGGATTGATACACGCGACCAGATAGATGCACCGGGCACCGATGCCCATATTCAAGCCCTGACAGATAGAGAGGCTGCGTAGACAGGATCCTTCCTTTCCTCTCTCTCTTTTTCTTTTAATATTTTAACTATTGATACCGTTTACTTGCATTTGAGGACAAACGCTCTTTGATTGGGTGGGTGAGGCTCACCTTTTGGACAAATTCCTCGTTGTTTTGTGCATATAATTGGGTCGGTTGGTTTATTTGAAGTTATGTTTTATACTGTTTTTCGTGAATGTTTGACCTTATGGCTCCGTTTGTTTTTAATTGTAAAATAATTTTGATCCTTCCGAAATTTGTTTGAATTTTTTGCACATTTTCGCCACCCGTTATGTGTTCTTGAATGTGGCTTTGTTCTTTTGTAAAAAAAATTGAATCTCAGTTCTGATGAATATCGATGACTCAAATATTGCTCCAAATTGAACAAACATGAATGCACGGCTACGATGAGGACAATTAAAGTTACATAGATAATATGTGAACTCTTTGCATCTCGTTGTGACTAGCCATTTATCGAATTAACTCTCTTGTAATGAGCGTTGCACACTAACGAAAGTGTGTGCTCTTGTTTGACTTAAGTATCGATGCCTTGTCTGATAAGCTTACTTTGAACCTTGCATGAATGAACCTAGAATTTGTCATGTTAGTCTAATTGATTTAGTAAGGTATGCTCTTGAGATGATCTTAGGCAACATTTAAAGAGTGTGACACAATTTGACATATACCTCTTTTGTGACTAACCCGTGAGCGTGTGAAACTCCTTGAACACCCCTTTGAGCCTTACCTTTCTTTGGAGGAACCTTGATGAACCTTAGACCTTATGTCACGACCCAAACCTAGGGCCTAGACGTGACATGGCGAATGAGGAACCCGAAGGAACCCCAAACAAGCCTCTCAAACGTGTCATCACACTTCATCGGTCGCGGAAGTACAATTAACATTAATTAACAGGAAATAGTGACTAAGGGCAAACCATTTCAAAAAGACATCATAGAACAAGAGTCAAGCTCATTTACAAAATACTTGTCCAACGCACACCTCTACATACATAGATAGGACGGGGGCCATGACATACTACCGGCTCCCCTCATAGTCAAAATACAATTGCAAGCTAAAGTCTCAAAACATAGGAGTAGGAAACATAACATAGCCCTCGAATCATTGAGGACTCACCAACAAACTCGGATAAGCAACGTACTAGCCACGTGAATGGAGAGAAGGATCAAGAGTAGCTCCGGTCCCTACATGGTGACATCATGTAGGCAAAATATGCGTTAGTACTTGGAATGTACTAAGTATGCGGGGTGCAACACAACAATAGACAAGGACACAATCGAAATACAAGAAATAGTTTCATAGGCATTATGAATAACAATATGAGGATGCATGATCAAAGTGAAGTCAAAACATGTTTAAGTAAATCTATACTAATAGTAGATATCATATGTGTATGCATGATCCAACCAATCTATAACCCCAACTTAGGATGGGGGATGCCGTTCACACCCGGACACCCTGGTGGCAAGGTATAAACCCCTCACATGGTTGATGTTGGTCACACCCCAAGCATCCTAGGTGGTGAGATATAAACCTCTCACATGGTTGATGTTGGTCACACCCCAAGCATCCTAGGTGGTGAGATATAAACCTCTCACATGGTTGATGTTGGTCACACCCCAAGCATCCTAGGTGGTGAGATATAAACCTCTCACATGGTTGTCCGGTTCTTTTCCCCCGGACCGGGCATGGTCATGCAACACTTTATATAGGAAATTCCCATTAGGCTCTAATGCAATCTCACGTATGGAATGAACATATACACAAGCTTAGTTTGTCATCAACACATCTCTGGATTGCCATACATCTCATAACTCAAGCTTTAAAGCATCGATTCATCAATTCTCCATAGTTGGACATTTTGTCAAACACCTTGAAGGCATGTAATGGAATCAAAGAGCATGGAAAATAGGGTAGTAATTATGCAGCCAAACCAGTGAACAACCTACAACAACACCTTTTAACACCCACAATACCACATGAAAATCTCCACATCCATTCCAAATTTAGATTCAAGTTCTAGAGTCACAACATGCTCAAAACAATCACTTTTCATGTTTAAAATTCAATGTGCAGGAAATTATTACAAAGAACAAGACTAATTTATGAATCTTAACTTAAACCATGAATTAGTGAGTAGAATAGAGTCTAGGCACTATGGGTGGAAGGACCCATGAGTTCAACACCACATACCTTGAGTTCTTATGAAGGTCTTGAGAGTGTCTTCAATGGAAGCTTGGAACTTGGAGCAAGAGTCTCTTCAATCTTGAGGAAGGTTTTGGATTAGGGTTCTTGAGAGAACTTGAGAGAAAATGTGTCTAAGTATGGGAGAGGTGTTTTGGGAAATGTTTTAGAGATGGGAATTGAACTAATGGTATATAGGAAATAACATATGCCCTTTGGAAAAATGGTCCAACACTTAGAAAAAAAAATGAGGCGGGTGAACAGTAAAAACGCTCACTGGAAATTGCATTTCCTGCCGGACAGATTTTACGAAAATGGGCATAACTTCTTCGTCCGAACTCCGAATGAGGTGAAACAAAGTGCGTTAGGTAGATAACTCAAATGGCTTTCCATGTATATTTTATGGGCCACCCAATTATTTGTGTGCTAGGAGATATGACCCTCCAAAATAGACCCTCGAAAAAGGCTTCACTTGGAAATTTCGGATTTTGATACGGTTGCTCTAAAATTTGGGTTAGACCCATTTCCCACTTAATTTGACCCCCTAAACAAGAATATGAAGTCGGATATTCGAAAAACGAAGCGGATTTTTTTTGATATAGCTAAACAAGTTTCCGGTAACTTTCGAAGCACATTTTTAAGAACCTTTTGGGTCATTTCACCTTATTTGATCCACTACCTATAATCCTCTTGATTTGTGGTTTAGTGAATAGCCAACTTAGGCCAAAAGCCTAAGTTGGGGGTGTGGTGAAAAAGGAAAAGGAGTAGTCAAGAAGTGCAAGAAAAGTCTCCCTCAACCCATGGTGTTGCGAAAAAATGAAAACCCCCCATATAAAAAAAAGAAAAGAAAAAGAAAAGAAAAGAATGAAAAAGCAAAGTTGTGGAATAAAAGTACAAAAGAAATTGGGTTTCCAAGCAATCATGGAGGTGAATAAAAAGATGACTTAGAAGAACTAGAAAAAGAATTGATAAAGGAAAAGAAGGAGATGCCTTGAGAATGCCACATTTCATGAGGATGGAAGTCACTAAGCCTAAATGACCATAATTGTGCACTCAGCCCCATTACAAGCCTTAGAAAAACCTTTTTGATATTGAGTAAGCCGAACAAAAAATCGATTCAAAAATAAGGGCAAACATATGGGTGAAAACATGCATTATGTTCCTCTTTTTGAGTGTGAGCGTCGTACAGGATTCCTGATCTTAAATTGATTAACTTATGTGTGTGAATATGGGATCATTCTTTCTGTGAGGGGATTTAGATACTTTTGTTGAGCTTGAACTTGCAGAAGTAACAAGTATCGCGATCATGAGATTTTTTGGTAATGGTGTGTCACAACTTGAATCTTTGAGTACACCATTGATCCTTGCATAAGTAAATTAAGTCTTGTTGTGTGCATTCATGATTTAGTCTTGTGTAGCACTGTTTGAGGCATCCTTTTTGAATGGCTGAACTTGAGTTTGCTTGAGGACAAGCAAAAGTTTAAGTTGGGGGTGTTGATGAGCCCCAAATTGAACTCATTTAGGGCTTTATTTTAATAGAATGCTTGTTTTATCTCAATACCTGATTTAAATGATTACGTTTCAGGTATTTCAAGTTTTAATGAAATCATGGACACTTAGGCGTAAAACAGAACAAAAAGGGCTGAAAAGAACAAGAAAAGAAAGTTTGCGGATCACCGAGTCCAACTGGGCAAGTCGCCGAAAGGACATGCACTGCCCTTTGTTCCAGTATGCGAAGCCCTGAAGGATGTGGATCAAAAAGTGATGAAAGGAGCAGTCGGCGAGTCGCCAAATAGTTCCACGAAGTAGTGTTGTATCGCCCGATGATCCAGAATACGAGGATGCTAGAGGAAAGACACGAAAGGTGATGAGCTGACCAAAGGGCGGAACGCCTAGTTCATCGGTGATCCCGACTAGCGTCGCCGAACAAGCCTCCGCAGCACGATATGTGAAAACTATAAATACTAGTTAGAGTTGTAGTCTTAGGGAGGAACATTTTAGAGTAAAATTATTATTATTCTATAGTAATTTTTAGATATTTTTCTCTCATGTTTGGAGAAGGTTTTTGGGAGACTTGAAGAAAGGGTTTCATCTTCCCCAAGTTGGAAGTGGGTCTTCTCTATTCTTCTTGCTTTGCTTAATTCAAGGTTTAATTTCTTATACCTAGTTGATTTCATTACCATGTTAGGTATAATTTCTTATTTATTGATGTGTGGCTAAAAACCCCCATTCTTGGGGTGTGATTTACCAAATATGTGTTGATAGTATTGTTGGGTCTTGCTTGCTGCTAGGTTAGATGTATTTTAATGGTGATTTCACCTAGTGGTTGTGGTTTAATTTAATGGGTTTGTAGTTGCAAATACAAAACCACCCATGTGTTTTTGGCTTGCCCGAGAGGGAGGTCGCAAAACCAAGACCACTAAACTATGGCCTAAGGAGTGGGTCGACATAAGGTTCAGCCCGAGAGGGTGAGCCATAGTCCCATATCCTAAGACTCAGCTTGAGAGAGTGAGTGGGGTAAGGCATAGGCTAGTCTTCATGCGGCAAATGGGTGTCCGAGAGGAACGCATTTGAAACGGGGTAAGTTGCCCGAGAGGAAACTTATTTCCATCTATAGCTTAGCCTAGTCACTATTAATTTACAAATTTCCTATCGAAAGCATGTACCCAACATCTTTGTATCAGTATGTATTCCGTTCACCCCCAAGAATTTCTCCCCAATCTTGACCTTTTATTGTGTATTTAGCTGTTTTATCACTTGTTACAAAAACCCCTTTGATATTTGACTCTTTCGTTTCACCCTTGATTTACAATGTTTTTAATCGCAAATATCTTTAACTACGACTAATTTGAATGAAATTCTAATTGGCTATTGATTCTCAAAATCACACCCTTGGGACACGACCCCAACCCTTGGTTGGGTTACTAAATTATCGATAACCGTAGACACTCATACAGTAGGATAGTGTCGTTGGTCACGATGAGCATCAAGCATGCTTACCATCCAAACCCTCCACAGATAGTAACTTTTCTTCAAGAATGGTTCGTAAACCATTGCCTTTCAATCTGCTCAGCAATCTGGTTGAAGGTGGAGCTACGGGGAGTGCAGGGGCCATTGAAGGTGGTGTCAGCGCTGTCACTGATTCAGTATTCGGAGAAGTTACAACTACTGAAACTCTGGTTGGGAGTTGATTGAGGTCTATAATTTTGAGCCTATTATGTCGGTGAATCAAAGGTTGTTCATCTTCCAGCTCAAAAACATTTGGCTCAATTGCTGACCCTTTTCTAGCGATATACTTCTTTCGTTTGCCTTTATCTCCCGATGGGAGATATTACTTTCTTTTCTGTGGAATATGTCATCCTTCTTCATTTATCCTAATTCCCTTTGACTTTTTCTGAGGTGGCTCGTTCAATTTTGTGAGTACCATATCTGCAAAAGATTAAGAGATTAGGCGAAACGCAACACAAACACGGAGAATCTTATTGCAGAAAGACTCGCTGATCCAATCGGCGAGTCACCAAATCTCTTTGGCGAACTAGGTCAAGCTGACCGAAGGGATTTGGTTAATCTTCAGACAAATTGGTGATAAAATAATCTATTCGGCGAGTCGCCGACTACTTTTGGCGATTACAAAGTTGTCTGCCAAAAGATACAGTGAAAGACAGTGAAAGGGGCATTCAAAGGGTGATCTAAAGTCCTATCGGCGAGTCGCCTACTACTTTCGACAATCATGAATGTGTTCGCCAAAAGTTACAGATTTTACAGCACTAAGGACATGAATTAAGGGTGGTCTATAACCCATAAGAGAACCATCAAATCGTTCGGCGAGCTCAACCTAGCTCGCCGAATGACACAACGTGCCTAGTTTTCAACCTAACTCTCGAAACCGACCTTACAAGCTTTAAAGGCAAAATCAAAGAATGCATACACGAAATTCGCACATGACCCATACTTTCCATCAGCTCGGAATACTAAGACTTCTTCCGGTTTTGCCAAATTTAGCCATTTAATATTATTTGCTCTTAAGAGTGATGTTACCCACTCTATCGTTGACCAAATTCTCGACATCTAAGCACAAATGTGGGCTACTCTGACTTTACCCAATCAATCTAGCAACAAGTAAGCACACCCCAATGCAATTTTCTTTTGATTAAAAGCATCAAAATAAGGGGATTCGACTATTATAACATTTCAGGCAAAGGTTTCAAACGAAAATCAACATCAAAGCAATCTATTCCTATCAGAGAGGCCCAGCACATAGATACAATCATTGCAAAAGAGTACAAACTATTCGAAAATAAACTCAGGGTTTTAAAGACTAACCTTTAATGCCAAAAAATATGTGATTGTAATGCTAGGCGGCAAAGAAATCTGAGTTCCGAGCAACAATCAACAACTATGATACTAATCGAAAGCGAGAATCTTGAAAATACTATTGTAGTGTGAGTTTGTGAAGTATAAAAGCGAGGGAAAGTGAAGGGTTTAAAAATTTTGAAGTCCTTGGTTATATAATAAACGTTCAGTTCGTGGCCATTCGGCGACGTTATTCTTGTCGCCGATCAACTCGGCGACGAGCCGAACACATACTCTCCTCACCAAGTTTTACTGGACATCCCTTATTTTGGGGTCCCAACGGCGGATTAGGTCTGAATCACCGATAGGTTCGGTGATTCACCAACTGGATCCTTGGCTCGCCAACTTGCACTTTTCAACACCTTTCTCACTTTAACCTACAAAATCAGCACACCATTATTCGAACAGAATAAATAAAAGTAGTAAAACCTTGTGTTGCCTCTGAAGAAGCGCCTTATTTTACGTCGTGGCATGACACAAGTCCTGTCTCATTCTCCGTTATTGGGTTTAGCCTTAGTGTCACTAGGTGACCCCGATATGTCATTTGGGTGGAGATGAGGCACTGCAAAACTCAGGAGTGACTTGATTAGCTAGATTGATCTAGAGTGAGATCCAATCATTTGATTCAACACTTCAATATTCTCCTTCATTTCTTCCAACACCCAATGTTGATCAATGATCTTATGGAGAATGAATTGAAGTGTGTCCTCGACACATTTTTTCTCCCCATCTCTAGACTTCATCCGCTCATGAGGGGCTATGTACCTCCCCTTGCTATTGCATTGGACTTCCACCTCTGAGATTTTGGTGGCCAAGTAGTTTAGTTGAGATGCCAGTGCGGTCAACGTGATGTCCTTTTGAACCCGTTGGCTCATCTCAACCAATTTTCCACTACTCTGCTCAGCCATGCTCACCTAAATGGGCAACTCAACAAAAGATAAAACTAAAAGTAAATATAGTGACACTACAATTAAGAAGAACAAAAATTCTACTAATCTAAAGATTCTCAAATAACACCACTCCCCTGCAGCTGAGCCATTTTGATGTTTGTGTAATCAACGAAACGTCTTACAGTTCGAGTGTCTACAATCGTGCAATAGTATAGTAACCCAACCGAGGGTTGGGGTCGTGTCCCAAGGGAGTGGTTTTCAGAATCAATAGAAAATTAGAATTCAGTTCTAACTAGTTGTAGTTAAAGATATTAGCGATTAAAAACATTATAAATAGAAAAGGGGTGACACAAAAGTGTCAAATATTGATTTGGAGGTTTTGTCACAAGTATGTAAAAACAACAAAATGACAAAAAAATCAAGTATGGGGAAAAAGTTCTTGGGGTGTGACCGCAATACAAGTTGAGATAAATAGTTGGGTACATGCTTTCGATAGGAAATTTGAAAGATAATAGTGACTAGGCTAAGCTTTAGATGGAAATAAGTTCCCTTTCAGGCAACTTACCCTGTTTCAAATGTGTTCCTCTCGGACACCCATTTGCCGCATGAAGACCAGCCTATGCCTTACCCCACTCACTTTCTCGAGCTGAGTGTTAGGATATGGGACTAGGGCTCACCCTTTCGAGCTGAACATCATGTCAACCTACTCTTTAGGCCATCAGTATAGTGGTCTTGGTTTCGCGACATCCCTCTCGGGCAAGCTAAAAACACATGGGTGGCTTTTTATTTGCAACTACAAACCCATTAAATTAAACGACAGCCACTAGGTGAAATCACCATTAAAATACATCTACACTATCAGCAAGCAAGACCCAACAATAATATCAACACATAATAGCTAAATCACACCCCAAGAATGGGGTTTTTTAGCCACACATCAAGAGATAGAAATTTATACCTAAATGAGTTGCATTCAAATGGTATGAAGATTTAAGTCTTGTTACAGGCCAAGAATAAAGAATCCGAGAGACCTAACTCCAAATCTTGAAGATGAAAAACCCTCTTCTTCTTCAAGTCTCCAAAACCCTCTCCAAACTTGAGAGAAAAATTACTAAAAAGTACTATTCTAAAGTGAAAATTGTAATATTAGTTCGACACCTAAAAATTAATAAAGAGTTCAGTATTTATATACTTCAGATTTGTGTTGTAGTGGATCGTTCGGTGAGGTTAGTCGAAATGGCCGATCAACTCACTGATTCACCCTTTGGTGTAGTTCATCGTCGTCTTGCACTAGCCTTCAACATCGTCGTGCTGTGTCATTTGGTGACATCCTACTGCTTCGCGGAACTACTCGACTATACGCCGACTTTTCCTTTTTCCCGCCGACTTGATCCTTTCCTTCAAGGCTCAGGACACTGGAATAAAAGGCGAAGTAAGGCACTTCGTTGGCTCGCCAAGTGGACTCGGTGATCCTCAAGCCTTCATTTCTTCGTTGTTTTCAGCCTTCTTGTCCTTTTTTGCGACGTAGTGTCCATGATTTCCTTCAAACTTCAAATACCTGAAACTTAAATGTTTTCGTTAGATATCGAGATAAAACAAGCATTTGAGGACACTATTTTTATTAAAGTAAAGCCCTAAATGAGTCCAATTTATGGACTCATCAGTGAGAAATCCTTTCAACCTACAATCATTAATGTGAGAAGGCCTTTCACATTCATGCATTCATACGTAAGCAAGTCATGTGGGAAGTATCCCTTCCACAACAATAACATCAATTACCAACAATTCATATCATAAGTTTTACTCTCAAAGCACTACATCTCATGATTATCATCTAAGCTTTATTCTCAAGCATTTCTAATCATAATTCATCAATGCTATAAGGACAAGCCTAAACTCATAAAGTTTCCCTTCATATCATCAACCAAATTATATCAATTCTAGGTTAGAATCATGGAACATGCATGAATACATGTAATTTCATACTAAAAACATGTAATTCTACCAATTCTATCATAAAAAATCACAATCCACTCAATTGGATCATAAATCATCATAACCCAAAACAATAGAAGAAACTCTAACTATACTTTGGAAATTCTTCATCAAATTGGGGGAATTCTAGGGGACTCCATGAATGGAAGAGATCCATGGATGAAAAGCCATCATACCTTGATTACAAAGCCCTCACAAGCTTGAAGATTTGACACTTGACTTGACCCTAGCTTCAACTTCTTCCTTCTTCTTCCAACTTCTAAAGAGAGAATATTTGAGAGGAGTTTCGGAACTCTTTGGGGTTATTTTGGGGGTTAAAAATACTTATATAGGTGTTCTAGACCAAGGCAAAACTACACCACATTGATTTTTTTAAAACCGGTAAAGACCCTTATGCCCCTAAAAGTAACCACCAGACGTGACCCACAAAACCACGACTGACGGACCATGGATGGACCTACAATCCGTCCTGGTCAAGAGTGGTCAGGTCAGAGACTTTTGCCTTGACCCACGGACCCCTGAACCACGGACCGTGGACCCACCTACGGTCCATTCGTAAATCTGGCCTTGAGGTTTTCCTGAGGTGCTCAACCACGGACCCACCTACGGTTCGTGGTTGGCCAACATTGGTTGGCACCTGATGTTTTCCAAAAACTACTATTTGACTTGTTTCAAATCCGGGGTTTTACATTATGGGCCACATAACTCTTTTTATTCTAAGAGATATGGTCGTTTGAAGTTGGCAAAAAGAGAATCTTCCATTAAAATTTAATCGGTAAGGAAACTTTCAATTCAACTTTGTGCTAGGAGTTTCTAGTGACCTTAATTGATATCCATAATAATTCCCACACTAAACAATTTCACTTTACACATATGATCAATTTAAGCATCACTCAATACGACCTTATATGTAAATGAAGAATAGTTCGGATCTTAATTTAGAAATTTTTGGGGTGTTACAAACCCCAAGGGCAATTCTTCAGATTTTACTACACTACCAATATGTTGTAGCAATAAAAAATTCATCTATCATGATATCTAGCATATAATTATTAGATTTTACCTTTATACTATATTGGTTCAAGGATTAAAAATAAATTGAAAGATTGCACTTACTGTGTATCTCCTTCATATTTTCACAAAAATCCCAGAAGAAGAACCCTACTAACTCTGTTTACAAAATACCCTTCGAGCATCAACCAAATCATTCTTCAAATTACTAAGAACACAAATAGCATTCTCTCTTCTCATAAAATTGACATTCACATATACATATTCAACATTGCCATTTCTCAAATCTTAAAGAACACAACATAAAGTCGCAACCCAAAACCCTACGGAACATATTTTTCCTTGATCTCAAATACTGCAAAATTCTTCTACCCAAATTTTTTTTTATTATATATTTATCATCAAAAGAGGCTTTTATGACATGGATGGCATGTCAATTAGAAGAAAAGAGACTTTTGATGTGTTTTGTATTTTTTTGATGAAAGTCATAATAGTTGAATGATGTTTTTGTTCTAAATAAAACAAAAGTGATATTTAAAAATAATTATTAAAATTTAGGTGACAATTTTTGAAATTAACTAATATATTATGTATTTCAGAGAAAAAATTGTCAAAACATAATTACACTTTATTGCATCATTTTATATTTTATAATATTATGGACTAGATCAAAATCAGAAAGACTAGCCTCACTATTAATTTTTTTTTCATTTTTTATATAATCAATGTTGATCTTATCATTAAATGTAGGGAAAAACTCATATATGGCAAACGGATTTAATGAAATAATGCTCTATAGGTATAGTTTACATAATTACATTTCATAGGTATAGTTTAGTTTGCTATAGAGCTTTAATTTTTTATAAAATCCTTTTTTGTTTTAAATTTGTATAATATTTTGTTTTTTAAATGAGTTGAAACATGAGTGCTAAATACGGTAACAATAAATTTACATAATCCCATGATTCAAGTTAAACATCCAAAATCAAATATTTTTTCCATAATAGAGTTATATAGTGTATGAAAGACCATACCAACTTGTTTCCTCAGACAAGTGAACCATCAGTTTAATCACTATTTTTGTAGACTCAACACTAGGTAAGGTTTCTTTGAAGGAAACTTCGTATTTTGAACTATAAGAAAGTAATTGATTGTATATCATATAATTGATATTTTGAAAACAATTTTTGTTTTTTTGTTGATTCTAATGGTTCATAAAAATTTCTATTTTGTTTATAACTCGTATATTAACAATTCTATTCTTATTTTAGTTTTTGAAAAATTGAATGACGCAATTTGTACATATGAAGTGTATATGATGCAACAAAAAATGTGTGCTTTAATTTGACAAAAACATCCCTTTGTAAATTGTACTGTATATATAGTTAAACAATTTGTATATTGTTTAATTGATAATATTGTATATAAGTAATTAATCGTGTAAACTTCTAATATAATGTATATGTGTAATTAATTTTATTAAATTAGTATGTCAATTGTATATATGAATCGTGTATGATTCGACAAAAAGGGTGCGATGTAATTTGTTTGTATATATAATTGTGATAGGTTTATATATTGTTTAATGTTAATACTATTGTATATATATAGGTATTTGTATAATTTCTCTTATATTCTGTATATTTCACAGGAATTGAATGAAATGAATTGTATATAATTAGTAACTTTGTATATGTATTATATTTGTATATGAGCTTATGTAAAGGCGTGTAAAATGAGTTTTTTTTTATTAATGATTTAACTGTTTGTAATGTGTACACAAATGTCTTCTTTAGCTATTTTGGTTATGCATTCTAGAAAATGAGATGATACACAATGTTACTTCGATTATACTATAGAGGGTATAGTCATTAAGGAACAAGCATCGTTTCTTGAATTTTATACAATAATTACGACATATATTAGTATTGACGTGACTAAGAAGATATTGAAGATTGGTTATTAGGTTAAAGAAAATAATACACCAATGGTTATACACAATGACATGGATGTTATGGTGTTTGTAATGCTTATAAAGGCTAACAGTGATTTTAACAAATTTCCAATTTGTATAACTATTTTGAATTTCTGTAATAGACACAATCAATTGTGCCAAAGTTCATCAGATTGTGAGTTGGGGGTATTGGCGCCAATTTGTATTAATGGGATTGCAGGATATGGTTCATAGAATATGACCATTGCAGAATTGGAAGAAACAAATATTGCATTTGTATCCATGGTTACTAATGGGGTGATTTCGAATGCATCTAACAGACATGTTGAGGTTGATCAAGTATATAGGGACAAATCAACTTTGTCAACAGTTATAGACAAATATGCAATTGCAAAAAGGTTTCAGTACATAATTGCTAGGCCAAATTTAATCAGGTAATGTATTTTAATACTTTTTTGTATAAAATGTATGAATTGCTTTTTTTTGTATATTATAAAATAAATTTGTATATTTTTTATTCTATTATATATGTTGATTAACTGTGATGAAATTATCATGTAGTTATACACTAGAATGTTATTCTGAGGGATGTGAATGGCTAATGAAGGCATAAAATATCAACAAATATGGAATGTTAAGAAATCAAGGATTCAACATAGAGCATACATGTCCTTTAAAGGATAAAGTTTATTCACAAAAACAATCAACTAGCAACTTGATTAGAGGGATTGTGAAACCTAAATTGGCATATCACAAATGTAAATATACACCATCTGACATTAGAAAGGTTGTTAAGATTGATCTTGGAGTTGATATTAACTATATGTTCGCTTGGAGGGCTAAAGAGAAAGCTTTGGAGTTTTTGAGTGGAACACAAGCTGGATCATACGTAAAATTACCGACGTATTTGTATATGATGGATATAACTTATCAAGGATATCATATACGAATGAAAAAGAGTACTAATAAAGAGTTTGTTTATCTATTTGTTGCATTGATTACATTCATACTGAGCTTTATGCATTGTAGATCAGTAGTTGTACTGGACGGTAGTCACCTGAGAGGACTGTATAATGGGATATTTGTGGTACCAAGCACAACGGATGGCACAGGTATGATTGTAAATTAATGTGTATATATATACGTGAACAGTTGTATATTAAGGGTTTAGTATACATATTTATTATGAAAAATAAATTGTTTACTGATATAATTGTAGGACATGTATTTCCACTGGCATAAGGTACTATTGATTCAGATAATAATGCTGCTTGGACTTGTTTTGTTTTAACAGCTTAGAGAAGAATATGGCGAGAGGAGTAATATGTGTGTTGTGTCAGATAGAAATGACAGCATTATAAGGTTGTTACAAGAGTATATGTTTGTACCACATTATGCTTGTATGTGACACTTATGTAATAATGTTGAGAAGAAGTTTAGAAAGTTTCATGAGAAGTTAACTGGTGTATTCTTTACGATGACAAAGGCTTGCACGCAAAACGAATTTGATAGACTAATGCATAAAGTAGAAGCTTGATATAAGAGGGAAAGAATATTTGGAGTTAGCTGGATATTACAAGTGGGCTCGGTGTTATGCACAAGTCCATAGGGGGTGGTACATGACAACGAATATTGTTGAGAGTATAAATGTTGCGCTTGTTTCAGCGAGGGAATTGCCTATATTTTATTTTCTAGAGGAGGTGAGGCTAATGTTTGGAAGATNCGCACCGAAAAATGGTAATATTGTTGAGAGTATAAATGTTGCGCTTGTTTCAGCGAGGGAATTGCCTATATTTTATTTTCTAGAGGAGGTGAGGCTAATGTTTGGAAGATGGAATCATAATTATAAGAAAGAGGCAACATGAACATTTACACCATTGATTGGAAAATATCAAGAAATACTCACAAATAATGAAGCAATGAGCACAAGGATTATGGTAAGGTTTATGTATAATTGTATAATTAGTAATATATAAATAATTTATTCTATACTACATATTAGTATATATTGATTATTTTTTATTTTCTTTGTATATATGAGCAGGTTGTACAGTCGACTAAATATGTGCACAATGTTAATGATGATGGAAGATATTATGTAGTATGTCATAGAAAAAAAACAAGGACCTGTGGAAGAGTCCAATATGAGGAAATACCTTGTCAACATCCTTGGTTTGTATTGAAGTGGAAAATCCTAGCACTAGATGACTATTGCTCTGATTTATACAAACCAAAGACTATGTTGAAGACTTATAATATGCCTATACATCCTTTGTCATATGTAACTGAATGGGTGATACCTGAATACATACAGGTTAATGAAGTATTATCTCCGAAATTTAATAGACCTCCTGGCAAGCCAAATAAGAAGCCTCGCGAAAAAACAGCAAGAGAGTTGTTGAGGAATAAGGGGAAATACATATAGTACTTCTGGAATTGCAGGTCACAATATGCATTCATGAAGGAATAAGCCTTAAGATGCTTTAGGATTTTAATTTTTTTAACGCAATACAATTGGAGAACCTATGAGAATACGTTTTAGTTTTATACAAATTGTTTTGATTTGCTTTAATCTGTTATTTTATGACTTAAATTACAAAAGATCTTTTTATATTTAGTTTAATATACATTAAAAATTCTGATTATTTTATATACTTCGATAAGTTTTATCTTTAGAATATGATAACTAAGTAATATTTTGTTAATGTTACAATAAATAGATGCAAAATGTATTGGTATAGTAATTTCTTAAATATATAAACAAGTTTATATACGAATGTAATTAAATTGTATATAAATTAAATAGTTCTTATGTATATGTATGCTTGCATAGTTATAAGTGTATATCTATCTGAAATACTTTGTGTTACGACCAGGGGTACCCCCTAGATACATGGCGTATAGGACCTCGAGAGACCCCATACAAGCCACTTAAAATTCATAACATAAGTATAGAACATAAGAGGTAAATATAACATTTCAAGTCCAAAAGTTTTATCAAAGTAAAGCAAATGTCAAAACACTTTGTCTCAATATCCATCTAATACAATGGAATGAAATTTGGACCTAGCCCATACAACATGTCCAAAACTGAAAGTAAGACAGAAACGAAGAACAATGAAAATTTGTCCTCAAAGCATGAGGACTCACCAAAGCTCGGGAACCTCAAAATCAACCACTACCCACGAAATTGAGAAACCTGACTGTCGGACCCTACATTTGGTGAAATGTAGGAAAGAGTATGTGTTAGTACAATATAATGTACCAAGTATGATAGCTATGCATAAAACATTCAAATTATGCTAAAAGAGGGCATTTCATGACATGCAATAACCAAGCTAAAATATGATATAAAAGGGTTAGAAAACATAAGTCGTAAAACATGGTCAAGGCAAGCTGGCATTTTTATAGCCTTTGAACACATATGAGATACATCTTGAAGTAAACTTAGTTCATTATTATTCTGAGAATTAGCCTTAACCGACATAGAGACCATGTGAGCTATAACATGATCCCTCGGTGTCTCCCACACAGAAAAGTGTTGTCCTACTTGCAAAAGTAAGGACCGTGAACTTCTAACTTAGATGGATCCACTAGCTAATGTCTATCTAGACAATCATCCTATGGGGGCACATAGGTAAGGGATAAGGAGATTGCTTCTAGAAACCTAGCCTATACTAATTGGAGAGCTTCCATCTCAGTATCCTCTCGGTACTAAGCATATATGGAATAGTATCATTTTATTACTCTTTCTTATTACCCATGGAAGGGCACATCATCTTGCGAATCCAAGCTAAGTCATTATCCATGAAAAGGTATAATTCAATTAGGTGAGAAGAACTTTCAATCTTAGAATCCTTATTATGTCAGAAAACCTTTCACAATCATGCTTCCATGTGTATATGAGAAAATCCTTTCAACAACACAGCAATAACATTAATATTTATACTTTACTCGCAAAGCATCCTTAAAACATATGCATAGATTTCATAAGAACATGCATGATTCAATAATTTACCTTTCATAGTTCACAGCCTACTTCCAAACATAAACTTTTAGAAAGCATGGGTTAGATATGGGTTTCATCATAAATTCATGTAATTCTATCAATACATACTTGATTTCATAAACTCTTCCTTCATAATCAAAATCACACATCATATGATCATAACTTGAAGAAAATATAGGTATTACATAGATTCATAGGGGAATCATCATAAAATCATAGTACTTCATCAATCCATGCATAAAAGATCATAATCAATCATTTAAATTAATAATCAAGAGAACCCATGACAATTGAAGAAAACCCTAACTCAATTGGGGATTTCTAACTTTGAAAGTATGAGAATTTGGGAAACTCCAAGAATGGAAGGAATCCATGGATGAAAACTATCATACCTCAAAGACAATTGCTTATTTTCAATGGAGGAATTGAGACTTTACTTGAAACCCTAGGCTGAATCCTTCTTCTTCAAGCTTTCTAGAGAGAGAAATATTTGAGATAGGAGACTTGTTATTCTTTAGGTGAATTTGAGAGAATGATTTCTATTGGGGAAATTTGAGGGTTAAAATACTTATATAGGGATCTTAGTGAAGGGTAAACGATGTAGTATAGGGATAACATAATTAGGAAAATACCCAACTTTCCCTAACAATTATCTGTCAGCCACGACCTATGGACCCCTACCGACGGACAGTGGACTGACCGACTGTCTATCCTGCACGACCGTCGTCTATGGACAAAAGCTGGATACTAGGGTCGTGACCTACAGACCCTTGACCTTGGACTGTGGTCTGAACAATGGTCCGTTGGTCAGGCCGTGGTTATGGACCTTCCGCCTGAATTTGGGGTGGGCAACCATGGACCACACCTATGGTCCGTGGTCCCATCCACGGGCCATGGGTGGCCTCCTTTGAATGTCACCTACAACTTCTGAAAATTGACACTTTCCCCTTTTTTCGAATCCGGAGTGTTACAATATCTCCCCCTTGGGATCTTTCGTCCTCGAATGAGATCAAGCTAGTATGAAAAGAGTAGGGGAGGAACTAGCAATCCAATCATCAATGCATTTTCATCTAAATGCATATAACCAAGGTGGTAATGTCGACTCCAAGCTAGGACATACCCAAAACATCATAAGAGGGGTGGAAAAAATATCTAACAGTCCATCATGCATGCAATACAGATTCCTGAGGAGGAAATGTCAACTCCAAGCTAGAAACATGCTCATATCATCATATCATGTAGTCTACATGCAATTTATACTC
This sequence comes from Solanum stenotomum, assembly GCF_019186545.1. Classification (NCBI taxonomy): domain Eukaryota; kingdom Viridiplantae; phylum Streptophyta; class Magnoliopsida; order Solanales; family Solanaceae; genus Solanum; species Solanum stenotomum. The sequence goes on along the minus strand of NC_064282.1, from coordinate 67,275,543 downwards.
AATGTACACAAACATGTAGAAATCTATGAAATAGATTCATTTTCTCAAAACTTATACTTTTCATGAATCATGCATAATAAGGAAATCATGGAAACAATTAAGACACACGACCCTAAAACAAAGAACAAACCATGAGGAACTCATTACCTTAAGATAGAGTAGGAGTAGAAGGAAAGATATGAGAAAATGGGACAACATATTGTCCTCCGCCTCCCAATTAGCACCCTCAACTAACTGATTCGTCCACAACACTTTTACAGAAACAACTTCTTTATTTCTCAACTTCTTGACTTGCCGCTCTAAAATCTCAACTGGAACTTCTTCATCAGAAAGATTCTCTTTAACTCCCAAATCTTCTAAGGGAACTACAGATGTGTTGGATCACAAACATATTTCTTTAACATAGAGACATGGACAACCAAATGCACCAATGCCAATTCATTAGGCAAATCTAGTCCATAAGGAACCTTACGTTGTGTCTCAAAAATTGATATGGGCCTACATAACGAGGACTAAGCTTCCCTTTCTTACCAAATCTCATTTCACCCTTCATGGGTGAAATTTTCAAGTAAACCCAGTCATGAACATCAAACTCAAGATCTCTTCTTCTCACATCGACATATGACTTTTGTTAACTTTGAACCATTATCAACTTTTCCCTAATAAGTCGAACCTTCACTATGGCCTCATGTAAAACCTCGGGACCTATTAGGGCAACTTCTCCTACCTCAAATCAACCTATAGGAGATCTACACCTCCAACCATGCAATGCCTCAAATGGAGCCATATCAATACTAGTGTGATAACTATTGTTATAAGCAAACTCAATCAATGGAAAATGGTCATCCCAATTACCCTTAAAATTAATCACACAAGCTCTTAACAAGTCTTCTAACGTTAGGATAGTGTGCTCTGCTTGCCCATCAGTTTAGGGATGAAAGGTCGTGGTAAGCTTAACACGAGTATTGAGACCCTTTTAGAAAGATTTTCAAAACTGAGAAGTGAATTGGATACCACGATCGGAAATAATGGACAAAGGTACTCAATGAAACTTTACCATTTCTCTTAGGTAAAACTTAGCATAATCCTTCGTCAAATAAGAAGCCTTGACGGGAATAAAATGAGCCGATTTCGTCATCCGATCTACTATAACCCAAATCGACTCATGATGTTGTCGGGTGCAAGGCAACCCAACAAAAATGTCCATATTCACATCTTCCCACTTCCAAGTAGGAATGCTCTTATCTTAGGACAACCCTCCCGGTTTCTGATGCTAAACTTTACTTGTTGACAATTGGGACACTTAGTCACGAATTCCGCAATATCCTTCTTCATCCCATTCCACCAATAGACCTCTCGTAAATCACTGTACATCTTGGTGGTTCACGGGTGAATAGAATACCGAGAATTGTGGGATTCTAACAAGATTTGTTCCCTCAAGTCATCAGCATTAGGAACACAAACGACCTTGATATATAAGGACACCATCTCCTCCTTGTGAGAAAGCCTCAACGGATTTCTTGAGCACCGCTTCTATTAAGTCAACCAAAATTGGATCAAGACCTTGCTTAGACTTCACATTCATCACAAAAGATGATTCTGAGCCATTGTGAACCATAACACTACCCTTGGTGGATTCCACTAATTCAAGAACCAATCGGGGCAATCTATGGACATCTCGTACCAATTTTTTCTTATCTTCTTCATTATGAGCAACACTACCCATGGGCAACCGACTAAGAACATCTGCCACCACATTTTCCTTTCTGGGGTGACAGAGAGCACTCATATAATAATATTTCAATAATTAAAGCGACCTTGTTTGGCAAAAATTTAGATCGTTCTGATTAATCATATATTGAAAACTTTTGTGGTCGATAAACACATCCACATGCACACCATACAGATAATTGATTTAGCGTTTCAACCACATCTCATCCAATTCTAGGTGTTCAATGATCATAAACAAGTATAAACCCAACTAAATGAGTTGGGGTTGAATCCTACAGGGAGCGGTACGTGTTTAAGATTCAATAGGGAAGCATGAACATGGTCAAATCAGTCTTAGAAATAAAAATTATCAAATAAAGACATCATTCAAATCAGGGGGTGACATGAATGTCAAATGGTGAGTTTTGGTTCGAAATTATGAACTACAAACAGCAGCAAACAATATGAAATAACAATAGTGAGACGGGTTCTTGGAATGTGATTCGATTATAGGCTAATATAGACAAATGGGTAATTGCAACTATTATAAAATAGCTAGATACTAGTGAGTAGGCTAGGCTATAGAGGAGGTAAACTTTCTCTTGAATAATTTACCTTGAATCAAGTTGATTTCTCTCGAACCTCAACAAGCATACAAAATAAGACCAGCCAACACCTTAATCCATTCACTCTCTCGAGCTGAATGTGTGGTATTGGGTTTAGGATTCACTCTCTCGAGCTGAACCCAAGGTCAACCCAATACCCACAAACCAACAATCAAAAACCTTAGTTCTAAAACCACTTTCTCAAGAAAGCCAAGACACAAAGCTAGAATTGCATTTGCAACTACAATTCTTAAATCAAACCACAATTAATGATTGAACCCACTTCTAAATAGCATTTAAACTAACAATTAGCAATAACCATAAGCTAAATCAGCCCATAATCATATAATCACACCCCAAGAATTTGGGTTTTAGCTAAACATCATAAAATGATAAAAACAATTACCAAATTGATTATCCATCAACTGGGTAAGTGTAGATTCATCCTTACAATGCTCCAATTTGAAGAATCTCAAAGACCCACTTCCAATTTTTCAAAAGTGAAAAACTTCAATCCTTCAAAAATGTATTTATAGTCGCAAAAAATGTGTTGCGAAGAGTCACTCGGTGAAGTAAGTCGGACTCACCGAACCACTCAACGAGCCGCTCTTTGGTCACTTCCATCGCCCTTTTTCCTTGGCATTCAAGGTCTGTAACTTTGGGCAATCTAGCACTGCATCGCAAAACTACTCGACAATCCGCCAACTACTCCATTCTCTCGCCTACTTGGTTTCTTCCCTCAGGGCTTGGTACACTTGAACATTAGACGGTCAGATAGCCATTCGACGATTCGCCAAGTGAACTTGGCGATCACCAAGCTGCCTTTCTTCATCCTTTCAACTTGCTTTGTCCTAATTTCTTGTTAGTGTCATTTCTTTATTACTCAATCCATATTCTAGAAAATCAAGGGTTTTACATCAGTTATTGAAACAAATTAAGCATTTGACAACACTAAATCTATATAAACAAGGCTCGAAATGAGTACAAATCTTGGAATCATAGACACCCCCAACTTAAACTTTTGGTTGTCCTCAAGTAAAACTCAAGTTCAGCAGTTCAAAAAGGATGTCTCAAACAGTGCTAGTGAAGACTCAATCATGAATGCATACAACAAAACTCAATTTACTCATGCAAGGATCAATTGTGCACTCAAAGATTCACGTTGTGACTCACCATTATCAAATATTCTCAAGTTCACAATAGTTGCTTCAAATGCAAGTTCAAGCTCAACAAAGGTACTCAAATGCCCTCAAAACAAGGATGATTCAATATTCAGACACAATTGTTCAACAATTTATAGCTCTGAATTCATATACAACTCTCACAATCACAAAGATGAACACATGCATGACTTCACCCATAGGTTTGCCCTTATTTTCCAATCAACATTCGTTTCAGCTCACTCAAGATCAAAAAGGTCTTTTCAAGGCTTGTAACGGGGTTGAGTGTAAAGGTATGGTTATTTAGGCACAGTGGTTGCTATCCTTATGAAATATGGTATGAACATCATTTTTCCTTCCTTTTCTTTAGCATTTTCACTCATGCTCAAAATTCACCCCATTATTCAACTTCCAATGGAATACTGGACACCCCATTTCTTTTGAAACTTTCACAACTTTTTCATTCTTTTGCTTTTGCTTTCTTCTTTTCTTTATTTTTTTATATGGAGGGGTTTCATATTTTTCAAATCCATAGATCAAGGGGGACTTCTTCACACAACTTGATTTACCTCCTCTTTTCACCACACCCCCAACTTAGGCTTTTGGCCTAAGTTGGCTATTCAAACAAACCACACATCATGAGAATTATAGGTGAGTGGATAAAGAGGGATCACATTTGCTCAATTTTCTTCCAAGAAAAGGATAAAGCTCAAAGGGGGTTCAAGCAACGTTCACACATCTCACAAGGTTGGCCATAAAAGAGGTATATTGTCAAATTGTTTCACTCTTCAAAATTGTGGCCTAAGATCATTTCAAGAGCTTGCATCACTTATTCAACCGGACCAATGGGGAAAATTCTAGGTGTCATCACACAAGGATCACAGTAAGCTCATCACACAAGGCATTGACACCAATATCAAACAAGACTCCACACTTTTGCTAGTGTGCAACATTCATCACAAAAGACTTCATTCGATAATCGGCTAATCACAATGAGAAACAAAAAGTTCACATATTATCTATGCAATTTCATTTGGCCTCATCGTAGCCGTATATTCATTTTTTGTTTGATTATGAGCACTATTCAAGTCATCGGTATTGATCATAATTGATACTCAAATTTGTACAAGAACAGTCACATTCAAACATAACAAGAGGTGGCAAAAGTTTTTTTAGTTGGGTCAAAACCATTTCTTTTCAAAACAAGGAGCCATAAGCACAAACATCCACAAAACAATATCAACACACAATTTAAAACACAAAAACATAATATATACAAAATATAGTCACAAGAGATAGGTACACCAGAGGTAGGTATGGAAATACCTCACCCCACCACAAATAAAAATGCAGTTGTACTCAAATGCACAAAACAATAAAGAGTCACTAAAAATGACAGAGATGGAGGTAAAGAAAGGCCATGTCTACATAGTCACTCCATTTGTTGGGGCATCAATGCCCGGGGTAGCACTCTGATTCTGAGCATCAGTGCTCAGTGTATCTGCCAATCAAATCTGCAAGGCTGAATCCACCATTGCCTCCTCAACCTCGGTAACGCCCTCATAAGTAGACTTATCATCGACACTAAGCTTCTCCTTATCATTCTCAGCCTAGGACTCAGCATTAGCCATCTCCTCAACTCTAACCTCATCTCTGGTGGTAGAAGGAGGCACATCCATATCAGCAGGCATGTCGGGGATAATCACAGTCCCAAAAATCATGGATATATTTGTAGACTTCAATTGTTCCACGTCCTTCCTCAGCTCAGCAATTGCAGCCTTAAGAGTCGTCACCTCATCAGTAGCCCCCTGGCCTCTCTCACATACTATTATCCGTGTCGCAAGGGCATAAATAAACATAATAAGGGGTGCTATTGCAGTAGTAAGGTCCCTCTCAATCATCCCAGAAATTGTGGCCTCAAGCCTAGAGGCACGCCTATCAACAGAATGGGCTAGATACCCCATCTGTATTAGCGCAACCTGGGTAATTGGAAGTCGAGAAGCAAGAACAGCAGTAGCACCAGACCTAGGGGCTAAGGGAGCGGTAGAAGAACTTGGAGTCATGAAAAGGGCAGCACTAGATATACCTGAAGGCCCAGGGGCCGGAGTAGGCAATACTGCCTCTGCAGGTAAACTCTCAACGTCCACTGCCGGGGAAGAATCCATTGAGGTTGCCTTCTTCTTCTCAGCCTCATCCTTTAGATACTCTGCCTTAATCCGTCAGATGTCAGTAGAAGATGTGGAAATCACTTCGACATCCTTCTTCATATAAAGGGGCACTCGAGCTCGTCTGCAGAGCTCAGTGATCAGCACCAAAAAAGGTAGAGAGGTTTGGCGCTGCTTGGCCCTCATGGCCATCTCCTGTGTAATGATCATGCCTAAATTTATGCGCTTCCCTACAATGATCGATCCAAAACAAGTCGCCTTTATGTGGCAGAGAATAGACTCATTTTGTGATGGCATAATGGTGTTGCCGATGAAGCCAAACCAGTACCTCGCTACTACATTGGGGTCTTTCTTTTCTATGGGTACTCCAGCCTCGATCCACCTAGGAGTACCATCAGATATCAGGGGATCTAACCATCCCTTCAAAGTCTCCAAGGACTTTGTCTTGATCATGTATTGGTAGTCATTAGCATTGTTGTCAGTGCACTCTAACTCAACATTAATGTCATTGTTGTCACACTTCACCTTCTTTCCCCTGACTACTACATAATATACTAGTTTGAAGGTTGCATCCTTCTTTTTTTTGTTGTGGCACCAAACCTCCATAAGTAGTATAAAACTCCTGAACCCAGCTAGGAATATAGGAACCTTAGGGTTTAGTGAAAATCACAAACTTGTGGGATTGTATGGTGTGCCATATCCCTGGGTATCGGTCTATTACTCCATCCATCAACAACCTCTTCTCCTCAATAATGGTCCTCAATCCCTCGACCTTTAGTCTATTCATAGATCGGGGAGGAGGACTTTGTGCAGGTGGTGTTGGCACCACAGCCTAATCTGGAACGGAAGGAGGAGTAGTGGACTGGGGAGTCCTGATCCTAGACAGATCATTTAACCTTTTGGAACGCAACTCAACTCTTCGGGCTAACAGTATCTCATCATCCTTAGGCTTAGAAATGGTAGCCTGAGGATCCTGGTGCTCACCCTCACTCTCAGAAGTGGTGAGGTGAATTGCGTACACTTCTTAACTATCTGAACTGACCTCCGGTGATGTAGGAGCAGGTGTCTTGCCTTTCCCTTTGCCTTTCCTACCGGTGGTAGGAAGCATTGCGGTCTTTGCCTGGGATGCAGTTGCATCCTCACTTATAGTGATTCTCTTTGCCTCTTGCGGGGCAGCATGTCTCGGCCTATTACTTTTGGTCTACCCATATCTGCAACACACATCGGAAAATGTTAGAAACAGTTCAAGAAAAGTTTAGAAAATATGTCGTAGAAAGACTCATTGAATCGATCGATGAGTTGCCAGATCACTTTGGCGAGCCACATTGAGCTCGCTGAAATGATTGGCTCAAAAATTTCCCTGAAAAATGGCATGTCAGCGATGAGAAGAGCCTTTCGGGGAATCGCCGACCTCATTCGGCAAGGACAGACTAGCCCGCTGAAAGTTACAGTGTATTTTAGGGGTTAGGGGCGCATAAAGGGCAATCAAAAGAGACTTTCGGTGAGTCGCTGAGTGCACTCGGCGATCTCATGCTTCTAGCCGAAAGTTACAAACCCAAACTCAATCAAAGCACGAAATTAAGGGTGATCTAGGGGGACTTTGGCGAACCGCCGAGTGGTTTGGTGAGCTCGACTCAGCTCGTCAAACTTCCTAATGTGCCATTTTCAACCCCGACTTCCAAAATCAAACTCGCAACCCCCGAAAACAAAATCAAACAACACACCCACTCAATTAGGCTCAGACCCATTAGACCCATGCCACCGAGGTACACAGACTTCCCCAGTTTAGTCAAAATTGGCCATTTTACAACTTTAGCCATTAAGAATGACGTCAAACGCTCCATCATTGTGCAAAGCACGTCATTTAGCACAATTTGGGTTACTCAAACTTCACTCAACTAGACCATATAACAAAATACCGCAACCCAATAATTTATGATCAATTTTAAAGCATGTAATTCAGGAAATTAACAAGTTAGGCAATTTAGGCACGATATCGAAATTAAAATCGACAAACTAACACACATTTATGGTTTCAGATAGGCCCAACACAAATCAACACAATCTATAACAATGCATTTAAGTTTAACCACTTTTTAAGAGTTCGATGTTCGGAAAACCAACCTTTTATGCCGAAATACAGTTTGTAATGCTAGGCGGCAAAGAATTCAAACTTTGAACACAAGATCGATGACCAAAAAGCGCTAACAACAAAGAATATAGGAAATACAGAGTGTGGGTGTGATTGTATTCAGTTAAAAAGTGAGGGAATATGAAAGAGTTTGAAATTTTAAACCTTTGGCCTTTTGAAAATCGTCCAGTTCGCGCCCTTTCTGCGATATTAATCAACCTCACCGAACCACTAGGCGACACGCCGAGTGGTAACTTACCACGCCGAGTTTTATAGGTCATCCAATTAATATGGAGGTCCAAACTGCAGACAAAGTTGTGCTCACCGACCTGTTCGGCGAGTCACCGACTCGTCCAAGGGCCCGCCGAGCTTTACAGACTCCAACCAGATATTTTCCTGAGCCCAATGGTTGTCCTAGTCGGGCTCGCCGACCTCTTTTTCGAGTCACCGATTGGACATTTTGCTCGCCAACTTGTACTTTTCAAACACATTCTACACTACAACCTGCACAATCAACACTTGTTATTTCAAAATTCAAATAAAGTAATAAAAACTTGGGTTGCCTCCCAAGAAACGTCCTAGTTAATATCGTGGCACGACACAAGTACCCATTCAAACTTCATTTTTGGGGTTTGCCAAAATATCACTAGGAAACCCTTTTTTCGCATTAGGTCGAGAAGAGACGAAAGATGGCCGATTTGGGTCACCAGTAGCTTAATAGATATGGAATGAGAAGCGGCCATCTGATTTAGCATTGAGACATTGTCGCGCCCCGTTTTTCTCGAAACGGGTTCTGTTGCACGACCTAACAACTCTTTTGGGCTTTGGGTGATTGAAGAGTCGCCACCTAACGAATTAAGGCGCGTTAGGGCACCTATCTAACCTAACTAAGTCTAGCTAAGGTCAACGAATCAGAGATCAGGGTAAGGGTTCAAGTTACCTCGAGGGGAAGATGTTAGGCATCCCTCGAGGTCCACAAATATGGGTCCCGGCCGTATCTCATGCAATATGTAGGGGTTACAAGTAGCAATTATGGTCACTTCATTTATTATTTTATTTAATTAGCATGATGACTAGGTGATAACTATGATTAAACAATTAGGATTAATTAAATTATCTACTTTATTAATTAAGCATGTAAGACTAGGCGATGTAATGAACGAAAAATAAATATTTAAACAATTAATAAAAGAGGAGCGAGGAGACAGAAATTGCACAAATAAATAAGCAAACCGTTTTTTATTTTAATTAAACTACCCCAAATATATATAATTATAAACAGATAAAGGGACAAAAGGAAAGGGAGACTCTAAAGGACCTTAGGATCAGCACTCGACTTGTCTTTATTTCGATTGGTTACTCGTAGGGACAGACAAAACCAAGGTTTGTCTTTAAGACCGAGTCGATGTCATCATCTCCATAGGGCCTAAACTACCCCTACCCCTCCACCGCATGCTTTCGTTTCTACAAGGTGTCTATCGTCCCCTCTTAAGGTCCATGAGGCATTGGACTGTTACTAGGGTGGGTTTAGACAAAAGATAAAATCCTAATAGGCCCACCTACACACCAAGTCAAACAATTTGGACTAACATTTAGCATATAAGTCTCAAGTTGGCCTCTAGATTTTATTTAAACATGCTTGCAAACACAAATAATGTGAAAGGATTCATGCTAAGTGCGCAAACCAGCATAGCAATACATATAAACAAGCGGCGAGCAACACAACAATATGACAATTAATTAATGAAAGGGCAAGTAATTACGACATAATGCATATTTTAGTTATAAACTGATCTTAAAGGTGGCACAAAATTATCACAAATCCAGGCATTTTTTAGAGCAATAGCAGGTCAAACTGTATTTATTTTAAATTGCAGTCGATTTATTAAATGCAAAAATTAATTAGGAGCCAAATTTAAATGGCAAAGCAGCATGCAGATTTCAGCTGGCTGATTTTAAATAGTACCAGCAGATGGGTCATAAATGCAAGCAATACTTTAAACAATAGCAATTTGGTTGTTATTAACTAGCATGTTAAAGGTAAATCATTTTTTTTATTTTCAAGCAGCGATGCAGTTTATACAAAATTTATTTTGAACAAATTTTAGTCATGACAGATTTTAAATTGTAGCATGCAGAAGACAATTAATTTTATTTTCAAACGGAGCATGCAACTCGTCTATTTAACATGCTGAAAAATAGTTAATTTATTAAAATGCCAAAATAATTGTATTGCAGAGATTAATTTAAACAGTAGGCAGAAAACAAGCATAGCAGATTCATCTTTTTTTAAAACATGCTGGAGATTACTTATTGCAACAAACATACGATTAATCTAATTTATTAAAGAATCTAACATTGATTTTACAATTTCAGATTTTAGTGACATGCTGAAAATTGATTTATAAACCTATATACATGATTTCGAAGTGATTGAAGATATTATAGCTACTATAGGCATGATTTCTAAATTTCATACAACATATAAAACAATTAACAAATTATTTCAACATGTAAATTCTAATTTAGATACAAATTTAATTATTTGAAGATCCTATGAGCATGAATTCTATAACCAATTTATTGGATAGATTACAAATTTTGTTGAGAACACATAAATAATTTATTTAGTTATTTAAACATATAGATGTGGTTTCTAAAAAAAATGGCAGAAAATATATTTTAAAATGAATTATGACAAAATTCACAATTTTATTCATTTTATATAAAAGAGACCAGTTTAATTGAATGGCACAAGGAGCATACATGTATCAATTTATCATTGTTAATAACTAAGAAGTTGGTTAAATGTCAATTCAAAAGCATATTATAATGAGCAATTAAGACACGGTTGTCTTTTGAACTATAAATAAAAGATTAAATAGATGATTAATTACAATATTATATTTTGTTTTATCATTTGTTTATGCTAAATATATATTCAGATATGCAAAAGGAAGACAACATATATTTAAACCAAAATTAAGAAAAACCAATTAATCTATACAGAGGCATATCAAAATAGTGAGCAAGTAGGCGGACACAACCTATCAACATGCTTCCTAACACAATCAAATAACAATAAAGTAAACACGTAGCACGTAAATCCCCTTCCCTTTAGGCGATCCCCAAATATATTTCATATATCGAGAGTTAAGAGTTTACATATTATTACAGAACGATGATAAGAAAACTTAAAATAATAAAAATAGTAAAAATATGAAATCAGCCTGTCTATCTTTTCTCTATTATAGCGACTCTTCATATCTCGAGCTTTTAGTTCAACCCTGCTAAATCAAAGAAAGGAATACTACGAGTACATATAGATATAACAAAAGCAAATATTATATATGAGATCGATTAGATAGACATAATCAGGAAGCAAACACATAGTCATATTAAAGCACACAATGAAAGGAGATGGAATATAAAACGGACATGGGTGCTTCCTTTTTATTTATTTTCAAACATATAATCATGCAAACAATGCAAAATCAAATTACACTAATGAGAAGGACTAACCAATTAAGCAGAATATTTTATCAGCAATGAAGTAAGTGCTAGCAGCGAATTCAATCGGAACAGCAACACAACAAAACGGTAGTTAGAGAGGGGGAACTTTAATGTTTTTACCGGAAAACTTAATTCTTAAAAAGTAGCGAGAAGAGTGATTTTTAGTATTTCAAGTATGCATATATGAGAGCAATATCCTAATGTCAGTGTTCTCTTGAAAGTTGGAATGTCCGGGTCTCTTTATAGTAAAGGGGGGGCTCAAATAAGGGAAAGAAATATTTTTAAAAAGAAATTCCTTATTAAAAGGGAGCTAATTTAATCCTATAAATATCAAAATAGAACTAGTAGGAGATTTTCTAATTTTTAAAATAGCGAGATCAAATCGAACTAGTAAGAGTCAATCATGCAATCACCGAATCAATTTACCTTAAATAAGGAGGAGAGATCATATACATAGCAATATTATAAAATTAAGCCGGTCCACATAAGGAAAAGTAAGAATTGACTTTACACTGTTCAAGGAATAATAATACATAATTAAGGAAATGATATCAATAGAAGCACTGTCCACATATAATATACTATACAAGAATCAGATCCATAAAAGTATATTGACAAGAACAAATAAATAAATGGGATAATCAGTATTAAAATAATTCCACATTGCCAAACTTACCCACATTGAATAAGGAGAAAATTAAGTCATCATTCAATTGTGAGCAAAATTATCAAGCCCATCTACACTCGAATTTATTTTGATTCTAATTTCAAATAAAAAATATAAAAAGTAAAGATCAATTAGTGCTTGAAGATACTGAAAGTAGACAAGCATCGGTGAGCAAACAAAATCAGCTAATAACAGGATGAATTTTGAAAACAATTTTAAAGTAAATCGATGAACTTCTTAAATAAAACTCAAACTGAAATAGCTACATGCTCAATAAGCTATCATATCCAAGACTTTATGCATACAACTCATGACCGAATTTTTCCATTCAAACAACAAGCCGTACTAAATAAAATATAATCGAAATAGGCACAATGAGCAGATGAAATAATAATGGATTGGAAGAAAATACCGGAGACGGATCTGTTGAGATCCGTCTTTCATCGATCCAAATTTCAAACTTCGCCGGAGCTCACTTGGTCAAAGTTGCTGCCGGAGTCGGAGTTGTTGCTGCTGTCGGTTTTTCGCTGGTTGCTTGCTGCTGGTGGTCGGTGCTGCTAGTTCTGGGTGTCTACAGCTCTCGTTGCTGCTGTTCGCTGGAGTTGCTGTAGACCGGAGCTGCTGTTGTTGATGTCACTGGCTGGAGCTGCTGGTGGCTATCCTCGCCGGCTGGAGCTGCTGCTTGTGGCTGCTACTGGCGCTGCTGGAGCTGCGTGAGGCTGCTGCTGGTCGCTAGCCGGAGCAGTTGGTGGTCCTGTGAAGAGAAAAAAAAAAGGAAAAATAGGAAGGAGAGGAGGAGAGAGAAAGAGAAGAGGAAGACGAGAGAGAAGAGGCTGCCACCGAACTGCGTGGTGGCCATCCTCGCCGGCGAAGTGGAGGCGGTGGCTGTTCTTTTAGAGATGAGAGAAAAAAGAGTGAATAGATTTAGGGTTGGGGTCTTTTGTTTAAAATAGGAAATAATAGTTTGGGTGCATCCGGACCGTCTATTTCGAAAGAGATGAAAGGTTGAGATTAAATAAAGGAGATCAAAGGCTAGGATTAAAATATGAGGTATGAGATTTGGCTTGAGTTTGGTCCGAATTTGGTTATAATTGTAATGAAATAAAAGGGCTAGAATTGCAACCAAATTGAAATAATGGGCTACACTTGAAAAGTGAAATTGCATAATAAGAGGGCTACGAATTAAATAAATTGGACTAGGATGAGCTATGATTTAAATAATTTATAGAAAGTTTAAGGGAATGCTATTCAATTAAACTACTACAAAATACTATAATTAAAATTACTTAATTTTTTAAAGCATTTGAAATATGTCGAGTTTTACTAATAATTTTAAAATATTTTAATAGTATTTACAATAATTTTTTATAAAAGCATGCATACTAAATATAATTTTTTAGACAAAATCGATTAAAATTTTAAATTCAACATATATTTAAAAATATGTATTTAATCGAATAGTATTCCCAAAAAGGGTTAAAGGTCGGTCAAAATTGGGTGTCAACAGACATTCTCTTTTATCTCTTTCAATACTCTGTCGTGTTCTTCGACTTTGTGGAGAATCAGTGAGAGTATCTCCTCTATTTGTCCACCCTCATAATCCTTGGGATTTCTACGCTCATGAGGGGAAATGTACCTAGATTTCTTTTTGTACGATTTCTTTTTGGCCAAGAGATCTAGCTGAGCCAACATTTTGGCCAAATTTTGGTCCCTCTATGTCTCTTTGTTGGTCTTAGTCATGCGATCAATGAGTTGGGCTACTATTGCATAGAGTTGTCGTATTAGATCACCCAGAGAAAGTTGGTCAGCCACTCCTCTGTTCTCATGACCAAGAACTCTATAGAAGCAGTCTAGTAGCATCTTATCTGGGATTCCATGAGTTAGGCACTGCAGCAATAGTGTCTTAAATCTCAGCCACAACTCATGGATTGTCTCACCCTCCAATTGCTTGAAATTTAGGATGTTATCCCTAAGAATCATCATTTTTGAAGGAAGGTGGTCCACTTGGTTAACGTTGCTACAAGACATGCTCATTTCCTCTATTCAACAAGTAACACGAAAACCAAAACTAAAAGTAAGTAGATTCAACTATGACTAAAAAGAACAAAATTCAACTTCACAAAAAGAATCTCAAACAACAGCACTCCGTGGCAGCGGCGCCATTTTGCTTTTATGTTTCAAGCACACCTCATCTAATTCTAGGTGTTCAACGATTGTAAATCGATATAAAACTCAACTAAATGAGTTGGGGTCGAATCCCACAGGGAGCGGTAGGTGTTTAAGATTCAATAGGAAAGCATGAACATGGTCAAATCATTCATAGGAAAAAAAATTATCGAATAAACACATCATTCAAATTAGGGGGTGACACAAATGTCAAATGGGGGGATTTTGGTTTGAAATTATCAACTACAAACAGCAGCAAACAATATGGAATAACAATAGTGAGACGGGTTCTTGGGATATGATTTGATTATAGACTAATATAGACAAATGGGTAATTGCAACTATTAGAAAATAGCTAGATACTAGTGAGTAGGCCAGGTCATAGAGGAGGTAAACTTTATCTCGAACAATTTACTCCGAGTCAATTTGATTTCTCTCGAACATCAACAAGCATGCAAAATAAAACTAGCCCACACCTTAATCCATTCACTCTCTTGAGTTGAATGTGTGGAATTGGATTTAGGACTCACTCTCTTGAGCTGAACCCAGGTCAACCCAATACCCACAAACCATCAATCAAAAACTGTATTTCTAAAACCTCTCACTCGAGTAAGCCAAGAACACCAACCTAGAACTACATTTGCCACTACAATTCTTAAAAGCTACAATTAATGATTGAACTCAGTTCTAAATAGCATTAACACTAACAATTAGCAATACCCATAAGCTAAATCAGCCCATAATTACACCCCAAGAATTAGGGTTTTAGCTAGACATCATAACAAGATAAAAACAGTTACCAAATTGATTATCCATCAACTAGGTAAGTGTAGATTTATTCTTACAATGCTCCAATTTGAAGAATCTCAAAGACCCACTTCCAATTTCTCAAAATTGAAAATTTCAATCTTTCAAAGCATAGGAAAAACTAAAGGAAACTATCTGAAGAGCTAAAAACTTAATAATAGATTAAAAATATATGATCTAAGATTCTAAACTAAATGTTCAAAAAATTATTTATAGTCGCCAAAATGTGTTTCAAAGAGTAACTCGGCAAAGTAAGTCGGGCTCGGCGAGCCGCCCTTTGGTCACTTCCATCACCCTTCTGCCTTGAAATTCAGCATCCTTAAGGTTTGTAACTTTGGGTGATCTAGCACTGCATCGCGAAACTACTCTGCGATCCGCCAACTGCTCCATTCTCTCACCTACTTGGTTTCTTCCCTCAGGACTTGGAACACTGGAACTTTAGGCGATCAAATAGCCATTCCGCGATTCACCAAGTGAACTTGGAGATCACCAGGCTACCTTTCTTCATCCTTTCAGCCTGTTTTGTCCTTTTTCGCTTGTTAGTGTCCTTGCTTTGTTCCTCAATCCATACTCCTAAAATTCAAGGGTTTTACATCAGTTATTGGCACAAATTAAGCATTTGAGGGCACTAATGCTATATAAACAAAGCCCTAAATGAGTCCAAATCTCAGACTCATTAATAATGCCTCCAAATATGTATGGCAAAGACAACCGCCGCTAATTCAAGGTCAGGGGTAGGGTAATTCATTTCATGAATCTTAAGTTGCCTCGAGGCATAGGCAATAACTTTTCCATTTTGCATAAGCACACACCATAGTCAAATTCTCGAGGCATCACAATAGACAACATAACCATCAGCCTATTTCGATAAAGTCAACAAAAGAGCGAAAGTAAGTCTATCCTTCAACTCTTGGAAACTCTTCTCACATGCTTCGGACCATATGAACTTGGCCTTATTTCGAGTCAAAGTTGTCAATGGAGAGGTAATCAAAGAGAATCCCTCAACAAATCTTCTATAGTAACCAGATAAACCCAAGAAACTTTTCATATCTGAAGGGGTTAGAGGTCTAGGCCAACTCTTGACTGCATCCATCTTCTTAGGATCTACCTCAATTTCCTTACTTGAAACAATATGACCAAGAAAAGCTATGTATCTTATCCAAAACTCGCATTTGCTAAAATTTGCAAAAAGTTGTTCGTCCTGAAGAATTTGCAACACAATCCTCAAATGATCAATATGTTTATTCTCACTTCTTGAATAGTTCAATAAATTATCAATGAACACAATCACAAACATATTGAGGTATTGTCTAAACACCCTATTCACCAAATCCATAAATGTCGTCGGCGCATTAGTCAACCCAAATGACATTACCAAAAACTCAAAATGACCATACCGAGTTCGAAAAGCCACCTTCAAAATATTATCCTCATTCACCCTCAATTGGTGATAACCTGACCGTAGATCAATCTTAGAGAAATTACTTGCTCCTTGAAGTTGATCAAAGAGATCCTCTATCCTTGGAAGGGGATACTTATTCTTAATGGTCACCTTGTTCAACTAATGATAGTCAATGCACATACAGAGAGAACCATCTTTCTTTCTAACGAACAAAAATGGAGCACCCCATGGAGAGATACTCAATCTGATGAAACCCTTATAATCCGACGAATCTTTCAATTGGTCATTCAACTCCTTTAGTTCTGCCAGTGCCATTCGGTAGGAAGGATTATAAATAGGTTTCGTATCGGGGAGGAGGTCAATACCGAAGTCTATTTCCCTTTTAGGAGGAAGACCTAGTAAATCATCTGGAAACACTTCTGGAAATTCATTAACAACGGGGATCAACTCAAGAGTATAGGTTTCAGAATACACATCATTCACCCTAACTAGATGGTAAATGAAACACTTAGAAATAATCTTTCTAGCTTTAAGACATGAGACAAATTGACCGTTAGGCATAGAATTTCCCTCTTTCCACTCTGGATAGACTCATATTGGAATTGAAACTTGACTACATGAGTTCTACAATCAATAGAAGCATAACATGAATGCAACCAATCTATCCCAAGGATAACATCAAAATCTAGAATATCAAGCTCTACCAAGTCAACAAGAGTAACTTTATGGGACAAGGGAATGGGACACTTTCTATAGACCCTCTTAGCCATAATAGAATCACCAACATGAGTAGAGACAAAACAAGAATCTAACAAAACATCCGAAAGAACATCAAATCTCATAGCCACATATGGCATCACAAAAGACAAGGTAGCACTGGGCTCAAGTAAAGCAAAAACATCAAGTTGGAAGACTTTCAACATATCGGTAACCACATCGGGAGAACCCTCTTATTCACCATGAGTCTGAAGTGCATAGAATTGGTTTTGCTTAGGATCATTGGAACCCGAACCACTAAGAGGAGCTTGCTTGCCCTCTCTTCCTTTAGTCGTAAGCATCAGGCAAACCCTTATCTTAGGACCACTTTTACCACAAGTAAAGCAACCATCCGTGCCAGCTAGGCATTTACTCTCGTGCTTTTTTCCACACCTAGCACAAGTAGACATAGGCAATGATGATCCACTACCATTCCCTCTTTAAGGCTTAGGGTTAGACACCCTATCTTTATTGAACTTAGGAGGAGCATTGGAGGAACCTTGATCGGAAAACCATTGTTGAAATCTAGGACGACCATGTCCATCAGACATTGAATGAGAGAAATAACCATCACTAGTCTTAGCCCTCTTTGTCTCCCTACACTTTTCCTTAACTTTCTCCTCTTCAATTTGTTGAGCATGTACCCAGAGACGAGAGATGTCTGTGTCATTAATGTGGTGGTACGAAATTCTTTAACCATAATTTTGGACTCACCCAATATGAACTTACTAATCCTTGCCCTTGATTTGGCAACTTTTGTTGGAGCAAGTGGCGTAAGCAGGATTTTTTCTAAGCGGTGTTGATTTGATTAACGTTATCAAAGACACTTCATCTGATTCTAAGCGTCAACGATCCTTAGTCAGTATATAACCCAACAAAATGAGCTGGTGTCGAATCCCATAGGGAGTGGTACATGTTTAAGATTCAATAGGAAAGTACAAATATGCTCAAGTCAATCATAGGAATAGACATTATCGAATAAAAACATACTTCAAATCAGGGGGTGACATGAATGTCAAATAATAGAGGGGTTTTGGTTTGAAATTATCAACTATAGTAGCAGAAAATAACACAAAAATAACAATAATGAGACGAGTTCTTGGGATGTGATTCGATTATAGGCTAATGCAGACAAATGGGCAATTGCAACTGTTAGTAAATAGTTGTAAATTAGTGAATAGGCTAGACTATAGAGGAGGTAAACTTTCTCTCAAACAATTTACCTTGAATCAAGTCAGTTTCTCTCGAACACCAACAATCAAGCAAATAAGAACAGCCTATGCCTTAGTCCAATCACTCTCTCGAGATGAACCCATGACAACCCAATACCCACAGACCATCAATCAATAGGCTTGGTTTTAAAACCTCTCTCTCGAGCAAGCCAAAAACACGAAGGTAGAACTGCATTTGCAACTACAATCCTTTTATTTTAACCACAATTAATGATTGAAATCACTTCTAAACAACATTTAAACTAATAATTAGCGATACCCATAAGCTAACTCAACCCATAATCACATAATCACACCCTAAGAATTGAAGTTTTAGCTAGACATAATAAAAGATAAAAGTCATTACCAAATTGTGTTTTTATCAACTGGGTAAGATTAATTTCGTCTTTACAAAGGTCCCAATTGAAGAATCTCAAAGATCCACTTCCAATTTCTCAAAAATGGAAAATTTCAATTCTTCATAGCTAAGGAAAACTTGTCTCAATACTTAGAGTTCAATCTCAAAGATAGTAATTATGAAAAAAATGATAAAAGATTGATGACAAGATGATATAAAACTAGATGTTCAAAAACGTATTTATAGTCACCAAAAATATGCTGCGAAGAACCATTCGGCATAGTAAGTCGGGCTCGCCGATCCACCCTTTCGTCTATTACAACGCCTTTTTGATTCGGCCTTCAGCATCCTCAAGTTCTGTAACTTCGGGCGATCCAACACTGCATCGCGAAACCACTCGGCGACACACCGACTGCTCCTTTCTATCGCCAATTTGATTTTCCCTTTCAGGGCTTGGCACACTGGAACTTTAGGCGAGATGGTGGCCATTCGGCGACTCGCCAAAAGGACTTGGCGATCACCAGGCCTTCATTTTTTCCTTATTTCAGCTCGCTTCATTCCTTTTTGCAAATTAGTGTCCATGCTTTGTTCCTTAATCCAAATAGCTTGAAATCAAGGGTTTTACATGAGTTATTGGCACAAAATGAGCATTTGAGGACACTAAATCTATCCAAATAAAGCCTAAATGAGTCCAAATCATAGACGTATCAACACCCCTAACTTAAACTTTTGCTTGTCCTCAAGTCAGCAGTTCAAAAATGATGTCTCAAATAGTGCTACACATGACTCAATTAGAATGCACACAACAAGACTCAACCTATACATGCAAGGATCAATTGTGCACTCAATGGTTCAAGTTGTGACTCACCATTACCAAAGCTTCTCAAGTTCATAATGATTGCTTCAAATGCGAGTTCAAGCTCAACCAAGGTACTCAAATGCCCTCACACAAAGAATGATTCCATATTCACACGCAATGGTTCAACAATTTATAGTTTCGGAATAAAAAACAATTCTCATGCTCACAAAGATGAACACATGCATGACTTCAACTGTCATGACCCGAGAGTACCCCCTAGTCGTAACATTGCGTACTTGACCCCGAAGGGGTCGCATACAAGCCCTTAGCACATTCTTAACATAAGATAATAGAGAATACGGGAAAATTTAAAAACTTTTACAATCAATGTCTTATTTCGTTAAATCAAGCGGAAGTCTTCACTAAACCTTTGTCTCAAACCATCTATTTAACTCTTGAATAAAAGTCTTTGGGACGCAGCCCATACAAAGTCTAAAAACATAAAGAAATGACATAAGGAAATAAAAGGTTCATCCTCGAAGCTATGACAACTCACCAATTCTTCAATTTTTCTAAATCCTTGAAACTCTAGCCTCCAAAGCAACTCAAGCCTCCAGCCCTACATTTGGTTAGAATGTAGGCAATATGTGTTAGTACAAAACGTACTAAGTATGAAAGCTAGCACAACATCATAAGAGCATCTCAAAATGATTAGTCATCATAAGACATAAGCATAAGAGATAATAACATAGTCATAACATAATCATCATAGTCATAGCATGGTCTCCAACATAAGCTTCATATAAACATAAGTCAACATAAGACATAGGTAATAAGCATGGGAGATAAGTCATAATCATATCAACATAATTGACTCTTAGTCATCATTACCATAATAGCACCATTCACAAGTAACCTCAAAAGTATACAAGTGCAAAGCAAGAATAGCATCCCATAATACTACCCAAGCCAAGTATCCTTTTTTAGTCATCTTAATCATAGTCTACATGCATGGTTAAGTCATAAGTCTTTCTACCATAAGGGAACCATACTTCTAAGGAACCTCAAGACATACTTGTGCAATGCATGAAAGGCATCCCATACTACCCTTCACACTAAGCATAGCCTTGAAATCATCTTAGTCATATTCACCCTACTTTTGGTCTTACTATAAGCTTACTTCATATAGGCAAAGGAACCTACCACTTAGTCAATCATATCTTGTAAGGCAACTATGGCAACAACCCAAGCTAAGTCATACTATGTGTGGGAACAATTCATACCTAGCCTTAAGTCATACTTGTGCAGTGTATGGATAGCATCATCTACTACTACCCATACTAAGTACTCATTTAGACTATCATGAAGGTTCACTAGTTGGGGACTAATCCCTCTATTCTATTTACTTATGTTCAAGGCTACCAAGGAATAACCCCCTAATAGGCTAGACCATACTATCATCTTACTAACATAACTAGGTTAAGCTAAGCTAACGACCTTGGAAAACACACTAACATGCAAGTCCAAGCTACTCAAGGAAAGGTACAAGTGTCTTATCCTAGCTACCATGAAATAGTCCTAAACCAACTAAGTCATGCTACGCTTACAAGTGTACTAGATGACAAATGCAAGCTATCCATAGGGGAGTGTGATTCTCAACCCTAATCTACCATGACTAATCCTAACTCAAACTATCCTTGAAATGCATCTTACAATGCAAGTCAAGCTACCCTTAGGAGAGTCTAAGTCCTCTATCCCAAAGCTACCATGAAATGGTCTTGGCCAAACCAAGTCAAGCTACCATGAATGCATCCTAACAATACTAGTTCAAGCTTACCCATAGGAGAGTATAAATCCTCAATCCTAGGCTACCATGACTACTACTAACTCATGCAACCATGACATGCATCCTACCAATGCTAAGTCAAGCTATCCCTTAGGAGAGAATAGATCCTCATCCTAAGCTATCAACCTTGGTTTATCCTACTAAGCCAAGTTATACATGAAGGGATCATATATCACAACTTCAAGCTATTCTAGTCTAACATGCTTTGATTCATTTTAGGTTAGTAGGTCAACCTAGAATCCTTCTATGTGAGAGAACTTGAATCTCCTAGCATATTCATGTCTAAGTGTATGAGAGGAAGAGAATTACACCACAAGATCACATCATATTTACTTTACCCCCAAAGCCCTAAAAATGATGGCTACAAACCCTACTTTCAAACTTAACTTAATTCTATCATGATCCATGTCTAAATTACAAGCTATTCAATCACATTGTTCCTTAGAAGGTGATTCTAGTCATACTTGATCATAAAGGTTCAATTCCAACTTTACAAGTCAAGATCATTCCTATTCAACTAAGTCTAGTTCAATTCATGATTAGATGATCCTAACTATGATCAATTAGTATTCAACACATTGAAATAGGAAGATCACTTTAGAAGCTTCAATTTTGCCTCTAATGGCATCAACCCACAATATTCATATTCATCAATTTAGATTAGGGTTCATCATATAAATCACATGAATTCATCATAATATCATTAAAAAAAGACAATTCAATCATAATCGGATGCTACCCACTAGATTGGAATCACACCCAAGCCCTACCCACAATGCTAGCACAACCCTAGCTAGAATTGGGTTTTTGAGTTCACAATTGGGGGAATCTATAGGGGATCCATGGGTGGAAGAACCCATGGATGAATAAGCTTCACATACCTTCAATCAAAGCCCTAAACAAAGCTTGAATCAATGGGGAAAATCGCCTAAGGTTTTTGCCCTCTTCTCTTCTCTTCTTCTTCTTGTTCTTCTATTCTAGAGAGATGATTTTTGGAGAGAGTTTTGGGGTCTATTTTGGGGTCCTCCTCAAGGACCCCTTGGGTGGTCCTTGGAGAGTTGTACCCGTACGTTTAAACCCTGAACATGTCATTCTAAGTAGGGGAGTCATTTATTTTGATTTTTAACCCTCATACGACACTTCAAACCTTACCCCAAAGGCTCTAGAACTCACTAGTTCAACTAACTAAAACATGGGGTGTTACATCACCCATATGTTTGCCCTTATTTTCCAATCAACACTTGCTTCAGCTCACTCAAGATCAAAAAGGTATTTTCAAGGCTTGTAACGAGGCTGAGTGTAAAGGTATAGTCATTTAGGCTCAGTGACTACTATCCTCATGAAATATGGTATGAACAACACTTTCTTTCCTTTTCTTCATCATTCTCATTCATTCTCTAAAATTAACCCCATTATTAACTTTCCATGAAACTTTGGACACCCCATTTTATTTTGCAACTTTATTTCACCACTTTTTCATTTTTGTTTCTTCTCCTCTTTTTTTCTTTTTTTTTTGTATGAAGGGGTTTCATCGTTTTCAAAACCATGGGTAGAGGGGGAATTTCTTCACATTTCCTTATTTACCTTCTCTTTTCACCACACCCCCAACTTAGGTTTTTGGCCTAAGTTGGCTATTCAAACAAACCACATTCCACGAGGATTAAGGGTGAAGGGATAAAGAAAGGTCACAATTTCATCAAGTTTCTTCCTAAGAAAGGCTAAGGCTCAAAAGTGTTCAAACAAAGTTCACACACTCACAAGGTAGGCCACAAAAGAGGTATAATGTCAAATTGTTTCACTCTTTCAAATTGCTGGCATGAATCATATAATACTGTTCTTTGGGTTTTATCTTGTTGTTGATTATTTTGACAAGTTCATCAAAAGCTTTCTTACCCCAAGGATAATCCATGAATCTACTTGATTCAACAAAATCAAATTCTATCCTATTTATTGATGTTCTATTAGGTTCGGCAGACATGAGGAATGTATGTATGTAATATAGAATCCAAAACTTATATGCATCATACTCATTGTCGCCCCATACCTTAGCTCTATAACTAGCAATCAATTGAGCTTTAGTGATATAACTTTGTCCTGGAAAATACTCAACCATAATTCTATTGGGTTGATTAATATCAAAGAAAAATTCAGACTCATTATCAGAACAATTCAAACAAGAAATGATTGTGAAGGGAAGCTTTGTGCCATTTACGTAAATAATGATTGCATTAGTAGAATTATCTTCCAATCCCCACAACACGAAGCATCTAAAAAGTTGTGCTTGCACGTGACATTGTTTCATTGTAGCTAACTGAGCAAAACACGATGATAGACATATACGATTATACTGATTTGCGAGCAGTCTCTTATGTCACTTATGCAATATCCTGACTTGTGTATAACACTGCATGTGGGGGGCATTTGTTGGTGGGTGTTTGCACATAAATCTAACTCCCTATGAAAAATTGAAGATAAAAATAATTTCGATTAAGTGCTATATACAATTACATGCTTTTAAACAAAAACTAAAATATTTTTTATAAATAACTAAAATTTGTATATGATTATGCGTATATGAATATAATACTTAAATACATAAATATACAAATACCTCAGTCAATTTTGTATAAATTAATTTAATATACACAAACTTCAAGCAATTTGTATATAACTAATAATACATACAAATACCAATATACAATTGTGATTTAGGTAGAAACTGTACACAATTTCAAGTAATCTTGTATATAGATAGACAAAATATACAAATAACTAATACAAAATGTGATTTGAACATGAAATATACAATATATAAATA
Source organism: Solanum stenotomum (assembly GCF_019186545.1). Lineage (NCBI taxonomy): Eukaryota > Viridiplantae > Streptophyta > Magnoliopsida > Solanales > Solanaceae > Solanum > Solanum stenotomum. The sequence goes on along the minus strand of NC_064282.1, from coordinate 67,251,429 downwards.
TCTATATACAAGAAAATATATCAGTATAATAAATATCTAGATACAATTTTATCTATCTATCTATATCTATACAACCTTAAAAGTTAAAAGCATGAACTCTCTAAATTCAATGTTAAATTACTATCATATCCCTAACTTAAAAGAACCCTAACTAATAACACTGTCACGCTAAACTCCTACGCGAAGAGTCACTTCGAATTCACATAATCTGGACAGGCGCCAACAACATCCATCTAATCTCCAACAGATGCAACGTCTCACTATTATCTGTACAAAACAAATTCAACTTCTCACTTTTCTCTCTTCAAAACAATGGGACGTCAATAGCAGTTTCACAACAATACCCAACTTGTGGATCAAAAAAGAAGAAACGATCAGTTGTTTGAAAATCTAACAGGTATGCACTGTTACATCCAAAAAGTCAAATGTATTTTTTCTCATGTTTTACAAAAATCTAACAGGTGTGTTATTTGTTTTCATGTTGAACTAAGTAAAACGTTATGATTTCCATCAGACGCATTCATAGAAAAACATTGGCGAAAAGCTGTCACCCTTTTGTAGCATTAAGCAAATTAACATGTTCCAAATTTTACAATAAATTAAGCCAAAGCATATTTTAACCAAAAGAGAAGAATGATGTAAGATCACATGGTACAACTTACCCAATTAGTATATACTAATTGATGAGAAGTCAAAGCCAAATTGCTTTCACGCCAAACACAACATCAAAGTGCAGTGATTTCAAAGAGAAAGTAGCAAAAAGTCAGGTTATACTTTAATCTCTTAATTATAATTTATAGATATTTATTCCTTGTGAATTTTGTAGCATTTGTTTTCACTGTTACTGTTACTGATCATCTTGTGAAGATTTTGAAATGATCATTTGTTGTGTTAAGTAATAAATTAGTTGATGTTAGAATTAAGTTTATCGTTCAATTGTTAAACTAAAATTTATTAGTTGGTACTCCATATAAGTTTTTTAACATATGCAAACTGATCAGTTGAAGTATTCATGTTTATTAAAAACAATTTAACTAATTGGGCCCAAGGCCATTTTTTTTATAATAATAAGAAAACAAACACTTGAAAAATTAAAGTTTCAAATCCCTAAATATTAAAACAAAATAAAACATTAAAATAGAGAAAAAGACCAAAATGGTCCTTAATGTATAAGGGTTGAATTATATTGGTCTTTCATATATATTACCTTATTGAAATAGTCCTTAATGTATATAAAAAGAACCTTAAAACTAACTATAAAAATTAAAAATTGTGTTAACTTTTAAGTGGGTCCCTTGAAATTAATATGTTAAAGTATCATTTCTCCCTCAATCTTCTTTCTTTTTTTTTTTTTGGTCAGACTCGATCTTCTTTCTTCATCAATTCTTCTTTCTATTAACAAAACCCACTTTTACTCACAATTTTTTTTCAAATTTCAAAAAGATATTTTTAATATTCTATTTTCTGCCCTTGTTCATTCAAATTATTTGAACAGTAGAACAAAACAAGTAAATACATTGAAAAATTATTAATTTTAAAAAAGGGCGAATACAAATATTCTTCCCGTATAGAGCTTCCACATGAGAGAATAATTGGTTAAAGCTTAAAATAGTTGACTTATGATAATCTCGCACGAAGAATAAAGTATTTTATCTACTTTACTTAGTTCATATTTGTATTAATGGTCTCGTTTTTTTTTACATTTATGTATGGAAATGTGAGTTGCTGGAAATTTTGTTTAGTGGGAGATAAGAAATGGGTGTAATGTTATTTTTCTTGCAAGGATATTGCAGGTGGTGGATTGAGGATACAGAATGAGCTTTAATGGTGAAAGAAAGAAGATTGAGGGAGAAGGGCTAGTTGTCACTGGACCTACAATTTAACAGAATTTTTAACTTTTATGGTTAGTTTTAGGGTTAAAGATCAAAATGATCCCTTTTAACATACATTAAGGACTATTTCAATATGATAGTAGGGATCAAAACTATTCAACCCTTATACACTAAGTACCATTTTGATCATTTTCTCCATTAAAATAGTAACTAAACAAAAAAAAGTCAAAAGAGGAAAGGAAGAGTCTCCAACAACAGAGCTCTTCCATTTTCTTTCACTGTTAATGGCTCCATCTTCTTCCTTGTGTACATGGTGGATTTGCACTTTATCTCGGTAAGAATCACTCCCCCACCATTCATTCCTTATCAATTTGTTTTTCATTGGAGTGTTGCTAAGTTGTCTTATCCGAATTTCAAATCTGTTTAGCTCATTTCAAGACTCGCAGATCTCCATTTTTCTACCTTTCTTCATCCATTGACTCCTTCATCTTTCTTGTATAGTTCATGTAAGATTTCTCATCTCTGTAATTTATTCTTGAGAATAAGTAGTTTTTGGTGATGTTTTCTTTGTATTTTCTTTTTTGACGTACTCGTGTTTGAAGCTGTTGACTTTTCCTTTACTAGGTTGGAATGTGATTGTTGAGTTCACGTCACCATGTTCTATCTGTTTGTGTTTTCCTTGTGTTGAATCTGAAGTTAGGAACTAGAGCTTTGTCCATGTTGAGTATACACTTTTCTTTGCTTGTTAGTTCTTTGAATTACCGGAATATTTGTTTTTCATTCCAATCTAATGCTAAATT